>NC_060283.1:17468272-18068272 GCF_021613505.1 Equus quagga | reverse complement strand
GGCGGGAATCGATCCGGATGAGAATAATCATGCCCAAGTTTCCTGTCATGGTAACAAGGTGAAAAAGCAGAAAGAGCAAGAAAAGAAAGACTTGCATCTGAGGATGGTACTTTAAGCCTTTGAAAATAAACTCTGTGATCCTTGTATAGTTTTCATCAGCCATTGTTTGGTTTGGGTCTCGATAGTGAGAAAACCTGAAAATTGGTAGTGCATACAACTTTACATTTCTTAAAAGGAAAACATAGTACACAAACGATGAAACTACAGATTCAATTTAGGAACATTGGTGTAAAAAGAAAGCCTAAATAAAATGCTAATCAAATATAATACAATTCTAAACAGCAATATGGCTTAAATGTTTCAAAGAGAAAATTAGGATTTACTGACAAATTGATGAACATTAGAAAACCTATAAAATTATCTACCACATTTACAGATTAAAATTCAAAACATTATTATTATTTCAAGAGAATTTTTAAAAGAATTTGATAAAATGCTGCTTTCAAAAACAAAAGAAAAAAACTTTCCAAACTGAAGATATAAAGGAGCTATTTAACTTGGTAAAAAAAAAAACAAAAACATCAAAAACAAAGAAACAAACAAAACACCTTCCTGACCTTTCCAAAGAATATATGTGTGCAGTGTAAATCACTAGACACATTCACACTGTAAGCAGAAACTATATTGAGATGCTTATAATTTATACTGGTTAACATTATACTGGAGAGCACAGCCAAAGAACTAGAACATAAAAAAAAAAAAGATATAAGAATTATAGAAAAAAGAGGGAAGAAAATACTCTCATTGTAGGCAAACATACATACATTGAAACAGACAAACAAAATGGACAAGAGTCAATTGATAAGATAATTTTTTAGAAAAAATGAAAGTGTTCAACAAAGTTATAGAATAGAAGATCAATGTAAAAAAATCAATAACAATCACAAATTATAATGAAAAAACTCATATTCATTAACAAAAATTGATAAAATAACCATAAATAAGCCTAACAAGGAATTATCAAGATTTTCGTAAAGAAAAATGTGTTATGGAAGTCTACTGAGGCAAAGGAATAAATGCCTAAATCAGAGAAAAATATAATTTGTGTGTTTTTATGTATAATTGAGTCAAAATACATAATTACAAAGATTCATTTCCTCCTGAGAAAGTAAAACTTAGGTCAGACTTGGGGAGTAAGAACCTGTGTGTCCATTCTTCACTTTGCAATAGCAGACACAGATAAGCCAACTGTGAACTGAACAGGAAACAATATTCCTCCCACAGATAAGTTGCAGCCTTAAGTGATGTCACAGACCTTCCTTTGAGTAACAGCTTTTTTACTCAACAAGAAACTTTATTTTATGAAGTTATACGCTATCTAAAATTTTTGTTTGAAATTATATGAGCAAGATAACAGCCCACTCTGGCCTGGAAGATCTAAGCCATTTTGACATAACGAAGCAGTCTCATTTCCAATATAGGTACAGAGCTCCACATGAGGAATTTCCAAATACAACATTCCACATCTATTTTAACTTGGTAGTTTCCAAGGAAATGACTCTTTGCCTGCTTTATAGTTTAGACTTGCCATGATGTTGCCCCTTTACATACAGCCTTGCTTTGCTTTGACTTTATCAAAATTTTTCTTGACTTAAATTTCACCTAAACTCTGTCTTTCTCAAAGTCCTCTAATAACTCTATTTTTCCTTTGTTCTATGAGATCCCCATTGTTCCTGGGGTTTGTGGTCTCCCTCATTGCAATGAATCAATATAGCTGATTGGTCAGACTTACACTTGCTACAGGTTACCTAAGGCTGATTGGGCTAGGGCACTCACTAATTTTGTTGGTGAATTTAATGAAATTCCAACCGATATCTAAAAAATTTTCAATGAAACAATCTGATTTAAAATTTATGGAAGAGAAAAATATTCAAAAGTAGCCAAGACAATTTTCAAAAAGAAAAACAAAGAAAAGGGAGGTGCTATCCCACGTATCAACACTGATATAAAGCTATCACAATTAAAACAGAATGGTGTTACTGAAGTAGACAAAGAAGTGAATAGAAAAGAACGGAAAACCTAGAAAAACATAAGCAGATCTAGGTATACATGTCAATTGAGTATGAATAAATGTTTTATTTCAAATCAGGAAAGTAAATATGAATCACTCATTAAAAAAGTGATACAATATTTGGATGACCATTTGAAAAAATAAATAGTACTAAAATTCTACCCCATACCACTTTAACTAAAAGACATCCTAACTGTAAATATATGACAAGAAAATAGTATTGTGATTTTGTAATATGGATAATCTTCTTAAACAGAACATAAAAATCACATTAAGAGGGGCCGGCTTGGTGGCACAGCAGTTAAGTGCGCATGCTCCGTTTCTCCACAGCCCAGGGTCCGCTGGTTCGGATCCTGGGTGCGGACAGGACACTGCTTGGCAAAAAGCCATGCTGTGGTAGGCATCCTACTTATAAAATAGAGGAAGATGGGGCATGGATGTTAGCTCAGGACTAGTGTTCCTCAGCAAAAAGTGAAGACTGGAATAGGAAAAAGGCTAAGAGATAGTTAGCTCAGGGCTAATCTTCCTGAAAAAAAAAATCACATGAAGAAAATATTGATAAATTTTACTATGTGATTTTAATGAACATACACTCTGAGTACAATAAAGCACACAGATTGGGAAAAGTATTAGAACATATATTACAAAGATTAAAAGCAAGACACACAAAGAACTACCAGAAATCATCAATTAAACTAGCAAATATCATTGTAATAATAGGAAGAAGGTTTATAATGGCATGCTACAAGAAAATGCATTCAATGTCCCAATAAAGGAGAAAATGCTTAATCTCCCTAATATTCATGGCAATCAAATTGAAACATGATATACTATTTTCACCCATCAAACTGACAAAATATTGAGAACTGTGAAAATATAAAATACCAATTAGGCGGTGAGAGAACATGGTGATCACTCATACCACAGGGGGCTGGGCCCTGGACGGCAATTTTTCGCTCTCTTGAATTTTTTTTAAAAAGTACATACCTGGTGACCCAGAAATTCCATTACTTAGTATCTACCCCGAGGAAACACACAAGGAAAAAACAATGATGTCCAGTACAGTATTGTTTAAAATGACAAAAAACTGGAACCCACAGGGATATTCTCTGAAAGAATAACAGCAGAATACACTTTGGTATAGCCATTCTATTGGAATGCTGTACAGAAGTTTAAAAATTAGGTAGTTGTATATGTACAAACATGGTTAATTTTCCAAGATATATGCAGGAGAAACAAGTCACAAAATAATGTGTACAGTATGATATTAGGAATATTTTTTAAACCTCAATATTTTCTTTAATTATAATTATTTAAGTGTGTGTGTAAATAAAATAACAGAATCTGGAAGAATATATACCAAATTAGCAGTCGTCATCTCTGAGAACAGAGAGGGAGGGAGCTGGTGTGTGGGTGGGTAATCAAATAAGACCCTAATTTTACCTGCAAATATAAGTATTTGTTACAAGGAGAAAGTATACATAAATTACCTTTATAATTAAAAATAATCTAAAATAAAACAAAAAGTAACAATAATCTTAAGCGATTCCTTAAGGTATTTCAGCAAATAAAAAACAGAGAGAAGAAAAGAAAATAATTACAAGCAATCTGGAATAGGAACAAGAGGTAAGAGATGTGTGAAGACTAGTAGGGAGTAAGTGAGAAACAACTGTAAGTTAAGCATTTGGAGTTGTAGATTTCTAAAGTTCTAAGAAACTGATAGAACTCTAGACCCTACTTCACTCTTTATAAATAAGAAAACTCAGTTTCCAAGATATCTGACCACAAGACCACGGAGATGATGGAAAATACGCAACCACTTTCTGCCATGCAGCGTTAAAGTGCATGATTGGCTTCATGATATGATACATTTGAGGCCACAATGAAAATTGGACAAGGAAAAGCATCTGTAGAGTATTTGAGATTTACCAGACTCTGCCCCAAGTGCTTTGCAAATGTCAGCCCATCCGTTTTCCACCCAAGCCTAGGTAAGAAACATTTTGTCATCTCCACTTGACAGAGCAGGCAACTGAGACTGTAAATGTGAAAGGTGGTGTCTAAAGTCCCAGAGCTAGCATCTCCTAAAGGTTATTCAAGAGTAAGACACTTCCTTGTCTGACTACAGAGTCTCTATCCGTTCAACAATGTCACTCTCCCAAGAGGGAAGCTTAGACCTTTCCATGTCCCAGCCAATCCTGCATGCTGTTTCTGGAATACAGAATCAGTCAAATTCCAAATGAAATTTAACAGTGAAGGACTTGATTACAAAGATAGTAATGAATTTCCAGAGAAATCCTGAATAGAGTCCAAGTTTAGGCAAGTACAAGGGCTTTCAAACATCTGCAAATTGTGCTCTCATTTATAATTCCCTCATTAATCTTCATATCCTATGCTTTGAGCGTGATGCCCATAACCCAATGCAACATGCTATACAGATGGCACTAAAACTGGAGTGAGTGGCCCAGCTTCTCTCCTGTTCAGGGCATAGTCAACAAGGTTTTACATTAGATTGGTGAAGCATTCTAACCAGTTATGATCTGACAGTTGTTATTACTCTGTGTACCAAATAAACACATCTTAAATGCCAGTCATTTTCATCTTCCCATAAATCCATTTAACTCATTTTGAACTTCTTAAAGAGTAAACACAGGGGCAGAAATAGATAAAAAATGATCTAAACTTATATTCCAATGAATTATTTCCTTCTTTAGGGAATTAAAACTAAAATAGTGTATAAATTGTACTCTTTTTCAGCATCTCCATCTTCCCACCCCTACCTGTGTGTGCCTCTGCTTTCTAGGACTCACTTGGTTTTATTCTTAGTTTTCTTTCCAAGGAGCTAGTAAGATTCCACTCTGAAATAAATTATTATTTTCATGTGCATTAAAGTTTCAAGAAGTAGTTACATCATTTTTTTTTTTCCCTGGGAAAATTCATGTCCCTAACGTATGTGATACTTCGGGAATGTTATTGTTGGGAGGTAAGTAAATTAAAATGTTCTTGCGGTCTTTGAACACTTTAAAAATCCACTGGGATCAACTTGCTTGTTTTCTGCATTTGACTGGGTAAATTCTTTATTTCTTACCTTCTTCTCAACAAAGAAATATTTAAAGAGTAAACTTTAGTGCGAAAATGTTACAACTGCTGAGTTTTCCCCACAAGAAGTACCACAAAATTTTGGCAACTGCTCAGGTAAAGTACATTATAGTAGAGGATCTGCCAGAAGCATAGCCTATTTGGAATTGTGATAGTTTGTCTTCTTTTTCTAATACTGACAAGAAAATCACTGAGTCAGAATGTGTGAAGAATTTCCATAATATTCATACAGGTTTTTGCATGAAATTTGAGAGAGGTTTCACTGACAAATGCAAGTCCGGTGCTACACTTTTAAGCTTTTATTGATGCTACATTTTTAAACTTTTATTGATTTTATTTATTTGTGCACAGAAAAGTGCGCAAATCTTAAGTGTACCACTCAGTGAATTATGACAAAGTAAACCACGATGCAAGTAAGGAAATAGAATGTCTCCACCATCCATATTATGTTTGTGAAATGAATCTTTTGTTGAATAAATCTCTAGTTCATATATTTTATTGCTGTTAGTATTCCATTATATTGATATTCCACAAATGATTTATCCATTCCTTTGTTGGTGGGCATTTGAGTTGTTACCAGTTTTTAACTTCTGTGAATTTTTCATCAATGAACCTTCAAAGAACTCCATGCCTTTCGGTGTTTATGAGCATGCTTTTTTCTTGGGAAATATCTGATAGTAAAATTTCTTCGTTAAAGTGTACATATATGTTTCTGTTAATGGATAACTCAGGACATTTTCCAAAACACATAACTTAGACTTCCATAAGTGAATGACTCAATATTTGTCATTTTAGCCATCTTGGTAAGTATATAATGACATCCCATTGTGCCTTTACTGCCATTTCCCTGATTTCTGGTGAGATTGAACAAACAAAGTATTTACAGACCATTTGCGTTACCACTTTTCTGAATTGCATACTCAAGTCTCCTACCCACATTTTTTCACTGGATTGTTTGTCTTTTTTTAAAAATTACCATAGTTATTCGTATATTCCAGATATGTCGGTTATATGCATTGTAAATACATTTTCCCTAGCTGTCCCTTACCTCCTTATGCTCTTAAGGGTAAATCTAAAGTTCTCCATTTTAACGTAGTTCAGGAAATCAATACTTCCCTTCATGTTTTGTATTTTTGTACCCTATATTTTAAAAAGTTTCAACAATGTGTCATAAAGATATTCTCCTATATTATCTTCTACATGTTTTAATTCCTTGTCTTTTTTGTCCTCATCTCAAAATCATCTGGAAATGATTTTAGTGTGTATAGTGAGATGGGGGTAAAATTCCATGTCTTTTTCTAGTACACATCCAATGGATCCAACAACATTTTTTAAAATCCTTTCTTTCTCCACTACCCTGTAGTGTCACTCTTGTCATAAATGAAGTTTCCATGTATTATATACTGCAAACAAAACTTCTAGTATATCAGTGACCTGGTAAATGGCATACCCAGGAATTAAACAGAGTTTCAAATTGTCTGTCCAGTATTCTTTTTTTTTTTTTAAGATTGACACCTGAGCTAACAACTGTTGCCAATTTTTTTTTTTTTTGCTTTATTTCCCCAAATCCCCCCAGTACATAGTTATACATCTTAGTAGCTGGTCCTTCTAGTTGTGGCATGTGGGACACCACCTCAACGTGGCCTGAGGAGCAGTGCCATGTCCACACCCAGCATCTGAACCAGGGAAACTCTGGGCCCCCGCAGCAGAGCACACTAACTTAACCACTGGGCCACAGGACCGGCCTCCTGTCCAGTATTCTTTTTACCACAGATTTCTGAATCAACATCTGTGGTGCAGCACACTTACAATTCTATTTTATCTGCCCTCTATAAAATTTTTCCTTTCAAACTTACTCTTAAATGCATTTTTCACCTCCTGGTTCCTCAAGCTATGGGTGGGAGTGTTCAACATCAGGATTACCATCGTATAAAATAGAGAAATCACTTTATTGATACCCAGGGACAAACCTGAGCAAAGCTGAACATGGATAAAGAAAGCAGTCCCATATAGGATGGAGACTGTGACCAGGTGAGAAGAACAAGTGAAGGAAGCTTTCCACCTCCCATCAGCTTTCTTGACTTTCAAGATGGTCACGAGGGTAAAAGCCTAGGAGAACATAGTGATCAGAACACTACAGATCCAGACCCAAAAGAAAAGCATAAATTTAATCATCAAGGTGTCTGCACATGCAAGAGTAAGTAGTGGTGAAATATCACAGAAAAAGTGATTAATGATATTTGGACCACAGAAGGGTAAGCAAAAAGTCAATGACATAAAAATCATGATGCATTTAAGAGCCATGGCATAAGGTCCTACCACCAGCTGCACATAGACCATTTGGGATATAACATCAGTTTACAGATTACAGTTTACAGACCATTTGGGATACAACATCAGTTTACAGATGTAAACTGCTGATCATATGCCATGGAAGCCAGGAAGAAACACTCAGTTGCCACAAAGAGACCAGAGAACCACATCTGTGCAGCACAACCCATGAAATAGAAGCATTTTTTCACCCACAAAAATAGCACACATTCTTGAGGGTAATGGAAGAGGAGGAACAAATATCTACAAAGTGGCTAAGGAAAAAGTACATAGGAATGTGAAGTCTGGGATGAACCAACATGAGAGTGATCATCGCCTAATTACCCCCCAAAGTGTGGCAAGATAGACAAGGAGAAGAGTGACAAAAACAACAATCTGCTGAGGGAAATGATCTATGAGGCTCAAGAAAAGAAATTCAGACACTATTGTCTGATTCTTATGTTCCATTGTTCTGTTGTAATCTGCTACAGGAAATAAAAAATAACTTTATTTATTTATTTATTTTTTGGAAGATTGGCTCTGAGCTAACATCTGTGCCCATCTTCCTCTACTTTATATGTGGGACACCTGCCACAGCATGGCTTGATAGGTGGTGCATAGGTCCGCACCCAGGATCCAAATCAGCAAGCCCTGGGTCACCAGAGTGGAGTTCGCAAAGTTCGCCACTACACCACCGGGCTGGCCTGAAAATAATTTTATTTTTTAGAAATTAATTGGCATTTACAAAATAGTCTTTTAAACTACTTATAAGTGTTTTTATCTGTTAGGAAATAATATTGGACTGGTCAACAGTTTTCTGGGTACTAGTTTCTGTCAGTTATGCACAGATTTCATGTAAACTTGATGTTTTTGGATTCAGTACTCCCTGCCACCCACAAAGGAGTCCAACTATAAGATCTTAAACTCCCTTGACTTCTAAAATTGAAATGAGATTCAGTCTTGTATTTCATCTTATTGCTTGACTGTCTAATAATACCCACCCAGGAACATGGTTCCCAGTGATATTGTAAGAAGTGATGAGAAATTCAGATCCCGATGATAGACATTTGAGATAGGCTAAACAAAATAGAAATAAAGCTCTTTCTGTTCCTGTCCTGATGGGACAGATGTAACCATTAGGATGTCAGAACAACATTCATATCTGTTTATACTAATCTATTCCCCTTATGAACGGTTTGAAAAGGGAAATGAATACAAATGTCAGAAAGATATTTAGCATGGAGATTATGTAGTAACACATGATAGTCATACTTATGCTTATAAGGGACTGCGCTGTAAACAAGAGACTAAATTTGTTTACTCTTTGATCATCCTGAAAACAGAAGAGGCACAAAGAAATAAGAACAGAGGATTCAAGATTGGTGTTAAATGAAGTGAAGAAAATTCCACCAGCTATGTAATGCAAATAAAATAATATAATGCTTTGGAACGTATTAACCTGTCCTTCCTCTGAGGTTAATTAATCCGTAAAATATTGCACAACAACTTTCCATAGAAATCATATAGAAAAATAAGTAGCCACTGTAAACTGAGCGATTTTGTCTCCAGATAATCTTTACCTATCACATCTATGAATGTATAAATATATTTTGTTGATCAGCATAATAAAATTATTTTCCCTAATTTTCCATAATGTTTATGAAATTTTTGAAGGCGTAAATTCTGACAGGTAATTTCTATCTTATTAATAAATTATGTAAAATGCTTAACACTTTTTTTTTGAGGAAGATTAGCCCTGAGTTAACTGCTGGCAATCCTCCTCTGTTTGCTGACGAAGACTGGCCCTGAGCTAACATCCGTGCCCATCTTCCTCTACTTTGTATGTGGGATGCCTACCACAGCATGGAGTGCCAAACAGTGCCATGTCTGCACTGGGGATCCAAACCAGCGAACCCCGGGCCGCCAAGAAGTGGAACGTGCCCACTTTGCTGCACCACAATGCCGGCCCCTATAATAAGCTTTCATTTGTGTAATTTTAAAAGCCTACACATGCCTTTAACCAAATGAAAGATATTTACAATACAGCATTTGACAGAGAATAGAATACAAAACAGTATATAAAGTGTATTTATTCACAGAAAGACTCAAGAATTAGCTTTAAATCTTCAATTTTATTAAAGTTTTCCCCTCAAGACACGTAATTACATTTTACTACCATTATTTTGCCAAAAAAAAGTAATAATACTACTCCCCAGCCAATCCTACTAACCAAGGAGAGCTTTATTCCTTCTAGCCAAGGACGTGAATCACAACAGGAATATCTAGGCACCATAGGGTGGTCCTAGCTTCTGGTCCCTTTGATTCTCATTGTCTTCCTCGCTTATCTGCTCACTAACTCTTTTTGGGTCCAGAATCTAAATTGTGAAATATAACTAAGAAGCAGCTGCTAGTGAGGTGATATCTGGATTTATAATATCTGATCTCAGTATCCCCAAAAGTTTATTTGAATCAGGTTTCTAAATAGACATAGTCATTCAAAGGAGACATGGTCACTTATTCATTGGGCATGGCCAGTGCGTGATGAAATTGTCTCTCCAATTACTTCCTAGGAAGAAGGAAGTTTTAAAATCAGCTCTTGCCTAGACATCAGGCAATAGGAAAAGTGTGAACTACAAGCTGTTTCCATCGGTTACACCGAATGATACAGCAGATTCTGTTCATGCCTCATCCTTATCATCTCAGTGCACATCAGCGCAAGCTTCAACCACCAACATCTGCATTTCTTCTCTTGATGTTTTATCTTCCTGATGCTCTTCCACCTGCCTGGCAAGCCAAAAGTGACAGGAAATTAGCACTTCTCAGGAGGAGCTCTCCACCAAAGACTGGCCTATGTAGACATTCCCTGGCTCCCTGTACCTCAAGTGGCATTAATCCAATGCATGTTTTTTTTCACACTGGCACCCAGAGATCTCTAGCAGGATTAACGCTCAGTTGCCTACTGCAGCAATCTGCTCATGAACACACTAAAGTAATACTTCAAGACATAGAAGTTTGCTACATATAATCCCAAAGGTATCCACTAGAAAAGATAAAAAACACGTTAGAAAGTAATACATGTCCTTATACCACCAAGCCCAAAATAAAAATAGGGAACTCATACCAGAGAGTAGTTTTTCCCATTCACTGTCTCATTTCCTAACTCCTCAGCTAGTACTTCCTTTGCTTCCCAAATAAGCTGTTTGCACTTGAATTTTTATCACAGGGTTTTCTTCTGGGAAAACTCAAGCTAAGACAGCTGGTATAAGAAGTGGTCCTTTAGAAACAGATGGCAACAAGAGCCCATTGCTGCTGGAGCCCTTAAAACATTAACCACCACTTCCCACACTTCATTGTTAAAATCATACTGGAAGAGAATGTTCCACAATCAACTGCTAGAACATTGGAAGCCTTGGTAAAACACATGTGTTCTAGCAGGTGGAAGATAAACTACTAATATTCAGGAACTTGATACTTTGGGGAAGTTTTTACAGATCAAGTGATTAGAAGCATACTGGAACACCCCCTCCAATGTAAAATTCATGAAGAATGAACCATAGTGTCCTGGTGGGCTTCTTTGGATTTCAGAGACAACGAATTACACAGCGGGGAATATTTCTTCAATCAATTTATCAAATGCCACAGAAGACAGCCAGCATTAAGTGGCATGCATCCATGTCCAGAACTTTAGGAGCAAATCCTTCTCATTTGGAACAAAGAATCTTATGACTTTTGAGAAACAGCACTTGGTCTATTTTTCTTTTAGAAATATAGACTACTGACAGAAAGAACATTTCACAAGGGGCATCATGTGAGTATGCATCCAGACCTTCTATAATGAGCTGATCCTCTAAGATCCTCCAATAAATAAAGTCAGACAGGTGCAGAAGGAATCTATCATAGGATGAAAATGATACATCTGGTTCAAGCTAAAGTAGAACCAGAGGGCACGTATAAACTGCGATTCAAATGTGTATGAATAAAACATCTACTTTCCTGCTTTCAATGCAGCTCCTCTTGAAGTAATCAATGTCAACAGATTGTTGTGTATCCTTTATAGGTATCCCTATGTTAATGCACCTGCATACGTGTACGTCTTATTCATTATTTAGGTTTCACTCTTTTTCTTAATGTTCACTGCTGCACGTTGATCTTCAAGTTGATTTTTTTTCACATAATAGTGATCATGTCAGTCCATGATTACCTAATTTAGTCTCTTCATTTGTTGTACAACATTACACAGAAAAAAATATACTTTTCTAGTAATAATGGATATTCTAGTTATTTCCTTTATTTTTCTTTGCCACTGCATTTAATGCTGAAATATATATAATCTTATGCATTGGCATTTGTATTTCTGTAGTCTAGATTTCTGAAAGAGTTTTCAAGGTCTAATGCCATATAAATTTATCATTTTAATGGAAACTATCAAATCATTTTTTGGAGATGGAGTGATTCATACTCTCAGCAAGAAATAATGAGTGTACATAACCAAATAGAAACCTCATCATGATGTTTCGTTAGCATTGAAAGGCACTTCAATGACATTTAAGTTCATTTTAATTACTTGATCACTAATGATGTTCAACATTTTTCCTATATTTTCAACAATTTGCATTCCTGTATTGGTGAGTAGCCTGTTCATTTGTCCATTTATCTGTAGTTTTTCTTTTTGATTGTAAATTTTGGACTATTCTTTGAATATTGGGGATATCTTCTCATTGTTTGGCACATGTACATAAATATTTTCTCTCATTTTATTGTTTGTCTTTTAATATTGCTACAGTGCTTTGTTCTTTCCGTTTAATTTTCCTGTCTGGATTAAACAGTATTCACATACCCATGATTGCACAAATATGCATCCAAGTTTTCTTCTAAGTATGTTTTCACATTTGTATTCTCAATACATCTCAATATTATTTTGAAACCCCATCACGTCACAGAGAACGAGACTAAGACAGGAAAATATTTAGACACTATTTCATTTTAAAAAATCTGTGAATTGGCAGAGCCAGAACTCACATACAAATTCTGATTTCAGTTCAGTGTTCTTTTTTGCTGTATATTTTGCACCAACATCTATGGTGCAACACAAATAGAGTTCTTTTTTACCCACCTATCAGAGAATATTTCCTTTCTAACTTCCTCCTGAATGTATCTTTTAATTCCTCTTCCTCAAGCTGTAGATGAGAGGGGTCAATGTTGAGGTCACCATAGTATAAAAATGAGAAATTGCTTTATTGATATTGAAGGAGGAACTAGAGCCAGGACAAACATAGATAATGAAAAGAGTCCCACCAAAGGATGGAGATGGCTGTCAAGTGAGAAGAACAAGTGGAGAAAGCTTTCCACCTCCTACCAGCTCTCAGAATCTTCAAGATGGCCACCAGGAGGCAAACATAGGAGACCATGAGGATCAGGCCACTGAGTACTCTTATAGCTTCAGCCAAGATCAAAAGCACTAATTTATTAATCCAGGTGTCTGCACATGCAAGGGAAAGCAGTTGTTAAATTTCATAGAAAAAGTGACTGATAACATTTGGACCACAGAAGGATAAGCAAAAAATGAGAATTGTATGAGTCATTGTGGTTGTAAGAGCCATGGCATAATGTCTTTCCACAAGCTTCACACAGACCCTCTGGGTCATAATGAGTATATACAACAAGGGCTTACAGATGGCCGTATACTGATCATATGCCATGGAATCCAGGAGACACTCATTTACCACAAAGAGACCAGAGAACCACATCTGTGCAGCAGAATGCATGAAAGAGATGCCTTTTTTCTACACAAGGATATCACACATCATCTTGGAGGCAATGGAAGAGGAGGAACAAATGTCTATAAATGATAAGTGGCTGAGGAAAAAGTACATAGTAGTGTGGAGTCTGGGATCAGTCCACATGAGAGTAATCATCCACAAGCTACCCCCCAATGTCACAAGATAGACAAGGAGAAGCACAACAAAGAGAACAAACTACTGAAGGAGATGATCTGTGAACTCCAAGAAAAGAAATTCAGTCACTGTCGTCTGATTCTTAGCTTCCATTTGTCTGTTGTAATTGATTACAACAAAGAAAAAGAATTTTTATCATAAAAATCAATTATTGGCAGTTACAAAATAATATTTTAAGCTACTAACATATTATTTTAAAAGGTCTATAACAAACAGTTATTGAAATGTTGAACTGGAAAACAATATTCCTGGACATTAGGTCTGGAAGTTGTACCGAGATCCTGTGTAAACTTAGGCAGTTCACCCTTGATCTCTTTGGATTTACTACTCTCTCCTGTAAGAAGAGGTATCCAACTACATCATCTACAACTCCCTCAAGTTAGAAAGTTTTTTAATAATAAGAATTACTCTCCATGTTTCATCTAACCACTTAGGAATATCTGTACTGGGAATAGTGTAGAAACCAATAATATAATCAGGTGCTGACATTAGACATCTGGGAAAGACTAAGAGGGGAGTTGCTTTTCTTATTGAATGATCAGTACCATTCTAATATTATTAAGATATAATTCATATATGTGTTTATTAGTCTGTCCTCTAGTCCCACTTATAATGGGATGTGAGAATGATAATGTACACAATTGATAAACAGGTTATTCATTCTGAAGATTAGTAGAAATAAATGATAGCTGTTCATATTCATAAAGAGTTACCATGAAACAAAGCATAGATTTAACCTGCGACAGATTTGAAGACAGGAGAGGTACCAAGAACCAAGAATATAAAATGAAAGATTCAAAGCAAAAGATGGGGGTAGAAATTACTCCCAACCACACAACTCCAATAAAAGAATATGATGCCATGGGAAAGGCACTGTCTTTGAGATCAAGTGATCTGGTAAATGTTCCGCAGCAACTCGTCATAAAAATTGTGCAGAAATGAAGCATCTGTTGCACCAAAATAGCATAAAATTATTTTATGTGATTTTCCCTATTTTATATGAACTTGTTCTAAGGAACTTATCCTGAAATCTGTTAGACAATATCAATTATAATAATAATATATGTAAAATGTCAAATGCATAATACTTTATGCAGGGAACATGTTCAAGAAAATATTACTTTCTAACTCACTAGTCAAGGCAGAAAAAAATCAGTCTTTAAAATTCCTAGGGAAAGATCAATAACTAGGATAATTTATTGGAAAAAATATGGTTTTAAATAATATTTGTTATCATTTCAAATAACGTCCTCCTTAAATAAAATAAAAACTATATACTACTCTTGAATTAAATAATAATTAATAGGTGGAGCTTGATAAATGACATAAATAGTGACCATATCTGTTAAATTTATGATCATCTTACCATTATCTTAAAAGTTTTCATAGTGCTATGTGGAATACATCTTCAGCAGTCACAAAGACTATTATAGGCTTATTAGGAGCTTTATCCGTTGCATGAATGGTTCTGTTTATGCCCTTCCAAATATGCCAGTATAGGTGTGTGGGGGTAAGAGTGATACAGACGGCTCTTAGTTTTGGTCCAACCAATCATCCTTTCTTTCCTTCTCTCTTTTATTTCTTTTATTTATTTGAATATATGTTAATTAGAGTCCTCTATAAAATGAGGAGGATGATCTCTATACCCCTTCATATCAAACATTCTATGACTTTAGAATTCCTCATGGACACTGCAGTATCTCTATATTATAAACAAATAAACAGGAAAGTCAGTTCAGAAAAGTCACATAAACCAGTAGTTTTGTCTTATAAGGATGTGAACAAAATACCAAAGTCTCCTCTCTTTAGAGAAATTGGGGCGGGGAGATTGTATTCCTGAAGTTGAAACTCATCCTGATGATTCTTCACCATACATCAAAAGCTTCATATTATCCAATGCAATGCATTCACTTTAAGGATATCCTTCATATAGCTCCTTTACTGCTTCAAAGGAAATGATCACTTTCTAGATGGAGGGATAGAACATTCACTTCCTTTCATGGTAGTAACCTTTCCTGAGGTGCATGACTTTCCAGATACTTGGTGAAGAAGACAAATCCCCCATCTTGAAGAGCTTGGGAGTAGAGATGCTATTTGACCTGCACATTGGTTCACATACCACACAGAATAAGGGACGTTTTCTTGAGAGTTTTCAATAATTTACAGACAGGTCTCCAAAGAACTAAAACCTCAAGAGTTTACACCTAAAGAGACAAAACTAACACAATCTTGGTAGCATTTGGACTGCGTATTATTTCCTAATTGTGTCTTTTCTAATAAAGAGGATTCCTAAGAAAATAGTCTGGCTGTTTCCCCTCTTGGGATCATCCTTTGCCAAAAGAAAGCCCTCTTTTCTGTCAGTGGTGAGTAATGCATTACGCAGCAAGCATGAGCTGGGATGAAGTAGTTTCCTACCTGGATTCTGGAGAGACATTGCCTAAATATAAATCTCAATTCCACAGCTTACTGGCTGTGTCACTTTGAGGAAGTTTTTTAATCTCTCTGTGCCTCATTCTCTTAATCTATAGAATAAAGAAAAATGATTTCTAGCTCACAGAAATGTTAGAAAGGTTTAATGAAGTAATACATTTAAAGTACTTCGTAGAGTGTCCAGCACAGAATCAGTGCTCCTTAATGTCATTTAGATTTCTATTGCATAGTTGGGGAGACAAAACCTAGAGATAAAAATAAAACAGCAGTTGAAAAGAGCTGCTGAAAAGAGTTTTCTTAACTTTAGGCAAAATTCTAAAGAAACAGTCACTGGACACCCAAGGAAGGCCAAATCACTGTCAGCTGACAAAGATGCGAAAATGTTCAGAGAAGGAATTGGTCTGGAAAGAAAAGCAAAATTCAAATAAATTGAAGTTAAGAGGAAGGGCAGTCCAGGCAGTGCTAAGGAGATCAACAGAAGCAGGGGAGCGGGAGGAGAGGAAAGGAAGTTGTTTGGCATGTAAGGATCACAGGAGAGAGAAGAAAGTGTAGAGTCTGATGACACAGGTTGAAGTATCTCAGTCATCACCTTCTCTGGGAGCCTTATGGTTTATCCCAAGAAGAGTTGATATCTCATTTTATCAACCTACATAACATTTTACTGGTAGGTGGCTGATAGTTCAAAGTATCTATCTCAGAAGGTTGTCAATAATTGGTGTTCTGTGAGTATTTGTTGAATTAGTGGAAAATAAACTCCAAAAATCTGTAGTTCACAATGGCTTATATTTAGCGATTAAGATTATATTGTGGGGCCGGCCCAGTGGCGCAGTGGTTAAGTTGGCACGTTCTGCTTCTTGGCGGCCCAGGGTTCACTGGTTCGGATCCCGGGTGCAGACATGGCACAGCTTGGCACGCCATGCTGTGGTAGGCATCCCATGTATAAATAGAGGAAGATGGGCATGGATGTTAGCTCAGAGCCAGTCTTCCTCAGCAAAAAGAGGAGGACTGGCAGTAGTTAGCTCAGGGCTAATTTTCCTCAAAAATAAAAAAAGATTATATTGTATACTTTTGATTAAAGATGTCAGGGAAAAAGTATGTCTATCTGTTATTCTTCTTAAAACCAATTAGGATAACAACAAAAACAGAATAAACAAAAAACAAAATGGCATTCATTAAACCTAGAAAGTAAAAAGTAATATGGAAAATAGTAGGAAAAAAGTGAGCAGTTAACCGGGAAAATTCTTCCTTATTACACTTTTAAAAGAAAATATCCATTCTGTAGAATAGCAGAGTTGGAAAAAGTAAGAAAATTATATCAGGTTATGGGAAGTAAGCTGGCTGAGCCCAGGATAGAAAATGATCTGAGAATTGTCAGTCACACTAAACAAAACAGAAGAGTATAAGTCTTGTGTAAAACCATCATGGAAGACGTTTGAGAAAATTTTAAAGAATAAAATTTAAAAATAAATTAAAACTTCAAAGTGTTTAGAGAGAAAATGATCAGGCAGAAAGGAAGAGGTAGCAAACAAATAATTGGTATCTCTGAAGAAGAGAGATTTAATGTATAAAATACTATCTAAAACATCAGAAGATCTTTGTCAATGGAATTAAAGAATACAATTACGTCTTAAGGAAAAATATAAAACAATAAGCTCACAGTTTATTCTGGTAAAGTGTCAGGACTTCATTTTTTTTCTTAACTGAAGAGGAAAAAACTCAAATTGTTTTAAAAATTCTACAAAATATTATTCCACACTACATCCATTACAGTTAATACTCATAGATGAACCATGACTGAAAAACTGTGGGCATTATAGGAAATGGTGATATGACAATATGAATATAATCAGCAAGGATACTAATACTACTACTAAGAATACAGTGATGTAATCAACACAAACTTGAAATGAAAGAGGAGTGAGTTTTAAACACACTTTTAGCCTATCAATCTGCTCCTTCCAGTGTAGGGAGTTATTAAATACTGTTTAAATGTGATAAATACAGTATTTTATAAGCAAATATATCCTAAGACAGAAAATTTGCCACTAGGAGTATTAGGGACAATAATATAATTTGTCAAAATCAGGCTATGGAAGGAAAATGAGAAAAAATATAAATATATTAATATTAAAATTTTTCGTAGTGATATCATTTTAAGGTAATAATTCAAGAAATAGAGGTTTCTTATATACTATGCTAATGGTTAACATCAAAAGGTATAAATTAATTATATGATTTTCAAATCATCAGGAGAAGTATACATACTTTACCCATGTCTCAAACATGAAAAAGTCATAGCGTGAAGTAAAGTGTTTTTTAAAAGAAGTAGTGGAAGCAGAAAGCTTCAAAAATGAAGTGGCACAGCTAAGACAAAAGTTATTTATGGTCCTAAATTGTGGTGGCTTTGACTGTCAACATGCCCTTCACTTCTCTGCTCAGAGAAGGGTCCAGAATCTAAATTTTGAAATGCAGCTAAGAAGCGGCTGCCAGTGAGGTGATATATGGGTTTAAAATATCTGATCTCAATATTCCCAATAGTCTATTTAAATCAGATACGTAAATTGTCTTAAAATTAGACACAGTCATTCAAAAGGAGACATGGTCACTTATTCACTGGGTATGACTAGGGCATTATGCAAAGTTTCCTCCAACTACTACCTAGGAAGAAGGAAGTTTTAAATTCAGCTCTTGGCTACACATCAGGCCCTAGGGAAAGGGTGAACTAGGAGCTGTTTCCACTTGTTATATTGTTAATATAGCAGACTCAGTGCCACATCCTTATCGTTTCAGTGCACATCAGGCCAAACTTCAACCACCAGCATCTGCATTTCTTCATTGAAAATATCTCTTCCTTCTGCTCTTCTACCTGCCCAGCCAGCTGAAGTGCTAGAAAATGAGCACTCCGCAGGAACAGCTCTCCACCAGAGACTGGCTCATGTGCACATTCCCTGGCTTCATTGCCCCTCAAGTGGTATTACTCTGATGGTGTTTTTTCCACACTCAAACCTAAAGATCTCTAGTAGGATTAGCACTCAGTTGCCAACCATAGCAATCTGCTCATGAACTCTTTAAAGTAATAATTCAAGAAATAGAAGTTTGCTGCATTTAATCCTAAAAGTAACCACTAGAAAAGAGAAAAAAACGACTTGTTTCCAAATTATCAGAAAGAATACATAACCTTACACCACCACTCCAAAAACAAAATAGGAAACTCAGATCAGAGAATATTTATTCCCATTCACTGTCTCATTTCCTGACTCCTCTACTAGTACTTCCTTTGCCTCCCAAATACGCTTCTTGAACTTCAATCCTTAGCTCAGGATTTGGTTCTAGGGGAACTCAAGCTAAGATATCTGGTACAAGAAGTGTTCCTTTGGAAGCAAATTCCTGGCATGAGATTCTGGAATCAGATCACTACTGGACAAATGGCAACAAGAGCCCGTTGCTGCTGGGATGGGGTGTCCATCAACCACTAGGGTGCCCTAGCATTGTAATTACTAACAATCACCTGCAGTGGAGTGGAATGGGTTAGAGGTGAAAAATGTGCATTTACTTATGCAATTATCTAGCAGGTAAGAGATATGGGAAGCGATGGTAACCATTACACTATGAAGTTGTTATTGTTGAATGCCATTAAAAACTAAAGGATGAAGATAGTGGACTCAGATCAGACAATTTCCAATTCAGGATATGATATTGATGTCAGAGAGGCAGCACTGAAAAAGATCCTCATCTCCTACAATTAGTGACAAGATAGCATAAAAACTTAAACCAAGAATTTGACAGTGAGGAAAAAAAGATAATAATAAAGAAGCTGCATTGACCTCCACAGCAACTCTCCTGTACAAAAGTCAAGACTCTGATATGGAAAGAGTCTGACAGTGAAAATTACATTTAGCACATCTGTGTGGATGTGTTTCAGATATTGGAGTTCCTCTTAAAGCCTCTGCCCTGCAGAGGTGGCCTCTCCCCCTTGCTGGAAGACTCCAGTCTTCCTTTCCCTGCAGAACATATAGAGGCCTCACTAGTGTCAGAGTCTTCACAAAAAACTAAGTACTTTTCTCAAGATCTAGGCCCACCTGCCTTACAGCTTTTAGACTTAATAATGAGGGGAAATGTTCAGAATGCTATGGTCTGATGACTAAGGAAAATTGTCCCTGCTTTGGAATGGAAAGGATTATTCACCAAAAGACTTATAGAATTTGGCATATCATGGTTTCAGTCCCAATGTAGACTGTGAATTATGTTACTGGCTTCGCCCAAATCATCAAGTTTTTATTTCCAAGTAAAAAGTTTAATTTACATTACCATAAAGATTTGCTATCCAACTTTGTAACCTACCCTGTTTATTTGCTTGTTTAACAATATCTAACAATATCTTCAACAATCCAGGCTATCTAATTATAGAATTATGTGATTGATTTATTTATTTTTTCTTTTTGAGGAAGATTAACCCTGAGCAAACATCCACTGGCAATCCTCCTCTTTTTGCTGAGGAAGATCAGCCTTGAGCTAACATCCATGCCCATCATCCTCTATTTTATATGTGGAATGCCCGCCACAGCATGGTTTGACAAGCAGTACAGTAGGTCAGCACCCGGGATCTGAACCAGCAAACCCTAGGCCGCCAAAGTGGATGCGTGAACTCAACACTTGTGCCACGGGCCAGTCCTGTGATTTATTTAACTTTTAATTCTCTGTCAACCAGATGTCATGCATACTCAACTAAGTGTTCCAGCTAAGAAGTACTTCAATAGGCATGTATGTACGTTAATAAAATATTTTAATGACAGAATAAATGTATTTAGGTGGTGTGAACACAGGATAGAGTGAACTATATTTGACATATGCTTGGATTTAAGATCCTAATCTTAAAAATAAACATAGATGATAGAAATTGGGTTAATTATAATTTTGAAACTGTAATTAGATTTCTGTCTTGCAGGGGAAAACAAAACAAATTAGAAAGAAAAAGAAAACTCTGGATACCTGCAAGCTTCTTTACAATAGATTGTTGGGTTATCCTGGAAAATACTTCTGAAAGGACATGTATTTATGCAAATGTAACACAGATATTCTCCAAGAATTTTAAAATTACAACTTTAGTCTGAATGTACACATTTTATGAAGAAGTGAGTACATGTTTGTTTATGTAAATGATTCCATCGAGGATTTGACAAAGTACTATGATGGGCTCTTCATTCCTATGCATGTGTCATACTCTTCTTAATTTAATTTATTGTTGGTGGTTTGGATTGGTACAGCCTTTCTGTTTCAGTTCTTAGGGGCTGTGTCAAGATTTTTGGTGAAGATATTCACAAGATTTAAAGAAAGAATGCATATAATTAATAGTCACTTAATGGAGAAAATTTTATAAGTTGAACATAGACTGCATTTTGTAAATATTAATTTTCATATCATGTTTAGTAATAAACAAGACTTCAGGGAATTTGCTAATGCTGGACAATTATCTTAAGATATGAGTTTTACATGGGTGGTAGGTGATCTTTTTACCATATAACTGGTCTTCCCTACTATTCATCATCTTATAAAAAGACTGACCCTGAGAAAGATAAAGGAAATTTAGATGGGCAGTTAGGGGAAGGAATTGTGAGCTGCTACATCAATGCTCTGTCTTTCCTGAATATTGCTGCCTAGACACATTGTTCATGCAAGCTCAAGGACAGTCTTGTTGATGAGAAAAGTTGTATTCTAGGCACAAGAATAAAGCCCAATAGAAAGTGTATGAAAGTAGTCCTGAGCTTGTGGATCTGAGAGAAGCAACACCTAGGAGTGATTTTCTAGTTATATTTGGTGTTTATTTCCCTAATGCTATCATCAAAATTCCAGGAAAGCCTTATAAAAACTATACCCTTATCCCCAATTAAAAAAGATATAATTCCAATATTACTTAAATTTACCTGAACAAGAATAAGAAAGAAACACTTTCCGGTTCATTTGATGATGCCAGCATCACCAGGTACATAAATTACAGAGCAATTTACCGTAAATATACATCAACAAATACTTAAAAGAACAAATAAATTCATTAGTATATAAAAAAGATAATACATCATATCCAAGAGGGATTTAATTCAGGAATACAAGTTTGGCTTATCATTTATAATCCAGCAATGTAAATCACGACATTAACAAAAGAAAGTAGAAATACATATAGTCACAACAGACGTAGAGGAGAGTTAATGTAATTAAACAACTATTCATGAGGAAATGCTGAGCAAACTAGGACTAGAAGTGATAGAGCGTATAAAGTGAAGAACTCAATTACTTCCTTCTTTCTGTATAATGAGTTATCAGTAGCACCGAAGACTGAAGCAATGGAATTTTAGTTAAGAGGAGGACAAGCTTTTTTCTTTTGATCAATTTAAATCAATTACTTCAGAGACTGAGGCTGAGATTAAGTAAATATATATATATATATATATATATATATATATATATAAAGCCTATGAATAGAGATAGTTTAACTTCTTCTTTCCAACTTGGATGCCTTTTATTTATTTTTATAGTCTAATTACTCTGGCTAGAACTTCCAGTACAAAAAGACCAGCAGTGGTGAAAGCTACATCCTTGTCGTCCTTATCTTAGTGGAAAAGTTTCAATCTTTAACCATTTAATATGTTATCTGTGGATTTTTCATAAATAGCCCTTTTTCCTTTCATTATAACATTTATTTGGTTGAGAAATTTCCCTAATATCCCTAGTTTACTGAGTGTTTTCATCATGAAAGTGGGTTTGAATTTGTCAAATGCTTTCTCCGTGTTAATTGAGATGATCATGTGATTTTATTTCTCTATTCTATTTATGCTGTGTATTGAACTGACTGGTTGTCTTAAGCCACACTTGTATTCCTGGAAAAATCTCACCAGGTCATGTTATATAATCCTTTTAGCATGTTGTTGGATTCTATTTACTAATCTTTTGTTGAGGATTCTACCAAATATTTAAAGAAGCTCTAACATCAATTCTTCTTAAACTCTTCTAAAAAGTAGAGGGAAAACTTCCAAACTAATTTTATGAACCCAGAATTTCCCTGATTCCAAAGCTAGATAAAGACACTACAAGAAAAGCACAGGCCAATGTCCTTAATTAACAGATTCATATCACTTTAAATCTGTAGTTCCTCAGGTGTATTGTTTCTGGGACTGCTATCTCCTGATCTTGATTTTGCTATGTGCTGTGTGAGGTCAGCTTCAATGAGATTGAGCTTTTCTAAAGTTGTATTTACAGGGCCGACCTACTGGTTAAAGTTCAGCATGCTCTGCTTCCCTGACCCAGGTTTGGTTCCGGGTCATGGAATCACACCTCTTGTCTGTCGGTGGCCATGCTATAGTGATGGCTCACATAAAAACAGGGAGATTGGCAACAGATGTTAGCTCACGGTTAATCTTCCACAGGAAAAAATATACATATATATATATTTACAGAATTGTTCCATGATCGATTCTTCATTTACAAAAGAGAACCATAACCTTAGAAGCACTATAATGATGGTGAGCCACAAATTTGAAGAAACCTGTGACCCTATATTACCATGTGCAGTAGAGCTACTCAGTGTTAAAGAATGTATTTTTGACCATGTTCTAATGAGAAATAATCATCTACTGCATCAAGTCACTGGTAAATTTCATCTGTGTCTTTAATGGCATGGTGGATAGAGTTACCAAGATTAATGAATATATCATCTTTTTCATAAACTGATATTTTTAGGAAACATATTACCGAAAAATGTTTTTCAGATTCAATAGTAAATATGAACATCTGAGGGCACTGTACTTATATTTAAAAGGCCAAAGCAAATTTCTAACAATACCAATAACGTGAATAGAAAATGAAGTTTACAACGTATTACTAACAAAGGAAAAATAAGCAATGTAAATTGTAACTTAGGCAATTCTATATTTAGAAACATGGGAAGATAAATATACCTTCAAGGGAAATTAGAAAAAATAAACTCAACATGGATTAATAATAGCTATCTCTACCATTGTCTTATAGATAATTTTTCCCTTGCATATTTCTGTTTTCTACATCGAAGTAAAGTTAAAATATAAACAGTCTTGCTTATTTTTCTTAAGATTAATTGAGTACAGGTGATAATAATGCCCCAGGGCTTTAGGAAAATAATATACGGCAAGATATCACACGGGACAGTGTTACATCTAATTTCTTGAATTACAATCTTTAAAGCAATACCTCAGTGATGTGTTCTGGTCTCCACATCCCTAAAGTCTTGATGCCATATATTTGTAACACAGTTTGATACTAAGATTTAGTTTTCAGATATGATCTTATTTCTGATACTTTGGAGTTTTATTCATAGGCTGAAAAAATGTTCCTTATACGAAATATTTAATCAAATATTCCGTGAACTTCTACTTTTCTTATCAATTGGTTTCTATCAATTAGATGTCAAGCAGGAGCCTCCTGGAGTTCATTAATCTTAGCAAAGAATTCTTCAGGAAATGAATCACTCAAGAGCTACCTTATTTAGGTGAGTTCAGTCAGTCTTTTGTTTTACTTTAGAAGGAAAATATGGAGTTCCAGTGATCTTTGGAGTAGACAAACACATGTGTAGAACAAAGTTCCCACAAATCCACTTAGTTTGGCTAGGAGAGGGCTTATAGTATTATAATCTGATTTCTTATCTCTTTAAAATGATATTCATTCTGGTTTTCTCATTGGATAGCCACATTGTACCAACAATGAAGTAAACGTTATGGCAAATAGAGAATAACAAAAATTGGCCTTGTCTTCACACTTTCTATAATCTCTGAGGAAGTACATGACAATAATAACCATATTTGTAGATTATAGGATACAGCATACAGTAATTGTAAGTTATAATTTTAATGTTTATGTGTATACAAAGGAGAAGAAACAATGCTCTGTCTTTCCTGAATATTGCTGCCTAGACACATTGTTCATGCAAGCTCAAGGACAGGGTTGTCTAACCCTAACCCTAACCCTAACCCTAACTGGATGGTAATATTCAGTGGCACAATGAGACATTATAAGAATGAGAATACAACGATAAAATAAACTATATGTAAATGAGAATACAATGATAAAATAAACTATATGTAAATGAGCAGGTGCTATGGAATACAGCTTGATAAATCCATCATGACTAAAAAAATATATATGTTAAGTGGTAAAGAGGTCTAATTTATAGAGGCAAGGATTCTTGGCAAAGCCAAACTGAACAATATAAATTTTATGCATTCACTAATAAAAAGTATTTGGAATCTTTAAAGTAATTGGTGGTCAGGTTAAAGCAATCATGGAAAATTATTCTCTCCATGTTGCATAGAATATTGCAAATTGAAGGAATGTTCCTGGGAAAAATGGCCATAATCTAGCTTTGCAGTACTAAGACCATGTAAAAGATTTTATAGAGGATGTGTTGTGGGTTCGTTTTTGAAAGATATTTCTCCTACAGACAGAAGCATGTAGGAGTCAGAGAAAGCTATAGTCTAAAGAAAAAACCTATAGGAGAATCGGGAATATTTATTATCCAACTTCATTGAAATACTCTGAGAAATCCTACAGTATTTCTACTGTGTGGCTTCTGTAGGAAAGAACTTCTAAATTGTATTCCCAAATGTCCCCACCATTTGATTGCTGTCCATGTTCAGGCCTGAATTTCACAACCAAATAAGGTTTTTGAAATCATACCAATTATTTATAATTACAGTAACCAATAAAGATGAATATCTACCATGTGTCATACATGTTGTATGTCTTTTAAATTCAATATTAAAGTATCCATTTTCTTTCTAGTGATTTAAATTTTATATTATTAATATTCTCATTTCACTGTTGAAGAAATGCTTACTGGTATCAAGTAATATTCAAGAAATATTATAGTGTCCTATTTGAGATGGGTTTATACCCTGACACCAGTCTTTGGAAAAGCTTTAAACTTAATACAAAAGGACAGAATGTCTTTTCCTTACAGCCTGAAATTTATATCCATTGACCAGGGCTTTCATAGTTCTTATTGTTTGTCACTACCCTACTTCCAAAATTTACTACATTGAAAAAAGAAGGACTTTTTGTTAAATATTGTTTTTACTATTATCACTGAAGACACAGTACATATTTTACTGTGATCACCTCTTGATGAATAATATAACATGCCATGGATAATAACATTTATTTTCAAAATTAGTTCAACGTGAGCGAAGCAAATAAATATTAAATTCATGATTTTGTAGGGATGTTAGAGATTTAAACAAAAATGTTAAAAAAATTTTGATAGATATAAGTTCATTGTCTTACAGCTTAAGAGGTGAAGCAGGGAAGAAACTATAGAAACTTGTATGTATTTCCTCCAGTGCGACGATTTTTACTAAGTTCAGATTCAGAAGAGTTAGAGCAGACCTTCACGTGAAGTCAGCTGTCTAAGATTACCCTGAGATTTATTATGTAAAATAGAGCAGGGTCTACTCAGTTTTTTGTTCTTCCTGTTTTTTCTTCTCCTAGTCTTGTTTTTGGTTATTCCACTCACACAGAATTCTTATTCACTGTGTAATTTTTATATAAGTGAATATTAACTTTTGAAAACATATAACAGTGAAAATCTATCATTTTCAGCAACACTCGTAAAGACACCCATTGAACCTCTCGACATTTCTTCTATTCTCTTACCTATTTCGAGTTTTGGTTCTTACTACTCTTGATCAACTTTCTTATTTTGTCCACAGGAACCAAGAAAATCACAGTGGTGGAGTCACTTTTGTTCTTTTGGGCTTCTCAGAATATCCGAAAACCCAGTTGCCTCTGTTTCTAGTATTTCTGTTCATCTACACAGTCACTGTGTTGGGGAACCTGGGCATGATCGTGATTATCAAGATGAATCCCAAACTCCACACCCCCATGTACTTTTTTCTCAGCCACTTATCCTTTGTTGACTTCTGTTATTCCACAGTAGTTACACCCAAACTATTAGAAAACTTGGTTGTGGAAGATAGAACCATCTCCTTCACAGGATGCATCATGCAATTCTTCTTAGCATGCATATTTGTGGTGACAGAAACATTCATGTTGGCAGCAATGGCATATGACCGCTTTGTGGCAGTTTGTAACCCTCTTCTCTACACAGTTGTAATGTCTCAGAAGATTTGTTCCCTGTTAGTGGGGGCATCATATTCTTGGAGTATAGTGTGTTCTTTAATATTCACATGTTTTTTGCTGACCTTATCCTTTTGTGGGACTAACTTCATAAATAACTTTGTCTGTGAGCATGCTGCCCTTGTTGCTGTTTCCTGCTCTGATCCCTACATTAGCCAGCAGATCATTTTAGTCTCTGCCACATTCAATGAATTAAGCAGCCTGATAATTGTTCTTACTTCATATGTTTTCATCTTTATCACTGTCATGAAGATGCCTTCAACTGGAGGGCGCCGCAAAGCCTTCTCCACATGTGCCTCCCACCTGACTGCCATTACCATTTTCCATGGGACCATCCTTTTTCTCTACTGTGTTCCTAACTCCAAGAGTTCATGGCTCATGGTCAAGGTGGCCTCTATCTTTTATACAGTTGTCATCCCCATGTTGAACCCAATGATTTACAGCCTTAGGAACAAAGACGTGAAAGAGACAGTCAAGAAGTTAACTACTGCTAGATTGTTCTTTAATAAAATGTAAACCTAGAAACATTAATTATTTATTTTTGAGAGTATTAGTAAGAGTTATTCAGTAGCAAAGCAGTACATGAATCTATGGTAACCTTGCAATTGACAGTCCAATATCGTTTCCCCCTAATTTTTAGTAAAATAATCTTAACATTACAAATACTGTTAGGGATGAAAGCTCAGACTACTTAACCTACATTTTTGATTCAAAAATTGGAATGTAAAGACCTCTGTGTTAGTACAGATGACCATATGATTGCCAAGGTCAAATTTCAGTCAATTTAAGTCATGTGAAGTGTAGGATTTTTGGTATGATCTGAAGGATTATAGCATACAATGAGAAAGTTTACTTCTTAATATAAAAATAGTACATTAAGAGCTGTTCAACGTAAAATTAAATCTCTTAAAAATCCATATTTTCAATTACATAAGATCCATCTTATCATCTGCAGATTCCCAGACAAACAAAAATAAATAAGAAATATGTCTCCCTTCAAAACTGCAATAGATCCAGCCCTGATGGCCTAGTGGTTAAAGTTTGGTGCATTACACTTTGATGGCCCAGTATTGATTCCTGGTCCTGGGATGACACTACTCATCTGTCAAGAGTGATGCTGTGGTGGCAGCTTATGTAGAAAAACTAGAGGTATCTACAACAATAATATACGGCAAAGTACTGGGACTTGGAGAAGAAAACAAAAAAAAAAACAGAGGAAGATTGACAACAATGTTAGCTCAGGGACAATCTTTTTTTTTAAAAAAAAAAAAGTCCAGAATATGGTGTAATTAAATTGCAATTGGTAGTATAACCAAATACAAAATATGATTTTCTCTATGTACTGGCACAAGAGAATGATACACATTTTGGAAATATGTGCCCGTCACTCTAGTTTTTCTCCATTATGTCAATGTGACTGTACATTTTACTTATTTACTTATTTTTTGGAAAATTCGTTGAGAAAATTTTAGATTCATTTTAAGTTTTAATAAATAATACACAGAAATCGTAATATATTTTACCCACTTTCCCCCATGATAGGACAATATAGCCACCAGAACATTGATAATAAAATACTCAATCTTATTCAGGCATCAGTTATTTATTGATGAAAAACAATCATGAACTCCAGCGGGATACAACAATAACAATCCTTTGCATTAATGACTCAACTGAAGTGACTCTGCTAATACCAGCTGGGTCCCTTGAGTGCCAAGACTGAGATAACCAGATTAGCTAACATTCAATCTTCCCATCTCTATGTATATCATCTTCATTGGACCATTTGGTTAGGGGTCTATGTTGAATCCTGAGTAGCAGTGAAGTACGCCCAACAACAAAAGCATATATCAAGCTCCTGTTGGGTCTCACCTGCTAACATTTTAAGAGTCAAAGCAAAACATAGGGATAAGCCCACAGTCAGTGTGAGAAAGTTACCTGCCACTTATAGAACTATAACGTTGCAATTCAAAGCTCATGGGTTTAGGGAAGGTGTAGAATTTGGCTCAATATCATGCAAAGATTGATGAAAACATTTACCTCATCAAACATATTCTTCTTTGATAATAACAGATAACTCTATGGCAGATAACAGATAAACCCTGACTGGGACCAGTTTTAACAAAGTTTTTTTAATAATTGACAGGTAATTGTCTGCTTTAAGCAAATGACTAGTTGAGATTAAATATAAGACTTTGCCTTTTCTACTTGTGTCTTACTAATCATAATGAAGGTTTACAAGTGGAGAGTAGAGAGATATCCATGTGTTGTGGTTCTAATTCGAGAAAATAAGTGTTATGTGTTTTGTCCCATGATTTAGAATTTCATTTCCATATGGAAACTGAATGCTCTTTATCAGAATGCTTTATCTCAAATCATGTGTCTTATGTAATTTACTGTTTAGGGATGTAGAAGAAAATTGGCAATACTCATAATGTATCATGATAATGTGTCACGATAGTAACAACGCATTGAATTTAATTTTTAATTGTGTATCAACCAAGAGTCATAAGTAAATGGTCCTATCAAGCACTTTGAAAGTGTGTGTGTGTATGTATGCATAGTTTAATAAAAATCTTTTGAGGACACAAAAAGGATTGAGGAAATTTGACCATGTTTCATGGAATATTTGGTATGATCAGTAAATTTTCTAGGATAAAAATTATAAAACAGGGGCCGGCCTGGTGGCACAGCGGTTGAGTGTGCAGGTTCCGCTTCGGTGGCCTGGGATTCGCCGGTTTGGATCCCGGGTGCAGACGTGGCACCGCTTGGTACACCATGCTGTGGCAGCCGTCCCACATATAAAGTAGGGGAATATGGGCATATATGTTAGCTCAGGGCAAGTCTTCCTCATCAAAAAGAGGAGGATTGGCAGCAGTTAGCTCTGGGCAAATCTTCCTCAAAAAAAAAAATTAGAATACATTATTTTAAAATATTGATTTTGAAGTTAGGTAATATAATTTGGTATTCTAGTTTTGTGTCTTTTAGTTGAAAATAAAACAAAAGCAAAAAGGAAAGAGCGAATAGTTGCAAAAGCCTTTTAGAACAAGATGTTCTTTTATTTTGGTAAATACTCGAATGTGCAGTTCATTTAGACAAATGTAAAGCAACATGTTTTCCCCAAAATTCTCAGGTTGTACTTTCAGCCTGAAAATAGGTATTTTAACTACGAAGTTACATGCATGTTAGATAATATGTTGCTTCACTAATGGTTGCATTAAGTAATGAGTACAGGCTTTTTTTTCTACCAATGGATTTATATGCTACTCATCTTCTAAAATTTTGAATGTAGTAGGTATAAATTTGACCTTTTCTTCCTTGAAGACCTGTGGCATGAGAGGTCAATATTTACCACTACTGTCTTTCTGATTTGTGTCTTAGAGGAGTAGGTGCAAGAATCACATAGATGGATTTAGAAAAAGAGCAGTCTGACCTTTATGGCTGAACTGAAGATTATAGCTGGATTGATAGCCAAGATAGAGATAAATTACATGTCACCACTCTTCCAAACCCAAACTGAAGGCATATATATTTAGGATAAAACAAACAATAATCCTAAACAGTTGAAAGTAAAAGTCCATACAGTAAAATTTTAAATGTGTTTCCATATAAAAACATGTACCAGTGCATGAGCAAAATAAAGAGACTAAAAAAGTGTTTCGTGTCAACTATAGACATGTGGGGGTCATTGTAATAGACATGACTATAATTTTTTCATGATTTTAAGTAGTATAGCTCCTATGCAGATGTAAATTTTTTAAGACATAAATATCACCACATTAATGATTTAGAACAAATTATATTGTAAGTTTTAGAAGAAATCTCCTCTAATAGTTTTGTGTGTAGCTTGTGATAAGAAATGATGTCAAGATTCTCCAGCGCCTCTGTCCCAAAGTTGAGGTTGTTAGATATAAAACAAACAGCATGATCATGGAATATAATTTCCAGGTCTGTGTATTCCTCAAGAACATCTCTATGCTTCTTCTGAAATTTATTGACAGTTCCAGAAATGACATTTCTTGGTATCGTTATTGAATTATGTTTTGCAAGATTCATCCTGTCTAATTAAAAGGCTGGAACAATTTAAACAAAAATTTTAATTCTGAGATAGAATGTGTATGCAGCTATTAACACTAGCAAGGAAGTCTTCAATAAAGGTACATCAGGAATATCTGTCTTTTGGTGAATTGATTCCACCTAGGATCATCTTTTCATTGTGATGTGAGGGATATTGAAATCTAACAAATTATTGACAAGGAAAACCTACATCAGCTGAGAAACAGTGATATCTCCTTAGTTTATGGTTATAACCAACAGGCTAAATTCTACTTTTATTATTCCCATGATCATTGTCCTAAACTTGAAAATATGTCTTTAACTTTTATTAGGTGTTTATGGAAGGAATTTTAAATGTAAGTCTTGTCCAAAAGAAGTGATATTCTTCAGGGAAAAATCCAAAAGACACATACAAATACATATACATAAAAACAGCAAATTATTCCAGGTGTTGTGTACATGTTGTGATAAGATGAGTGGAAAGAAAGTAGACTAAGAGAAAAGACATTTAGATTAGCCAGCTATATTTTCTTGGAAGAGTAAGGTAGTAACACACGAAGTGATGACACAGTGTAGAAGAACAAGGGTAGAGGTGCCATTTCAGAGGCATAAATAGTGGAATATTAGAAGATATACATGACTTGTTTTTGTAAAATAAAGATTTCAAACACTGCTGTGAATGCAGCAGTACTGTAGTGATGAAAGGATGTGGTTATATAGTTCCTGGAGATATAGGGAAACCAGGCCAATGAGTTTCACTTTGACTCATTTAGCACAAAATGCCTTCCAAAACACCTGCACTATTGCATTCCAGGCTGTGTGAACCAACAAAAGTTAATGTTATAGATTGACCTGCAGATTGGCAGCATAGTAGGAAATTTTATATCCAGATGAGTAGATAGTTGATAACAGTGGAAATGAAGAAGGAGTTATATTGTGAAGATTTCCCTTTTTTAATTTTCCCCTAACTGCCTTTCCCACAATCACAGACACAATATGGCAAAACAGAGTCAGAAACAACCACATGGAGTTAGAAGAACAAGGAAAAATGAAGATTATATAGTGATGGATTAGAAATGGATAGAATTGTGAATCCCAGACTGAATGAAAAGTCTGAAATTAAAAGAAGTCAAGAATAAAAGTCCCTTTTAAAAATAGCTTTCCAAATTTACACTGCAAAAACATCTACAAACTTGGAATGATCCTATTTTCTTGGAGATCAACGGCATCAAAAAATCAAAGTGGAAGAAAGCTGATATTGTGGACTCTTTAACTAAGTGTAAGATTTCTTTTCAGAAATTGCAAAGGCATGCTTCATTTAAGATGCTCACACTAAATATTAACTGATTTAGCATAGTGTCATTATCCACATTTTGAAGATGATAAAATTGAGGCTCATAAAATTAAACAAGTTGTGGAGGAGTGACTTCAGCATCATAGCAGAGAGAATATTTTCAGTAATGTTTCCCCTCTAATATGCAACAAAAAGGTCATTCATACTTCAACAGAGGACACCCAAACACAACACAAAAAATGTCAGAAAGACCCATGCAACTGTACAATGGAGAGAAGAGAGGCTGTATCCCTCCTTGGAGGAGGTGGAACAGAGTAAGAGAAAGATTCACTCCCTCTCCTAAAGACTGAGATGAGGACTGCAAGAGGTCTCTGAGAGGCAAGGAATGGGGGAGGGGACGTCTATCCATAGGAACAACAAGGGCTCCCAAGGGCCCTTGCAGCTTGGAGGGAAGCCTTCTACCAAGGCAAAAGCTTTTGTGGAAGATGACTATCAAGCCAACACCCCAGGAGAGCAGATAGTGAGAGCAGAGGGAGAAAACTCTGAGAGCATGCAGGATAAAGCACCCCTCTCCCCACCCGCTCAGCATGGCTCCAGCCCCTTGTATTTCAGCTGAAGGCAGAGAGCTTAGAATACGTGGCTCTTGACCCCCACCCAATGGCCTTACTGTGGTAGGTGTCCCACATATAAAGTGGAGGAAGATGGGCATGGATATTAGCTTAGGGTCAGTCTTCCTCAGCAAAAAAGAGGAGGATTGGCAGCAGTAAGCTCAGGGCTAATCTTCCTCTAAAAAAAGAAAAAACAATTCCCAGACAAACATGACCTAACGGGGTTCATAGCCATGAGATACTCCTTACAAGAAATCCTCAAGAAGGCCCAGTTACCTGAAAAACAACAAAAAAAAAAACAAGGGATAAAGGAGTTATGAAGCACTGAATAGGTAGACAGAATCAGAGCAGGATAGTATAAGGAAGATAGAGGCTATCAGAAGAGGGACTGTCTTATCCATGAGATTTTGAATACAAACCACAGGATAACCACTAAACAAAAAAGCAAAACATAGACACAAATAATAAGGTGAAAATGAAGAAACACAACATAAAAAACTATGTAACTTGATCGGTAGACCAAAATACCCAGGATGAGAAACAAAGGAAATGCAGGAGAACTGAAAAATGAGTGATAAAATGGCAACATTATGCCCTCATATATCGATAATCACCTTAAATATAAATGGATTTAATTCTCCAATAAAAAGGCACAGAGGGGCAAGATGGATTAAAGAACAAGACCCAAAAGTATGCTGCCTCCAGGAAACACATCTCAATTCCTATGACAAACACAGGCTCAGAGTGACGGGATGGAACATGATACTCCTATCTAATGCCAAACAAAAGAAAGCAGCTGTTGCAATACTTATATCAGACAAATTAGACATCAAGATAAGACAGGTAACAAGAGGCAAAGAGAGGCAGTTTATAATGATCAAAGAGACATTCCATCAAGAAGAGATAACACTTATAAACATCTATGCACCCAACACAGGAGAACCAAAGTACATAAAACAACTACTAAGAAACCTAAAAGAAGATATTAATAACACAATAATAGTAAGGGACCTCAACATTCCCCTCACATCAATGGATAGATTATGTAGACAGGAAATCAACAAGGAAACAGAGGAATTAAACAAAAAGCTAAAACAGTTGGACTTAATAGACGTATATACAACACTCCATCCAAAAGCAGCAGAATACACATTGTTCTCAAGGGCACATAGAACATTCTCAAGAATAGACCATATGTTGGGACACAAGGGAAGCCTCAATAAATTTAAGAAGATTGAAATAATAAGAAGCATCTTTTCTGATCACAATGCTATAAAGCTAGAAATTAATTACAAGAAAGCAGCTGAGAATAGGACAAAGATGTGGAGAGTAAGCAACAGGTATTGACCATTCAATGGATCATTGAAGAAATTAAAGGAGAAATCAAAAAATATCTGGAGAAAAATGATAATGATAACATACCATACCAACTCATATGGGATGCAACAACAGCCATATTAACAGGGAAATTCATCACAATACAGGCTCACCTTAACAAACAAGAAAAAACCTGAATAAGCAATCTCAAACTACACCTAACTGAATTAGAGAAAGAAGAACAAACAAAGCCCAAAGTCAGCAGAAGGAGAGAAATAATAAAAATCAGAGCAGAAATAAATGCTATTGAAACAAAAAAAAGGCAGTAGAAAGGATCAATGGAACAAAGAGCTAGTTCTTGAGAAGATAAATAAAATTGACAACCCCCTAGCCAGACTTACAAAGACAAGAGAGAGAAAGCTCAGGTAAGTATAATTAGAAATGAAAGAGGAGAAATAACAATGGATACCACAGAAATACAACGGATTATAAGAGATTTCTACTTAAAACTGTATGCCAAAAAATTGATTAATTTAGAGGAAATGGATAAATTGTTAAACCCTTACAAATTCCAAATCTGAATCAACAAGAAACAGATAATCTGAATAGACCAGTCACAAGGAAAGAGATGGAAACATCTCTTTCAGGGAAGATGGCTTACCTGGGGAATTCTACCAAACATTCAGAGAGGATGTAATACCTATCTCTCTCAAACTGTTCCAGAAAATTAGGGAAGATAGAATGCTTTCACACATCCTACGAGCGCAACATCACTCTGATAACAAAGCCTGACAAAGACAACACAAAAAAGGAAAGCTACAGGCCAATGTCACTGATGAACACAGATGGAAAAATCCTCAACAAAATTTTGACAACATGAATACAGGAATACAACAAAGAGGTCATATATCATGATCAAGTGGGATTTATACTAGGGACACAGGGATGGTTCAACATGTGCAAATCAATCAATGTGATACACCACATTAACAATTTCAGGAATAAAAACCACATGATCATCTCAATAGATGCAGAGAAATCAATTGACAAGATCCAACAGAAATTTATGATAAAAACGCTTAACAAAATGGGAATGGAAGGAAATTACCTCAACATAGTAGAGGCCATATATGGCAAACACAGAGCCAACATCATATTAAGTAGGGAAAAACTGAATGCCATCCCTCAGAGAACAAGAGCAAGACAAGGATGCCCACTATCACCATTCTTATTCAACATAGTACTGGAGGTTTTGACCGGAGTGATTAGGCGAGAGAAAGGAATAAAAGGAATCCAATGAGGGAGTGAAGGAGTGAAACTCTAACTGTTTGCAGATGACATGATCGTATATATAGTGAACCCTACAGAATCCATCAGAGAGATCTCTTCAAGATGGCATCATAGGCAGACTCTGAACTCATCTCCTCCCATGAACACAAACAGGTTACAACTATTTTGGGAAAAATTACCCTGGATAGAAAACTGAAAACTGGATAAAAAGAACTCCCACAACAAGGTACTGTGCTGACTCAGGCAGAAGAGGCAGAAATTCCTACTGGAGAGAAAAAAAGTCACCTTCAGGAGCAGCAGCATTTCTCAGTCAGCCAGGTGGGAGCCACCCTAAGGTACACAGCCCTCCCTGGAGGAGTCAGATTCTGAATGGGGACCTGATACTTCTATAAGCATCCTCAGACTCAACACAACTGAGATGAGGGTCTTATTATCTAGCTTTGCTGGCTACTAACTGCAGTGGGCATACTCACAGAAAACTTATCAGGAAAGCCAAAAAGACCTGGGTCTTAAAGGGCCCAGAGAAACTCACCTGTCTCATCAACCTAAAATCACCAGAAAGAAAGATGATAGTCCTTTGGTGAAAAGAGACTCACGTGGTAGGCTCTCGGTGCATCTTGGTGAGAGGAAAGACCTCTCCAGAGACTAAGATATTGCTGGTGGTCATTGTTGTCATCTAATCCAGGCCAGCTGAATCAGACAGGGAAACTCTATTGAAGTTCTTCCCTTAAGCCCATGGGTCTGCCACACTTAATCTAGTTCAGCCAGGGCAGGCAGCCTGCCCTAGGGAACGGCCCCCTCAACAGCAAGTTCTTAGGCTACTTGTTGGCCTGCATTGACTGGGTGACTTGATCCTCTACAGACAGGCAGGTGTGCCCACCTCTGTGTGGCAGGGCCTGTGTGAGGATAAGGTGAACTGTGGGGGGCATTTGTGGAGGGGTCGGGGCCTCTGCAGTGGGGCATCAGGGTATGCTCCAAGGTTTTGGGAAGTGTGCATGCACCAGGACTGTGTTGATGGGGTGTTTAATCCTGTGTGCAGGATGAGGATTATCAGTGGCAGAAGACCTGTGCTTCACAAATAGCCATAAAAATGATCAGCCTCACCTTCCAAAGCCTGAAAAAATTGAGTGTTCCTGTGTGAAGGACCAGCCACACCCAACTTCACTCCTAAGAGAACTGATAACAGACTTGTACACCTGCGACTTATAACAACTGTAAGTCCCTGAGCCCAGCAACCAGTTACACTAGGTACCTACTCAATTAACAGTAAAACTGCAACAGGAGTGGGCTGTTAGACCTTGTAGCCAACGGTGCTGAGGCTCCACAAACCAGATTTACAAACAGCTGGTCAGGGAAAGAAAGACTACACTCCCTGGATACTTGCATTAAGAATAGCCCTGCCACAGCAGAAGGACACAAGTAGCCCACAGAGCTATCACTCCTGGATCATTTGGACTGGTGACAAGTGGGAAGCTCACTGCTGGGCCTCAAAAGGCATCTCTTACATAAGGCCACTGACCTGGATCAGGAGACATATCCAACTCACTTAATACATAGATATAAGGACAGAGCAGGAAGCATAATGAGGAGACAAAAGAATATATTCCAACAAGGGAACAAGACAAAACCCCATAAAAAGGACTAAATGAAACAGAAATAAGCAACCTGCCAAACAGAGAGCTCCAACAAAAACTCATAAGGATGTTCACAGATATGGGGAGAACACTGGGTGAACACAATGAGCTCATGAACAAAAAAATGGAAAATATAAAAAAGAACCAATTAGAAATGAAGAATATAATACTGGAAATGAAAAATTCACTAGAGGGGCTCTATAGTACAATTAAGGATACAAAAGAACAGAGCAGCGAGTTAGACGAAAGACTAGAGGAAATCACCCAAGCTGAACAGAAAAAAAGAATTAGACAGAATGAGAACAGTCTAAGGAAACTCTGCGACAATGTCAAGCACACTAACATTCATATGATAATTGTCACAGAAAGAGAAGAGAGAGATAAAGGGGCCAAAAATCTATTTCAAGAAATAATAGCTGAAAATTTTCCTAACCTAAGGAAGGAAACAGACATCCAAGTCCAGGAAGGACAGAGAACCACAAACAAGATGAGCCTAAAGAGACACACACCAAGGCACAATATAATTAAAATGTCCAAAATTAAAGATAAAGAGAGAATCCTAAAAGCAGCAAGAGAAAGACAACAAGTGACACACAAGGGAAAGTCCATAAGCCTATCAGTAGACTTCTCAGCAGAAAACCTATAGGTGAGAAGGAATGCAACGACATATTTAAAGTGCTAAAGGAGAAAGCTGCAGAGAAGAATACTCTAGCCATCAAGGTTGTAATTCAGAATGGAAGGAAAGATAAAGAGTTTCCCAGACAAGCAAAAATTAATGGAGTTTATCATCAAGAAATCAGTTCTACAAGAAATGCTAAAGGAACTTATTTAAGTAGGAAAGAGATAATCACAAACAGGGATAAAAAATTATCAACCTCCCCTCCCCAAATAAAACCAGGCAATAAAACCATTGATGCAGGTAAAAATACAGTAAAGGTAGCAGATCAACTACCCATGAGGATAATAAGAAGGTTAAAAGACAAAAGTAATAAAATTATCTATTTCAATGATAAGAGGGTAATGGATACACACATACAAAACAAGAGATTAGAGAAGATTTTAAAAACATGAAATGTGAGAGGAGGAGAGTGAATATGTAGAGCATTTAGAAAAAGGTAAAGCTAAAGAGTCTATCAACGTAATCTAGACTACTGTATATGTAGAATTTTAGCTAGGATCCTCATGGTCATCATAAATCAGAAACCTATGATAAGTAAGCAAATATGTAAGACGAAAGAAAGCAAACATATTACTAAAGAAAGCCATGAAACCATAAGAGAAGAGAGCAAGAGAAAAAGAAAGCAACAGAGAAGAACTAATAAAACACACAGAAAAAAGTAACAAAATGACAATAAATGCATATTTATCAATAGCTACTTTAAATGTCAATAGACTAAATGCCCCAATCAAAAGCCATGGGGTGGCTAATTGGATAAAAACACAAGACCCATGCGTATGCTGCTTACAAGAGACACACTTCAGACCTAAAGACACTCACAAACTGAAAGTGAAAGGATGGAAAAAGATATTCCATGCAAATGGTCAAGAAAAGAAGGCTGGGGGTAGCGATACTTATATCAGACAAAATAGGCTTTAAAACAAAAGCTGTAACAAGAGACAAAAAAGGGCACTACATAATGATAAAGGGAATATTCCAACAAGAAAATATAACACTTGTAAATATCTATGCACCCAACATAGGAGCACCTAGATATATAAAGCAATTATTAACAGACATAAAATGAGAAAGAGACAGTAATATAATAATAATGGGCGACTTTAACACTCCACTTACACCAATAGGTAGATCATCTAAATAGAAGATCAATAAGGAAACACTGGCCATGGAGGTCACATTTGAAAAGATGGACTTGGTGGATACAGATGGAACATTCTATCCAAAAACAAGAGAATACACATTCCTTTCAAATTCACATGGAATATTCTGCAGGATTGATCACATATTAGGTGACAAAATGTCTCAATAATTTAAAAACATCAAAATAATACCATCCATCTTTTCTGACTACAAAGGTATGAAACTAGAAATCAACTCCACTGGAGGGAAACTAGAAAAGCCAGAAAAATATGGAGATTAAACAAAATGCCACTGAAAAATGACTAAGTCAATGAATAAGTCAAAGGAGAAATAAAAAAATTCCTGGAGAACAATGAAAATGAATATACAACATGCCAAAATCTATGGGATATAGCAAAAGCGGTTCTAAGAGGGAAGTTTATAGCAATTCAAGCCTACCTCAACAAAGATGAAAAATCCTAAATAAACAATCTAACAGTACATCTAAAAGTACTGGAAAAAGAATTATAAACAAAGCCCAAAATCAGCAGAAGTAAGGAAATAATAAAAATCAAAGCAGAAATAAATGAAATAGAGACAAAAAAATAGAAAAAATTAATGAAACCAGAGTTGGTTCTTTGAAAAGATAAAAAAAATAAATAAATAAACCCTTAGCTAGACTTACCAGGAAAAAAAGAGAGAGGAAGGCTTAAATAAATATAAGCTGAAATGAAAGAGGAGAAATTACAACAAACATCTCAGAAATAAAAAGAAAATACTATGAAAAGCTATACTCCAACAAATTAGATAACCTAGAAGAAATTGATAAATTCTTAGAAACATACGACCTTCCAAAACTGGACGAAGAAGAAGTAGAAAATTTGAATAGACCAATCACCAGAATGGAGATTGAAACAGAGATCAAAAACCTCCCAAAAATAAAAGTCCAGGACCAGATGGCTTCCCTGGTGAATTCTACCAAACATTCAAAGGAAACAGCCAACCTTCTCAAACTCTTCCAAAAAATTGAGGAGGAAAGGAGGTTTCCTAGCTCATTCCATGAAGCCAAAATTATCTTATAACAAAACCAGACAAGGACAATGCAACAAAAGAAAATTACAGGCTAATATCACTGATGAACATCAATGCAAAGAAAATCAACAAAATACTAGCAAATCAAATACAATAATACATTAAAAACATCATTATCATGATCAAGTTGGTTTCATTCCAGGCATGCAGTCATGGTTCAACATCAGCAAATCTATCAACATGATACACCACATTAACAAAATGAAAAATAAAAATCATATGATCATCTCAATAGATGCAGAGAAAGCATTTCACAAGATAGAGCATCCATTTATGATATAAACTCTAAATAAAATGGGTATAGAAGTAAAATACCTCAACATAATAAAGACCATACATGACAAACCCACAGCAAACATCATTTCAATGGAGAGAAACTGAAAGCTATCCCTCTAAGAACAGGAACCATACAAGGATGCCCACTGTCACCACTCTTATTTAACATAGTATTGGAAGTCCTAGCCAGAGAAATCAGGCATGAAAAAGAAATAAAAGGGATCCATATTGGAAAAGAATAAGTGAAACTGTCACTCTTTGCAGATGACATGATTTTATATATAGAAAACGCTAAAGAATCCACCAAAAAACTTTTAGAAATTATAAATGAATACAGTCATTTGCAGGATACAAAATCAACATATAAAAATCGGTTGTGTTTCTGTACACTAACAGCGAAGTTACAGAAAGAGAAATAAAGAATACAATCCCATTTACACTTGCAACAAAAGAATGAAATACCTATAAATAAACTTAACCAAAGAGATGGAGATCTTTCAAGATCTCCACACCAAAAACGATAAAACATTGTTGAAAAAAATCAAAGAAGACAGAAATAAATCGAAAGATCGTCTGTGCTCTTGGATTGGAAGAATTAACATCGCTAAAATGTCCATATTTCCTAAAGCTATCTATAGATTCAACGCAATCCCTCTCAAAGTTCCAACAACATTTTTCACAGACATGCAACAAAGAATCCTAAAATTTATATGGAACAACAAAAGACCCCGAATAGCCAAGCATTCCTGAGTAAAAAGAACAAAGCTGGAGGTATCACACTCCCTGATTTCAAAACATACTACAAAGCCATAGTAACCAAAACAGCATGGTACTGGCACAAAAACAGACACACAGATCAATGGAACAAAATTGAGAGCCCAGAAGTAAACCCACATGTTTATGGACAGCTGATATTCAGCAAGGGAGCCAAGAGCATACAACGGAGAAAGGAGTGTCTCTTCAATAAATGGTGTTGGTAAAACTGGACAGCCACATGCAAAAGAATGAAAGCAGACCATTACCTTACACATGCACAAAAATCAACTCAAAATGGATTAAAGACTTGAATGTAAGACACAAAAACATGAGACTTCTAGAAGAAAACAGAGGCAGTACGCTCTTTGACATTCTTCTTAGCAGCATATTTTCAAGTCCCATGTCTAACCAGGCAAAGGAAACAAAAGAAAAAAAAAATGAACAAATGGGACTACATCAAACTAAAAGTTTTCTTCACAGCAAAGGAAATTATTAACAAAATGAAAAGACAACCTAACAATTGAGAGATGATATTTGCAAACCATACATCAGATGAGGGGTTAATATCTAAATTATACAAAGAACTCATACATCTCAACAACAAAAAAACCCACAACCCAATTAAAAAATGGGCAAAAGATCTGAACAGACATTTCTCCAAAGAAGATATATGGATGGCCAACACGTACATGCAAACATGTTCAACATCATTAACTATCAGGGAACTGCAAGTCAAAACTACAACGAGATATCACCCCACTCCAATCAGAATGGCTATAATTAACAAGACATGAAACAACAAGCATTGGAGAGGATGTGGAGAGGTGGGAACCCTTGTACACAGGTGGTGGGAGTTCAAACTGGTGCAGCCACCAAGGAAAGCAGTGGGGAGTATCCTCAGAAAATTAAGAATAGATCTACCATATGATCCAGCTATCCCACTGCTGGGTACTTATCCAAAGAACTTGAAAACACAAAGGCATAAAGACACATGCCCACCTATGTTCATTGTAGCATTATTCACAACAGCCAAGACTTAGAAGCAACCTAGATTCCCATCAAGGGACGAATGGATAAAGAAGATGTGGTATATATACATAATGTAATACTATTCACCCATAAGAAATTATGAAATCTGGCCATTTGTGACAACATGGCTAGACCTTCAGGACATTATGGTAAGTGAAATAAGTCAGAAAGAGAAAATCAAGTACCATATCATCTCCTTCATAAGTAGAAGATAAAAACAAACCAACACAGCAAATAGCAACAGAGATTGGATTGTTATCACAGGGGAAGGGGTTATGGGGGATGGCAAAATAGGTGAATAGGCTCACGTGTGGTGATAGACTATAATTCATTTTGGGGTGGTGAACATGATGTAATCTACACAGAATTCGAAATATATCAGGATGTACATCTGAAAGCTATAGAATGTTATAATCCAATGTCACTGCAATACAATAAATAAATAAAGGAATCTATTACAAAATACACGTTGACTATTATACACTGGAGAAATTTCAGTGACATTACTATTCTAACTTTTATTTTACTGATGTCTTTAAGATAATACAATTGTGGAAGATTAAGAATATTGTATTTGGATTCTAATATCCTATATTAAAATCTCTGATATAGCCCCTAGCGACAATGTAACCTTAGAAAAGTCACTTTATCCTTCTAAACCAAAGAATAACTAAGGTTGAGGAAGTCTTTAGGCATATCTTGTTCAACTACATGAACAAGGTGTGATTGCAGAGTGCTTATTTTTGAGATGCATTAAAATACTTCTTATACAGTTAAATTGCATTAATTATATGTGATGGATGCATACATATAAAATATGATTTTCGAATAGAGTTTTAAAATCAAGTTTTCATCAAAACACGGAGTAATCAATGGGCACCAACCCAGAAGCTAAGTATTCCTTCTTTTAGTTATACATATGTTTGTTATATGAGACAAAATATATTAGAAAATCTTTCTCATGAGATTAGACCCAGTGAATCCCAATATTCTATGGTATTAAGCACTTTAAAAATATATGTCTGTCAATGCATTGTGACTTTGGGGGAAAATAATAGCATGTGTTTTGTTAAAAATTTAACAACTATATTTAGTTTTTGTTCTGGAAAAGTAAAATCAAATCAATTCCTCAACTCGTACTTTCGGAAAGCATAAAGTATCAGACATTGCTGAGAACACTACTACAGGCACGTAGCTTAAGAAGAAGGAAAGCTAAGAAAACAGCCATGACGTTGTCAAGTGGCTAATAGAGGTTAGAAATTTGGTGTACATTACCTTATGTAATCTACAAAGCAACCTGCAAATTAACTAATTCAGAGGCATTTTTGGCTTCTGCTCTAAAATGATTCTTCAGTGGGAAAAGAATATGGATCAGACTGGAAAAACAGTCTAACGATACAAGACATAGACCTAGCTGTGATACTAAATAGCTATGTGCCATTGGCTTGATGAGTTAAATTCTTTGAAATCCATTTCCTCTTCCCAGGAACATAACCTGTTTACTTCTCTCAAAATTCTATAAAAATGTACATAATGAAACAACATGAAAGCATAAGCTATGACAGAATTCACAATCATTTAATAAAGATTACTATAGTTATTTAACTTTTAATGCTCTGCACTTCTGGCTGGTCTGAGAGATACATTTAAGTTCATTGAGTATTTAGTTTAATGGAGGAGGTAAGATCCAATACATAGATTGGAAGCATTCCAGCAGAGATGGGACAATATAATGATAACTGTAATACCGTATATAATGGAATAGTAGACTATTACAGATCTGGCAGAGATAAAGATCCAAGTTTGAGTTGTATAGGTTCTTGTTCTGTCTTGGGGACCCTATATACTAACATATAGACTAGTACTAGACTATGTACTTAAAAAATTGTTCAAAAAATTGTGAAAAATATGTAGATGCTTAAGCTCTACACCCAAAAATTCTAAATTAGTGCATAGAAAACATTGGTCACGGAATATGAATTCTAAAAGAAAGTAAGACAGCAGAAAAGAAGGAAGGAAAGAAAGAAAGATAATATTGATAGGCAGCACAATTGTGAACAAAGGATTTATAAACTAAATGCAATCTCAAATTATCTATATATTTAATGCAAAACTAATTAGAATTGTGTGTTTTTTTTGCAGAAATCAATGAGGCAATTATACAATTTACAAAAAAGGCAAAGGATCTAAGATAGTTAAAGCAATTTTTAAAAAGAATAAAGTAAGACTCATATAACTTGATTTCAAGATTTACCACAAAGCTGAAATAACCAAAAGAGTGTGGCACTGGTGAAAAGATACACATCCAGATCAATGAAGTAGATTAGAGTTTTCAGCAATAGATTCACACAAGATAGTCAATTGAATTTTGAGAAAGTTGCTAAGGAAAATCCATGGAGGATGGATAGTCTTTTTTTTTTTTTTAACGAAGATCAATATGTTGAGTAGCCTCATTTCACAAAAAAGCGACACTGACTCATTCTTTACATCATAGATAAAAGTTGTCTCAAAATGAATGTTTAGGCCTTAATATAAAACCTAATCCTCTAAGATTTCTAGAGGAAAAAAATAAGATATTTATGTTACCATGGGTTAGTCACAAATTTTTGTAGAAAACAAAAAATACATGAACCATTGAAGCAAAACAAAATAAATTTTAATTCATCACATTTAAAATATCCTTTGTGAAAGACACTGTTGAGGGAATGAACAAAGCAGAGACATGTACAAAATATTTGCTAAACAGTTTTTCAACAAAGAACATGCATCCAGAATATAAAAAGAGCTGCAAAAACTCAACAATATGAAAACAAAAGGAATGATACAGGATACAAAATGGAAAGAAACTTGAGCAGACACTTCAACAGAGAAGATAAACAGATTGCAACTAATAACATAAAAATGTTCAACACAATTTGCAATTAGGAAAACAAAATTTCAAACCACAATATAATCCCATACACCTATCAGAATGACTAGAATATTAAAAATATAATAATATATGACAATACAAAGTGGTGACAAAAATGCAGAGCAACTGGAGCTCTCATCCATTGCTGATAGGAATGCAAAATGGTGCAGCTGACACAGCAATCTCACTCTCTGTTATTGACCCAGATAAAAGAAAGCATATGCCTACACAAAGACCAGTATGACAGTATTTGTAACAGCTCTATTCACTATTTCCAAAACTGGAAATAATCCATACGTCTTCCAACTCTTAAGTGGATAAACTAACTGTGGTACATCTTTAAGGATGGAATGCTATTCAGCAATTAATAGGAACAAATGTTGATATTTTCAAGTAGAAGGATGCATCTGAAATACATCCTACTAATTGGAAGAAGACAAACTGAAAAGATTACCTGCAATGTGATTCCACCTATATCACATTCTGGACAAGGAAAAATTGTAGCAATGGAGAACACATCTGACACATCTGTTGTTGCCAGAACTGGGTCAGGAGAGGTGATAGAGTACTAAGTGGTAAGAGGGGAGTTTCTTAGGATGATAGAAATGCTCTATACTATGATTATGGTTACACAATTGTACATGTCTATTAAAATTCATATAACTGGTACCTATAAACGGTAGATTTTCTCTATCTATACTAAAATTTAATAACCCTGTCTATAAAAATCTATTACCTAAATTAATCTTTGCTTCCAAATAGGGTAATCTTTAAAATGGAGATTCATAGGAATGAAACGACTGAATAAGGGAGGTCTGGGTCTTGCCCAGGTTCTACTTTTGAGTCTTGGTCTTGTTTACAGTGTTCTGTTCAGTTGAAAATTCATAAAGATGTACACTTATGAAATATGTACTTTTCTATATGTATAGTTTCTTCAGTAAAATTGAAAAGGATTCAAAATTTTATCTTGTTGCAAGTTATCTAACACACTGTATAAACTCCTGTTACTTCAATGTTCTTTATAGAGGTCTGTCATTTTACTGATAGACTCATTAATGAGATAGTTATAAGTTATTGCTGTGTTAATTTTATGTTTGTACAAGTTAAGTTTTTATCATTTTGAAAATTATAATTTAGTACCTTAGGGATGTCAGTTTCTATCAAATCTCAATTTTCTTTCTTTACTTGAAATCAGGTTTTTCTGTATCTATCTTCTTTCTCTTTCCTTAAGTATACTAACTATAGTGACTACTCTCTCTTGTATTTTAATAAATAACTCAATTTCTGAATATTTATTTATTTTTTACTTTGTGGTTTATTATTTTGAGTTCTCAGAATCATCTTTTCACATCCTCCTTATGTCTAGTCATTTCTTTTCTCACATATTTGAGTTTTGAAGATTTAGTCATTTAAATAATGTTTGCTTTCTATTATTTTAAAATATGTTTACTATGATATTCCTTTGATTGCTTTATGGTCTTATTTTAAGCTCTGATTTCAGTAATATTTGGAACATTATTTTGAGTGTTTTTGGTAATTTAAATACTATTATGTGGAGTTCAATAGCAATCTTTTTGTTCCTTAAATGTGTAAATGTGATGGACATTTTGACTATCAGAAGAAGGTACCTCTGAAGCTAAAGATACATCAAGGTCTCTTTTCCAGTTTTATGCTGAGTGAATCACTCTCATGTTTTTAAGATGTCCTTAAAATATGATTATCTAGCTACTTAAACTCTCAGAGCAAAGCTTGTTTCAAGAGAACTTTCTACCTACTGTTTCTTGGGTCCAAACAGATCTTACTTTCCAAAGGAGTACTCTGCACTTGAGACATTATATGTTGCTAAAAGAGTACTTTCTGAGTCCCACATCTTCCCGAAGACACCCTCCTGTTGAAATTTTCCTTCCTACTGTATCTGCCCTACACATTTGACATACTTATCAGCACTTTCCTCCTCTAGGTGACCCCCTACTTTTCAAAGGGAGCATGTGCTGCGTAGTTCTGAGATTTTCAGCGGTCTGTAGCACCATTTTAGTCACTTGTGACATTGGATTGAGTCTTGGTAGGGCTGAGGAGTATCTGGAAAATTGAAGAAAAATAAAAATTCTACTGGGCTTACCTTTTCTACCAATGTTAAATTTCTCTATTTCAGTCCGAGGCATGTATGTGTGTGTGTGTTTAAGTGTGTGTGTATGTCAATCAATTGATTGACAGATATGTTTTATTTAATCTGAGTAAATTCTCAATTGTATTCAGAATTTATATAATTGCATGACTTGTAATGTCCTACAGAGCTTTAAATTTTTGATATCTTCTCCACATTTCTACGACATTCTTTTTACTTTTCTCATTACCTTGAAAAAGAATTTCTGATAAGGTCCAAATGTATGCTTTGTTCATTTAAACTACACACTGCATAATTTGAACAGAGTAAAAGTGTAATGAATTTGAATGACTATAAATCCATCCGCTAGATTCTGCAAGACATATATTGTGATTTTACATTATTATAGTTTACCATATTTACTGACGTTGCAATATAAAATAGCTGATATTGCCAGGATGAAGACATTGATTTTCAGAGAAGTTAGTGCTAAGCCCGTGTCAGAGCTATAATACAAAAGTACATCACATCTCTTAAGATTTCTTATGTAGTGTCAAAACATATATTTTTTCTAAAGGCATTGTTTTACACCAGAGACCAAATAACTTGATTGATTTTTTCAATTCATTTTATAAATATCAAAATGCATTACATTATTCCAGAACCATTTCCTTTTCAATTATTGAGTAAATCACCATGTTGCTACTTATAACCAGAAGATAATTGGGGGTTAGGCCTCTTGAGGCATCTCCTTTGGGTTTTATCAACACTTGAGTACATGGATATAAACAAATTAAACTAATCATACTCATAGTGTATTTAAACCTGGCTTTGCTGTTCCACAGGTAAGAGAAAATTTCAGACCATTTGCAGAATATTTTAGGAGGTGGGACATAAATATCAAGGTCGAATGGGTTATGAAATCTTCAGCATTCACCCCTTTAGTTCTTGCCTGTTGCATAGGTGAATAGAATGTATTCATCACAATCCAATTTATGCAGAGTCTAAGAACTGAAAAAAATAATTTCTGAATTAAAACAAAGAAAATAGAAAACAGAGAATTTATGTTTATAGAAGTAATGAGAATGCACCAAATAGAGTGTATGTTTTCTTTTTCCTGATAGGAGAAGACAGACTAGATCAAAGTAATTAGATCAGGATATTTATGAATAGAGGGCAAGAAAATATTTGACCAATTCAAATACCTGGGGGCTTATATTTTGAAGCAATGAGAAAAATAGTAATTCTTTGAAGTTTATTTTGCTAGCTATGTGATGTAGAAGCCACTTCAGATTACTGCTTATTTCGTAATGTTTCTCTAGTCTTAATGGCTTAAAAAATATCCAAATACGTGAAAGATTGTGTTTTGTTTTATTTCAGTGGAGGAGTGATTGGGGAATTAAGTTGCAGAATGATGTCTTGCTATAATAAGTATCAGTAAAAACGGTGAAAAGTGCATGCACCATAAGAGAGATCTAGGATGGAATCTTGGCTTTGGTATTTATTAGCTGTGAGAGTTGCTATAAAGGTGAAGTAAAATAATGTGTGCAAAAGTCTGTTCCTACAGCTCCATAAGTGGTTGTTATTTTGCTCATCTTTTGCAAACCTAGTGTTTCAGTATTGAACCCAAAATATTTTGGAGTGTCCTGCCTTCTATTGAGGTTATAATTTTGGAAGTGGCTTTACATTAATTATAAAAGATAATTCCATATTATTAAATTCTTCAAGAATCATAGTCATTTTCTGTTGTAATTCTGAGTCGTTTCAATATGTATTAATATTGATTTATTCATGCCCATATAACAGAAATGATGGTTTTAAGAGAAATTTAATAGAAGTGTTCAACCTTGTAATTTTTCATTATCTTGTTTATCCAATGCAAAATTAACCCCACTGCAGTGTGGCAAATGGGTTTGTGGTGATCTGTGTGTGGTTTTTTTGTTTTGTTTTTTCATTAACAGATCATACAATTCGCAAAATTCCTTCATTATCTAATGCAGGCACTTAAAGAGTGCATAGAGGAAAAATCATAATCATAGTTTAATTGATTTGTTTTGATCTGGTAGAAGAATGTACATATAAATAATCACAAAATATTTATTACATGAGCTAAAGAATGAAATATCTAGTTCAAGGCTCTGATCAACTATGTTTTTCAATGATTCAGTCATAATGTTAGCGTTGTGGCCCAATATTTGCTAATTTATAAAAATAAATACATGTGATGACAGAAGTGAAATTTTATGAGCATCTTAAATCTATATCTCAAATTGACAAATTTAAAGGAAATTGCTTTAAAAATTCATTGTTTCACATATTTAATTAGTCTGCCTGGCGTTGTGTTATTGTGTCTGCTTTGTCATTTAAATTTATTGCTATTAGAAAGAGGAGTAAATTTTGGAGGGAAAATATAATCTCACAGGTGGCTTTTAATTAGCAAGCTGAGTAAAGAGCACAATCAATCCTATGTAATTTTCCTTGTACTAGGTTATCAATGAACTGATGGCAAGAATTGTATTGGGATTGAATTTTTTCTTCTGACTCCTAATTGCATTAAAACAGAGACTGATTTCAGTATATTCAGTAAGGTTTGCTTTTTTTCTTTTATTTCTATTTTTACGTTATCTACATAAACTCTTGTCTGAACCTCCCATTGGTTGATATTCATGCCATCCGTCCCCATGGCTTTTTTAAAATAAGAAAAATGTAGTGTGGGGTTTCCCGTCAATTCGTTAAGAATTTTTCTAATGAAAAGATATATTTAGAAGCATCTTAGAATATTATAGTCTCTCAAAAATATTCAGTTAATAAGAATAAGTGGTTTGAGTGTCCTAATTTGTTTTGACGTATCTTTTATATCCAATATGTAAGACTCAACCTAAATTCTGCCTTTTATGATGTCACATATGAGTATTTTTTATTTTCTCTGCTTTTAATCTTTCCAATACTTCTATGAAAAAAGTTTCTCCTGATATTGACAATTCTTCTAAGGAATCCTGACTTCATCTTTCCCAGAAGATTGTTGATTGTGCTTTCTTCTCCTTCCATCACTATTTCTAATCCAAATGACTCTTTCTCTTACTGGTGGGATCCACGTCAATGTATTGAATTTAGGTAATGTACTATTTAAAATTGTTTCCAGCAGATATGTGCCCTCAAGACATACTCAAATTTTCAAAGGGGGCATATATAAAAATAAAATATAGATATAGTGAATAACTTGAAGAAAATCTATTCTCCAGCTTGTGCTATGCTTTGGACTAAAAATGGAAATTTGAATTCAGGTTCAGGTAACACTTTGACTACTAATTTGATTATCAGAGGGACAATGCAGAAATGATTTCTTCTGTGCCTTCTAACTTTAATTTTGCTCCTATTTATTTACTCTTAATGCTGTTTTATTTCTAGATGTAAATATTGTTTTTTAATTGTTGTATTTTTGATTACTAATATTTATCTGTTGCTTTTAGATAATAGCTACTTAGCTGTTATTTCACTGAGTCCAAAATCAACAATATATAATCAAGTGTAATATTCTGAAAGAAAAATCATGTTTGTTATTTTTTCCTATAATTCCTTCATTTTTACCATGGAGTTTTGAGAAAGCAGAAAAACATAGATTATCAAGAATTAAGATTCCAAAAACGATACCAATGACCAAATATTTACCCAAATCAGACAAAATACTAAGTATTTGAAAAACAAATTAAATGAAACATAAGTTGTCCTATAATTTTAAATTCAATCAGAGTCCATCTTCTTAAAAAAGTCTTAATTAGCTCTTTTCAGGATAATGTAATGGAGTTGGAAAAATTTGAGAGAGATTAACTCATAAAATATTACAATTCACTAGGCTTTTAGACTGTCAAACAAATCTAATACAGTATTCTATTTTTAAGTTATTTTTAAAACTAATTTTGATACAATTTGACTTTCAATCATTATTCTATTGTTTTGATCTAGACATTAATGTCATGATTATATAAGGAAATGTTTTAGCTGTTCACTTTGTGTTTCAATGGTTTTTAATAGCAAAACAGCTAATAAAATTCAGTGTTAAATTAACCATTTGACTTGATGGTTTTAAAAATCACATGAGCTGGTGAGTAAAACTCAAATCTTCAACTTGATTCTGTAGATAGTGGCATCAAGGTCTGAGCCATCATCTGTTACTGTGTCCTGAAATGCTGCTGGGAAATTATGCATTGCCAAGAAATAAATATGAGGACCTAGGTTACTTTCCCTGAGACAGAGTATTGCTAAGTATTATCATAGCAATATGAAGTATAATTTTACACGTTTGTTCCATGAGGTGTCAACATGAAGAATGTCACTGAAGTTACTATATTTGTACTGAAGGGCTTCACAGACAAGCTTGAACTGCGAATCATCTTGTTCTCCCTGTTTCTGGCAATTTACCTATTTACTCTGATGGGAAATTTGGGACTGGTTGTATTGGTTGTTGGGGATTCTCGGCTCCACAACCCCATGTACTATTTTCTCAGTGTGTTGTCGTTCTTGGATGCCTGCTATTCCTCAGTTGTTACTCCCAAAAGGTTGGTCAATTTTCTATCGGAGAATAAAGTCATTTCATTTTTTGGATGTGCAGAACAGATGTTTCTCATAGTTACATTTGGGACCACAGAATGCTTTCTCTTGGCTGCAATGGCATATGATCGCTATGCAGCAATCTATAACCCTCTGTTGTATTCAGTTAAGATGTCACCGAGGCTCTATGTGCCACTCATCGTTGTTTCCTATGTTGGTGGCATTTTGACTGCTTCAGTGCAAACAGGGACTGCATTTACTCTAAGCTTCTGTGCATCTAATGAAATTAGACATGTCTTTTGTGACATTCCTCCTGTCCTTGCTATTTCTTGTTCTGACACTCACACAAACCAGCTTTTAGTTTCCTACTTTACAGGCATTATTGAGATAATTACTATCCTGATTGTCCTGGTCTCCTATGGTTTCATTCTGTTGGCCATTCTGAGGATGCATTCTGCTGAAGGGAGACAAAAAGTCCTTTCCACATGTGGCTCTCACCTAACTGGAGGGTCAATTTATTACGGAACAATCTTCTCCAAGTATGTGAGACCGAGTTCCAGCTACTCTTTGGACCAAGACATGATAGTGTCAATATTTTACACGATTGTGATTCCCATGCTGAATCCCGTCATTTATAGTTTAAGGAAAAAAGATGTAAAAGAGGCAATGAAAAGAGTGTTTGGTGAAATTGGGTGTATCAATAAAATATATTTTTCACACTAACCATTAAATTGAAAAAAATTAAGAGTGATGTTCTTTTCCTCCGTAACAAGAATTTACGCTAAAAATGTTTTGCCTTAGTTTATTAGTGTCTTTCTATTCTTCTTAGACATTTTTAGATAAAGATTATAGTCATACCTCCAGCTGTGTGGTTTCATCACATACAGAAAAACTGTGTCATCTCTTTGCTTCTTACCTAAGTCATTCTCAGATATACACACACATACATACATATGTACAAATATGTATATATCCACATGTGTACATGTATGCTGATACTTGTGTTATTTTGTTAATGCTGCCATAACAAAATATCACAGATTAGTGGCTTAAACAACAGAAATTTACTTCTCACTGTTCTAGAAACTAGAAATCTGAGATCAAGTTAAAGGCAGGGTTGGTTTCTTCTGAGGCCTTGTCTTTTCCCTGTGTCTTCAGCTGTTCTTTTCTCTTTGAATGTCTATTTCTTAATATTGTTCTTATAGTGATATCAGTGATATTGGATAAGAGTCCACCCTAAAAACTTCATTTTAACTTAATTACCTTCAGAAAGAACTTATCTCCAAATATAGTCACATTCTGAGATACAAGGGTTAGGATTCCAATATATGAATATCAGTATGTGTTATATACATATACATTTACACCCAGAGAGAGTCACATATACATGTAATCCTTTCTTTAAAATGTATCATATTAACTTTCATCTCAATATGAGTCAAATTGGATAGGATCCCAGGTTACAATCACAAGTACTTTATAATTATATCAGACAATCTCAAACAAATATCACCTAATCAACAGCAAAACTAAGCTGACATATTCTCATAGCCCTTTCTATGGAATCATTGGTATCAGATTCCAGTTCAAAGCACTCTGCTCTGTCCTCAGATCTAGGCATTGGCAGCAATCTAATCACACCCTTTGGTTAGGAGACCTTGGAGAATGTGTTCAAATTCCTGGTGTCATTACCAGGCTTTTAGTGGGAGTGCATTTCTTCCCATTTTATTATTTCATTATTCATCCACAGCATGGACAGTGAACCCATTCTTTATTTCCTCAAAGAATACAGAGACTAGGCATTAACATTTATCAAGATTATACTTAAACTCAAGAATGAAAAAAGACAAACACGATTCAGAGAATAAGGTTCAGCTTTGGCAGATTGGGCTCTTCCTAGAACTAGCCCCAGCAATCTTTGTGGTCTTCCCTACCAGGCTGGTCCTGACTAAGCTTGGGCTCTAAGTTTTCATTTGACCCCTATCCTTCTGTGATTGATGTTCTTGAAGATGCCACCTCTCCTCAGTATCCAGGACCAAGAACCAGGGTAGAAAAGAGAGTCTCTCTTACACTCATGTTTAGCCCTGCTTCCAGCTGACCTCATTTTCATTGCAAGGACATGTGTCCTTCAAAGTTAATCACATGTAGTTGGTTTTTTCTTTCCTTTCATTAATATTTTTCTTTAATCTGAAATTCCTTTAGTTACAATAGAGCAATCTGTTTAAAACATAGAGTATAACCTATGGACACCTCCAAAAATGGGATTATTAAATTTAAATAATCCATCAACATTACATATTTGGAGCATCTCTAATCACAATATATTCCAATCATAATTTTTCTGTATTTCTTTTCTTCTGTTTGAAAGGCTCTCCACACTGTTATTCACATGATTCTTTTCATTAAATGTCTCGTCTTAGGATCTCATTTGCTATATTATGATAATGCAACTTACCAACTTTTATCTCCTCATATTCCTTGTTTATTAAATGCACCCATTGCACTTTTCACTATTTTACATGATATGAATTTTTATTTACATGTTGTTTATTCTCTAATCTATTTTTCAGAGTCTAGAACAATGTCTGACACATATTGTTACTCAAATATGCCCTTAATGAATGAATATCGTAGATCAGAAACTGTGAAAAGCATTTTATTTAATTCAGTTAAAGGACACATGTAAAACAGAGACAGTATTTTCCATGCAAATGTTAGTTGGCGTTTGGATTATCTACTTTGTTCTTTCCTCTTAAAATTTTTCCTTTTCCTTCTATTAGTCTATTTTGCTATTCTTTTATAGCTTTCTGCATTAGATATGGATTTTCTGATGAACATAATGTCAGTAGCATCCCACATTTTTAAATATGTCATATTTTCATTATCAATATATCTTGTTTTTTCCTTATTTCTCTTTAACTTAACAGTAGTTTAATAACAATGTAAAAACGCCTAACTGCAATAGAGAGTTTATTTTTCTGTTATTTGTTTCTTAACAGAATGAAATGTTACAATATTCTATATGGAGATCTTTTTTTCACCAATATATGGCAGCATAAACATATGAAAAGAAGGAGAATTTTCTCTTATTTGTGAACAAGCTTAATACATAATTATCTGTAAAAATATTCTTTTTGAATGTATACTTTGTCTTTATGTCCTTTTCGATGTTTTCTTGACTAAAAATGTTTAACAGAAATGTATTGTCTTCCTAATGTTAGTATGATTCTACATTCCTCTCTTTGAATTACCTGTATGACAAGTTTTCAACTTGAGAATATTTGTTGCAAGATTACTATTTGCCTAGATAACACTTTTAAGTCTTCATTGTGAATTAAAGTTTATCAAGACAAAATTTGCTTTTTTGTTTACTTTGCTTCCCCTTCCTGCACTCTGTATTTCTTGACGTTAAAATTACAACCCATGCTCTTTTCATGGGTATTGCCTAAAAGTATATCTGCCCATACTTTTATTTTTCACCTTTCTGAAAAAATTAGTAATATATTTAGCTTTCAAAAAACTTTACTGAAAGTCTTTTCTTTTTAAAGATATTTTAGGAGCATTTACAATCATCATTAAACACGTATTTAGTTTGGCTTTGTCATAATGTTCATGTTACAAACATATCATAGACATACATGTATTTATGAATGCAAATGTGCATATATACACAGTCATATTCACACACACAAACATATGCAAAGCCTTTCCTTTTGTGGTCTGTCTTCATCACTCCCTGTGCCATTATGTACTTACTTTTAGATTGTTTTTGTTTTTAAGTAATATATTTAGCTTTGATAATTCCCTCTATATTATCTCCATCGTCTCTACATTTTTAGGTGCAACCTCTTGGTTTCCTACTAGGAGAAATATTGGTTTTCACAATTAGTTAGTTGAGTTTGTTTACTCTAACCTTATATTCATATTTGTCCTTGGTTGTATTTCCTTGTTTCCATTTTATCCTGCCATGAAGCACTGTTGAAAAACCTAAGAGCTGTAGTGCTAGCCCTTAAAAGTAACTAGATCTTTTCATCCGGTTTTGTATAAGGAAATATTAACTTTAATAAATATAATTTAGCTTTTATCATTCTTTGTCGACTAACTCAGAACACATTATATGTTTTGAATAGAAAGTTTCAAATCTTCTTTAATTACAGAATAAAACATCTGGATTATAGTTTGTGATATTTTTCCTGTTTCTTTCACTTGGATTTCCTCTTGAAGGATCAAATTATACGCAAGTTCTGTCTTCTTTATCTTTATTTTCTTCCTTTCTTCTATTTTCCTTACTGTATTTTCATGGGATATATTCCATTTTTTTTTTTTAATTTCACAAGACCCTTTTCTTTATCTAGTGTAAATAATACTTACAGATACATTAGGGTAAGAAGTTTCTTGAGAAATAATTTATATACCATAAATTTCACCTGTTCAAATACATAACTCATTATGTTTAATAAATTTAAAGGATTGTGCATTTTCATCATGCCTAAAAGAAACTTTGTAGCAGCTAGCACACATTCCCAGTTCTCCCACCCCCAAACCAAGGAACAATTAGACGGTCTTTATAGATTTTTTGTCTCTATAGATTTGCCATCCTGGAAATTTCAAATGAATCATATCATGCAATATGTTGTGCTTTGTGACTGACTTATTTCCCTAGAAATAAGAATTAGAAGAGAAATATAATAGGAATCCTTAGAATAATGTTTTTAAGATCCATGTATATTGTAGCATGTATAAGTAATTGATTTCTTTTTATTGCCATACTATAATCCATTGCATAGATATACCACATTTGTTTATCCATTCACCAGTTGATGTTCATTTGGGTTGTTGTCATTCTTTGCCTATTATTCATAATTATGAAAATTTTTATGCAAGAGTTTAAGTGTACATTTGCTTTAAATTATCTTGGGTAGACACTGGGGAGTGGGCTCAGACCCAGATGGTTTCCCTAGTGAATTCAACCTAAGATTTAAAAAGAATCAATATCAATCCTTCACAAACTCTTCCAGGAAATAGAAGAGGAAACACTCATCAACTCATTTTATGATGTCAGTATTATCTTGATAAAACCAGACAAAGACACCAAAAGAAAAGAAATCCAATTGTAAATAGACTAATAACTCATAACTATCGATGTAAAAATGCTAAACAAAATGCTAGCAAATCAAATTTAGCAATATGGGAGAGAGAGTATTGAAGCATCTATTCACTCTTGGGTTAATTCTATCTTAGTGCTCATTTCTACAATGATTTTGTCCCCAATTCTTTATTGAGTTCAAGCAACTGTTTTTGCGAAATCTCAATTTTTTACACATAGACATTCTGATATTGTCTATATTTCATAGGTGCACTTAATATATTTTAGACTTTTCTTAATCAGTATGTATTTGTTTGCTTTATGGTATATTTTTCTGATATTCTTTTATTATCAATGAAGATTTAAAAGATATTTCTCATTTTTTTGCATAATATTTCTGAATAGTTAGGGCTTCTTTGGAACCTTATTCTCTCCTTTATATTTAAATGAAATACGTGTGTAAACACTTGGAAAGATTATTTTTTTTTATGCAGGTGTAGGGTTGTACTTGTGCATCTTTCTTAGATTTACACCTAGAGACTTGTTATACTCTGTTGTTAATATAAATTTTGTTTTGATTTGCTGTTGTTGTTGATCTGTTTTTAAGTGCATGCTTGGATCACATACATGTGTGTGCATGCACACACACTGAAATCATTTTTAGTCAGTAGACTTATGCGTCAACAATTTTCTAGTAAAAAGAGTATGATAGTAGGAAATATGGGTCTATACAAAGAAATAAATAACACCTAAAATGTAACAACGAAAATAAATATAGCAAATATTGGATTTTTAATTTTAATTTCTTTAAAAAATAAATGACTAAAGTCACCCTCTACTGATGCATTATGAGTTTAAACCATACACAAAAGTAAATATATAACAAAAATAACACAAAGAATGGGAGAGAAGAATTAGATAGTTACTATATGTAATATATTACCAGTTATGTTATGTTACTATATGTAATATATTACAGTTATTGTTATATTACCAGTTATGTTGCATATTATTTTAGGTCTACTCTTGTACACTAACATTCATATTATACATGCATATTATAATTCCTATGGTCACCATTGAGAAGAGAGAAGACCCACATTACCAATATCAGAAATAAAAGAAGGGCTATCGCTTGGTCTCCAAAAACATTAAAAGGATAATAATACAACGTTATAAACAACTCTTTTTAATAATTTTGATACTTAAAGGAAATACGCATCTGCTTAAAGATGCTCACATCAGAAGAAATGGATGACATGAGTAGTCTTTTATCTGTTAAATAAATTGAATTATTTCTTGAAAGTCATCTGTATGAATAAAAACTTGGGAATTGTTTTCCAATGCGATAATCTCACCGTTCTCTCAGCCTGGAATGTGCCCAGAGTGCTGGATGAACTCTTCAATGATGCAGAAGAGGACAACATCTGGGAGATAACAGACGAACAACTTTGAAGAAACCTAGTTCCCTGGGTTACCTTGTAAAAAAGAGCCACCCACAAGTGGTAGTCAGCTGAACTCTGCAAGGTTATGACCAAGGACACTTTTTTCTTTGTTGAGCCATTCAGTTTCTGAATTCCTTTGTTACACCGGGGCAGTCTGTACTCTGAGTAATACAGATTCTCTCCCCAGAAGAATACAATCACATAATAAATGGTGCCTTCTTTTACATAAGTATTATTCCTGTAAATAAAACTGTACCTGTATGTCTGAGAACATTTAGCTAGTATTCCCAAATCTCACTGTCCTCTATCAGCAGCTCTACAGAATGTCTGCCAGCAACATGAACTTTGGATAGCCCCTGGTAATTTGTTTAATACTTTCTTTAATACAATAATAAACTCTATTTTTCAACTATTATAATAGTAGGATAATTTTGTAGAAAAAAGTCCTATCATAGAGTGGTGATGAAAAATATGAACTCTAGAGTTAGACTGTCTGGGTCAAAATGGGAACTTGTTCTTTAACTAGTAGAATGATCATGAACCAGTTATTTAATGTCTCTGTGCCCCAGTCTTGGTAGCTGTAAAATTCAGCCTTCAGAAATATTTATTGAGGCACTGTTCTAAGTGCTTGGGGTACAACATTGAACAAAGTAAGCAAGTATTCTGAGCTCTTTGAGCTTACTTAAAGAGACAGCAAGAAACAAAAGGCATGCGTTAAATATATAAAATGTTAGGTGAAGATAACTTTTATGGAAAACAAATAAAACATGAAAGAGGGATAGGGATATGAATAGGCACAATATTAAATAAGGTGGTAAAGATGTTCTTATGATGAAAATACAACAAAAACCCTGAAGTTATCTACAAAAAGAAAGCTTCAGGATGAAGCAAAGAACATGCAAAATTTTCAAGTAGTATCACAACTAAAGTGTACAGAAAGAGATAGGTTTTATGGTCAAAACAAAGTAAACATGACAAATTTAATTATAAAGAATGAGTTCATAGAGTTGAGGAGTGAGGGCAAAATGCTTTTGGATGAGCGAGCTCTTGGAAAGGCTTAGTTTTTACTCTGATGAGAAATCTCTTAAGATTTGTGAAGAAAGTGACGTGATCCAACTCAATGTTTAACACTGTCACTCTGGGTTTTACATGGAAATTAGACTCAAGAAGAATAAGGCGAAAACAGAGACAAGCTATGTGGCTGCGATAATAATTTTAAGACTGAGATGATGGTTCCTTGGCCCAGGGTGAAAGCAGAGAAAGTGTTAAAAAAGTAGTCAGACTCCAAATATATCCTGTATTTAGAATCAGCATAATATACTGATGGATCGGATGTTAGGTAGGTGAGATGAAAAGAAAATTCCAAAATCAACCCTGAGAGTTTCACTGAAAAAGTAGAAAAAAGGCTTTCCGATATGTGAGATTAATATATGGATATTGCTAGTACCTACCTGAAAGTTATCTTATGAAGATAAACTATGTTAATTATATATATAGAGTCCTTTGAATATTATCTGGCACATGGTAATTGCTCAGCAAAATAAGTTATTACAATTATATGTATCAATTATTTGGAAGCAAACACAGCTGTTCATATTTTTGGCATGATTTATTCTTGTCTTGTTTCCTATATCATATTTACATTAAATAGTATTTTGAAATGGTGCCATTAACAGGAAGATTATGTCTGATATGATTTCAGACCACATCTTACATGAGACATGACTTGCACTACTATAAAAAGGAAATTGCAGGGCAAATGCAAATAGACTAAATCTTTCAGAGTGCCCATAAATTATGTTACATGTTAGCAAGAACATTATGTACATGCCTTCTAAACTATAATATAAAGAGGAGAGAGTAGTCTTAATTTAATTTAATTTAAATTAATTCAATTAGCATTTCCTTAACTTAAAAGTTATTGCAAAATCTTGGAATCTGTTGACCATCTTTGACAACACACACCAGCTGTGAACCATAGAAATAGTTATATATGATACCAAGGTAAAAACACAGTTTATAAAAAAGATCAGAAAAATGAAAAGAGCCTTTAAATAAATGAAATGACATAATGCTTATACAACATGTGAAATGAGCCAGAAAGCATATTACTAAAAAATAACTGTTTATCAAATATTTATCTCTAATTGTAAATAAAAACAAATAGGGATAATTGTAAATACAGAGTGTAGATGATAGGGATATCAAAACAAAAATGCCATACATTAAAATGGCATTGATATATAATGGAAATTTTTAAATAAAATAAGTAGAGGAAAATGATGCATGTTTGAAAGATTGATTATCAGATGACAGCTTTGAATTAGGGAAAAATGTTTAGCCTTTTAACTACTAAAAGTGAGGTTTCACTTTATTTCAAACATTTAAAAAGTTTAGGAAAAATTAAATATAATTTTATAAATAAAATAGTAAATATTTCAACAAAATAAATTTTATTATTATTGGTTGAACGAAAACAATCTATCTAGTTACAAATTTTAACATATAAAACCAAATACTTCGAAAATGGAGAAATATGTTCTTTAAAAAACTTTAAATAGCAGATAAAATTAAAACTGTAATTCCAGGCTCTATAGAGAAAAAATTTAAAAATAAAGGAAATTTAACACTCTCCCTGACTACAGTTTGTGGGTTGTCACAAAATCTAAATTCATTTCAATTCTTAGCTGTACAACTTGTCTCTGTTAAAATACTTAGAACAAATAAGTTAAGAATTTAATTCAAGCATTAATTTTTAATGATCATAACAAATCTATGGAAATAAGGAGAAAGGCAATGATTCTTTGAAGTACACAGAATTTCAACATAGCAGCAGTTTAATGAAGCTTGTTGACACATCTCTGAAAGACAGCATTTTAAAATGTTTAGCAAATAACCACCAAAGTGGTATCATCGAATGTCAATTTTTAGCTTGACGAATTCATGACATTTCAGGGCCAAAGCATTACAAGAGAAGTATTTTGCTTTTTCTCATGTACCAAGAACACAATAATCTCACAGGTTTCAATGACAAACACATTCAAGGTTAAACTTATAAGTTTATGGTGAAACCTGCAAAAAAGTACAAAGAAAGCAATAGAAATGTTGCTTATATATACTATATGCACATGCATACATAGCTATCGATCTAGAAGAACACATACCAAATCGTTAACATTTTTACAATATTTTATTTCCTTAAGTTTTCAGTATTACTCAAATTTTCTCCAATATTAATATACCATATTCAAAATCCAAAATTATGGAGTGCTGAGTTTTTGTTTATTTGTGTGTTTCTGAATTAAATTAACCCAATGCAATTTATAAAACGTAAGTGAATATTCTTTAAGAAAAAACATTGCACATTAAAAATTTTGCAGGAATGGAATTCTTCTAATGATATTGGACAGAAGTTATTAGTACTGTCTTAGATGTTTTACATCCATCACCTGATTTAAACTTTACAATAAGTCTATGGACCTAGAGTTATTATTTATCTTGTGCAGTTGAGGAAACTGAGATTTAAAGTTTCAGTGACCTGTTAAGGGGTATGCAGCTAAAAGGGTAGGAGATCTAGAATCTAAATCTTTGAATGTTTGGTTCCAAAGAAGGTGCTGGCTATCATTGTGCTATATTTCTTCTCTACATAATAAATAAATGATTTCATTGTGCCAAAAATGGAACTCTTTTCCAAAGTAAAATTCTCTGAAGTTAGAGTATGCATGGGAATTTGTGTCATATACTTTAAAAGATGGAAACCACATTGTGTCATTTTGTGCATCAATAACCCTTAAAAACACATATATTTACACCATAGGTTTAACATGTGCCTTCCAATTACAATACAGATTTCTAAAGACATATTCCTGGAAATGTCCAACATCATATTTTGTCAAATAAAGGATGGTTCAACAAACATAGAAACAAATTAAAGAATTTAATTGTTGTTGGAGGACAGGCCAAGGAAATATCCTATAGAGAAGGAAGAAAAGATTATCTTAAAAGTTGAGCATCACTGTTATTTTAATTGCCTGGAGCCCTCATCTCTTCGCATGGCTCTACTGAGAGCATTTTTCACTTCTTTATTCCTCAGACTGTAAATGAGTGGATTCAGCATGGGGACCACAATGGTATAAAAAACAGAAGCCACTTGATCCTTTCCCAATGAGTAAGACTTACTTGGCTTTAAATAAGTAAAAATCATGGTACCATAAAAGACAGCGACTCCCAGAAGATGGGAGGCACAAGTAGAGAAGGCTTTTTGCTTTCCTGAAGCGGAAGTAATTTTCAGGATAGTAGACAGAATGGACACATAGGACACAGATATTGTGATAAGAGACATCATTAATGTGGAGCCAGCGACAATGAATATCATGATTTCGATGTCTTGTGTGTCAGTGCATGACAGGGCTAAAATTGGGGATGTGTCACAGAAAAAGTGATGGATTACATTGGAGTTGCAGAAATGCAATCTGCTCATGCAAAATACATTGGTAAAAGAGTCTGTAAAGCCAATCAAATAGGACCCAAAGGTGAGGGAGCAGCAGAGTCTTGTAGACATAACAACTGGGTAGCGTAGAGGATTGCAGATAGCAACATAGCGATCATAGGCCATTGAGGAGAGAAGAAAACATTCAGTGGCACCCAAGAAGACAAAAAAGTACATCTGGGTGAAGCAGCTCATGTATGAAATACACTTGGTGGAAGTCATTAAGCCCTCTAAGGTTTTAGGTGTGATGACTGTTGAGTAACTGAGATCAAGAAATGACAGGTGACTGAGGAAAAAATACATGGGGGTGTGAAGCTGGACATTCAGGTGGATTATCAATATCATCCCTACATTCCCCAGCACAGTAATCAGGTATATCAGGAGAAACAGCATAAAGAGAACCAGCTGGGTCTCTTCAGAATCTGTCAATCCTATAAGGATGAAGTCAGGCAGATTTGTATTATTCCTTCTATTCATTGTGTTCAGCTTCTTTAAACTGTTGAGAAATCAAAGTGGATACTTAGCAGGGATGACTTGAAAAGGTTTGGGCTTACATGAAAAGTCTTGAATATTTATATCAGTTTAATCTTTCTAGAAATTGATAATAACGAGTGGTTTACAAAATACGATGGAAAAAATCTGATTGCCAAATATAGAAATAGGTATAAATTGATATTTGGACACGATATAACAAAAACTAACATTGCTTAATTAGAATAAATCTGACACTGTTCTAAATGCTTCTATTTATTAATGCATATTATCCATGTGATTCTAGCAAGATAGACTGACTGCAGAATAAATGCTTGTAAGACTATATTCCTGTTCATAATTAATTTCAGAAAACCCAAGAAAAAAATGCTAGATATATACTAAACAATGATGGAAATCAGTTTTAATATATTGTTTACTGTCCTTTTATTTCCAATATTATTTAATACTAATGATGAATGAATTTCAACTTTAGCAGGATATATTAAAACTATAAACCACATATTAGAATTAATTTCCAAAAGACATGATGTTTTCCTAACTTGACATCCCAAATCAAATTTCTTCCAAAAAATACATTTCTAAAACATGTACATTGCTTGTAGACTCTGATTCTATCTACTCTATATTTCTGTTTCCAAAAGTTCTGACATTACTTAGGGTAAGGTCTAAATGATATGTGTATGCATATCTTCTGATAATGCCACCACTTTATTTGCTTCTATCTAAAATCCACTAAGTTGAGAATAGTACTTACTGTGAGCCACAGTTCATGTAACAAAACTGTCTTCCAGTGTCATCTGTCTAAAAATTTGTCAACTTCAAATTATTCACACAAATAAGATATGAAAAACATTTGAGTTGAAAATTTCTGTAATATAATATTTGGTTTTTGAGATAAATTCTTTTTAAATTTTAGTGCATTCATTTTTTGCTTTATTCTGAGGTAAAAATAAATCAATCTAGAAATGGAAAATTTGCCTGGAAGTTATGTCTAAAAAGAATATCAGAGACCTATTCTGAACATAAGTGGAGCAAAGTATGACTTTCCTCTCATCCTGAGAATTCTACGGCACCTAATATATGGGAGATTGATGATACTGCTACAGTTGGGCACCCCTGGGGACCAGTTTCAATGGAACATTGCTTGGCATGTTTCCAAGGAAAAATGTTCAGGGACTAAATGCAGCTACGTTACATTTTGAGAAAATAGCTGCCTTATCCCTTAGAAGCCACACATTGAAGAGCCTGATGGATTGGTCTTCCTTTGGATGCTCTAAATTTTTGAATGAGGTGGTGGAGATGTTATTTCTAGAGAAATACTTCGTTACTCCCTGACTGAAACTGTCAGGAATGGAAGGATATATTTTTCACAATGAAACACTTTTATACTTAAAAATGTGATGCTATCATAGTAGTAAATGTGTTCGTTGGGAAAAAAATTAGAATTCAACAAAATTCAAAGAACAAAATGAAAACAATGCCAAACTTTTGGAACATCTTGATGAATTTCTCCCAGTTATTTTCTTTTGTTCATATGATGCTTATGTGTGTACCTATATATTTGCATAATTATTATTCTACTGTATATTCAGTATCTAATTTTCATCTTATAATTAAAATTTCATCATATAACATGACCAATGTTATATTATCCTTCGATAAAATCCAGAGTTTTAAGTACTACACATTGAATGGTGGTCCATAAATAACTTCTTTTAGAAGTGTTCATTAGATGATAAATAGTTTGTTCTGGAAGAAGATTAGCCCTGAGCTAACATCCATGCCCATCTTCTTCTATTTTATATGTGGGACACCTAGCACAGCATGGCTTGCCAACTGGTGCCATGTCTGCATCGGGGATCCAAACCAGTGAACCTCAGGCCACCGAAGTGGAATGTGTGAACTTAACCGCTGAGCCACAGGCCAGGCCCTGATAAATAGATATTTTGAGTCATCACAAGGACAATGTGGTGCAGGCTCTCCATTCTGGTTTGACAGTCACCCAATTCATCCACATAGCAATATTTCTGCAATTTCTTTTACTATGTTAGTATACTTGTTTTTTATTTTATAAAAGAAAAAGGAAAGCAGGAGGGTAAAATAAGTACTGAGATTAGTAAACATTTTATAGTTAATTTAGTGGCCAAAAACACATTTCTGTGTTTAACCAGATCAAATATTTTCTTAAATGTGAATGAAAAGAAATTAAAATATGAAAAGAAAGCTGAAATGTTTTATTGAGGATTATTTGTCCAAGATGAGGAAGCAAAGGAAGGATCTGAAAAGGGATAGACTGAGAATCAAATTAAAATATTCTTGTGAATCTTGTGTTAATCCATGGCATCATTATTACTTTTCATGTAGATCTAAAAGTGACTCTTACAGGAAAATCTGCTCTTACTCCAGAACTTCAGGAGATAATTTGTTGGTGTGGATAAAGGAACAATTTTGTATTATTATATCTTTGAGGAAATTTGGAGAGGCAATTCTTCTAGTATCAAAAACTTAGTACTAACTAAGACACGATTGTTTACAGATTAAAAAGCTGGCATAACCCTATTTGACAATAGGTAACCCTGGGTGTTAAGCCAAATGAGAGCTAAGGCAATCTTCAATGTAAATTCCACCTCAATAGGCCTGGTGATTGCAAAATTACAAGGAGCAAGGTTTTCTTGACCATTACTTTCCCTACATTGAAATCCATTTTGTATACATTTAGTGTGGTTTATGATTTCAGGGCTATTCTTGTACCATTTATTGTCATGGCAGAAACCAAAGTCTGATCAGAGATTTTAAATCTCTTGATTTCATGATGGAATAGGTTCATTCCCTAGCTCATTACAGTTTAAACTACGCTTCATATAGATAGATAGACAGATAGATAGATAGGGGCCAGTTATAAGAGGTTACCAGGAAAAGCACAGTAAATGAGGGCATGATCCTTATGCAGACTTAAGTCCATACCTTCTCCACTGTAAGAGTTTCTAGAGATTTAGTCATCCTCCTCTTCCTGGCACTGAGAGGGAGACATCCTTACAAATGGAGAATTCCCTTAAAAATGTCTCTTGAAAAAGGGTAACTTCTACTAGCTATATTTAGATAGCTTCTCTATCCATCCCTCCACATCCATATTTTGAAAGGCAAATATGATCAAAATCTTAACTGGTTCTACAGCACGTTCTCCAATTATCAGATAATAATCTTCAATTCATTTCTGAATGGATGGCTAATCTTTGTGTGTGTGTATGAGAGCAAGTCTGATCTATATGATATCAAAACGTCAATTTCATTTAATTTGTTTTATTTTCATTGAATAATTGTTCTTCAGGAATTTTTGCAACTGCTTGAAATAAAACAACTTATGAAAAATAATCTTATTTGAAAAATTTTGATGGAAAAGGTATCCGAAAGGTGGTATAATAGAACACAAACTCAAGGAATACAACTGATTCACAGGAACGTTACAAAGGCATTACAGATTTGCCATTCCAAAAAAAACCTATGTTTTTATTTTGATGCCTGATACAGCAAACATATTTTAAATTGAATGTCTTTTTTAAGCATGATAAAACAAGAAGGTATTTGGCAAATTTCACATACTATGATCACTTCTTGACATAATCACAATACTATGGAGTCGATCATTGGGATTGGTCAAGAGAAAGAGTTCTAGGAGAATCCCGCAGAAAGAATGACAGAAGAAAAGGTAAAGATATGCATGGCCCATTCTGGAAAGATGTGAATCACAGGGCCTAGAAGGTACAGAAAGAGCAGTTAGAAGAGAGAATGATAGGAGGTATGCCACGGACAAATATGAAGAGCATATTGAAAAGTATATATAGACATTTATTCATAACTTTGGACAAATAAAATATATTACTACTGCTTATGATATGAAAGAAAAATGTGATGCACTTTTGCTCCTAGAAAGAAACAATCAAAAAAACATTACCAACCTAAAAAGAACAATTCATATGTAATTTTATTAATACGAATAAAATATTATTTGGAAATTATCTATAGAAGAATGTATATTCAATAGAAGTGAAAATAAAAGTAATACATACAATTAAAACCAGGGTAAATAAAAATAAGATGCAAAGTTCATGATGTTTCACACAAGTATAATAAAAATGAGCACTGTATTTTAGAATACATGAATAAAAATCCTTGATATAAAAAGAAAAAAAACTAAACGTAATCAGTTTAATAATTCTCAATGATGATTACGAGAAATCTTCAGAGCAACCCATCTGATTCAGACACTATACTTAGAAAGAAACAAATCTCACAAAGGTCTGAGAAAAGGGAATGAGTGATGAGATAGTCTCAATATGTCCCTAAAACAATGCATAGCATGTTTTATAAGTTGTCACTGATAATAGTTTATAATGTACACTATTACATTGTAAAATGAAGTATACAGAAGACAATAGAGATCAGAGTAATATAGATCAGAGAAGAAAATTAAATATGTGAAAATCAAATATATACATATGCACACATAGATCTCTTCACATGAATTACCTTCAACCACTCCCAAGACTGAAGACTGATTCTCTCTCTCCCTCTCTTTTTTTTTTTGCTCAAGAAGATTTGCCCTGAGCTGACATCTATTGCCAGTCTTCCACTCTTTTCGTTTTATGTGAGCCACGATCACAGCCTGCCAGCTAAGCCACTAACACCGTTTCTCTTTTAAGAAGTTTGTTTGTAATGCATGATATAAGAGAATGCCTAACAATTATTTAAAATCATATACACAAGGTATAATTCTGTGTATACTTGTTTCCATAATTTAACCATTCAGGAAAATCATTTGTAAAGGAATATGTCTGTTAATTACCATGCCATTTTTCATACATAAGTAAGAAATGTTTTTTAAAGCATTCGAGAAACAAAACTTTCAAATAACCTAATATTTTTTGAATGCCGATATGCACACTATTGTCCAAATATCAAAGAAAGATATGCACATGAGTAAGATAGAACCCTTGACCTTAATGACTTAATCACTCTCCTTTCACAAGAAAACAAAAAGCAAAGAAAATATTTACTTACATATTTTGCATGTAACACTTTTGCTAGATGTGTGGAGAGCACAAATGTGACCAAGTGAACTCTCAGAGAGTTTACAATTGTGATGGAGAAAGAGAAATATTATAAATATTTATTTTCTTTGAAGAGCACCTTATCAAATTGATCTTTAGTTCCTTTCAACATACATTTTAAATGTGATCGCCTAACTCTATTGATTTCTGCACAATGATTCACGCACAGTAAAGGCAGTACTGAGGGATACATCTTGGCCAGAAATACAACCATATATCCATGGACAGCTAATCTTCGACAAAGGAGTCAATAACATTCAATGGAGAAAGGAAAGCCTCTTCAACAAACAGTGCTGGGAAAACTGTACAGCCAAATGCAAAAGAATGAAAGTAGACTGTTTTCTTATGCCATATAAAAAGTTAACTCAATGGACTAAAGAGTTGAATGTAAGACCTTAAGCCATAGAACTCCTATAAGAAAATATAGGCATTACACTCTTTCACATTGGTCTTAGCAGTATCTTTTTGAATATCTTGTGTACTCAGGCATGGAAAACAAAGAAAAAGTAAACAAATGGGACTACATCACACTGCAGAACTTCTGCAAGGCAAAGAAAACTATGACAAAATGAAAAGACAACACAACAATAGGGATAAAATATTTGCAAATCATACATCCGAAAAGGAGTTAATCTCCAAAATATATAAAGAACTCATACAACTGAACAACAAAGAAATAACCCAATCAAAAGTTGAGCAGAGGATATGACAGACATTTTTCCAAAGAAGATGTGCTGGTGGCCAAGAGGCACATGAAAAAATGTTCAATATTACTAATCATTAGGGAAATGCAAATCAAAACCACAATAAGATATCACCTTACACGTGTCAGAATAGGTATAATTACCAAGACAATGAATAACAAATTTTGGAGAGGATGTGGATAAAATGGAACCCTCATACACTGCTGATGGGAAAATAAACTGGTGCAGCCACTATGGAAAACAGTGTGGAGATTTCTCAAAAAAAAAAAATAGAAATACCATATGATGAAGCTACCCCTCTACTGAGTATTTAGCTGAAGAACTTGCAATTAACAATTTAAAGAGGCACGAAACCCATGCTTATTGCAGCATTATTCAAAAAGCCAAGACGTGGAAGCAACCCAAGTGCCCATCAGCAGATGAATGGATAAAGAAGATGTGGTATATGTGTATAATGGAATACTACTCAGCCATAAGAAAAGACAAAATCTTCCCATTTGCAACCACTTTGATGGACCTCAAGGGTATTAGGTTAAGCAAAATAAAGCCAGACAGGGAAAGACAAACACCGCCCATGATTTCACTGATATGTGGAATATAAACAAACACATGGACAAAGAGAACAGATTAGTAGGTACCAGAGAGGAAGGGATTTGAGGAGGTGGATAAAGGGGAAAAAGAACACATATTTACAGTGATATCTTCAGTTGGCAATGAGAATATTTTCCAGCTTCAGCAAGGAGTCCTTTCTCAGAATTTGTCCCAGTGATGTAGTGTTGTCTGTGGAAAATTAAAAAATAAGATGAATCTTCTTTTCTGGCCATAGAGGGTTTGTGTAAAGCCTATTCATAGTCTTCAAATTCTCACTAAGTGTAAATTGGGTATTTAGATATTCTTTTCCTATGAAGAATATGTGATTGAGTCAGTTGGCCAAAACTCAGTGTGTTACAAAATCAATCATAACGTTCCCATTGGCACTTGCTGTCTGATAAACTGCTGTCTGAAACTACTCGGAACAACAGGGGCACTCTATTTAGAGTCAGAAAACATGAAGCTCTTGTTATGCCCATTAGTGTCTGATTTTACCTCTCTGGCAGTGGAGATGGGTGGTGCTTTGCCAAGCCAGTGAAGGTCAGAGATCTGGAACCACTTATTATCTCCAAATACAAGTACAGTGAAAGGATTGAAAAGGACTATAACCTCCTGACTGAGAAAAACTGTTGAGGGCCAAAGGTGGAAGAAATGTTCTCCCAAATGAGTAAAGATGAGCAGAGTCTCTTGCATGGATAATGACTGTTACAGAAACAATAACAAATTGATTTGGAAACAAAAGTTAATCAACAGGAATGTAGTAATTCGGGGCTGGAGATATTAAATTCATGCTTAAAGTAGTTCTCCCCTTAAAGTTCATGGAGGAGGGTTAAAATTGAGACATGTTAAATTATTAAATATTGCAATAAGAAAGAGAGATTTTTAACTCAAATATTTTTATAGATACTTCTTCTTAATCCTTGTTTGTAGTGTTCATTAATGAGCTAGGTTTGCCTATGCAAGGGCTGCCATAGCGTCTTAGAGAAAAATCATAATTTTAATAAAGTAATCTATGTTTCAATAATATAAAGTAGTCTTTGTCCTCTTAAAATTTACCCCCGTGTAAAAATGTCTACTTTTACAGTGAAAACTAGTATCCCTTAAAGATGAGAAAATGAGTAGAACATGTCAAGATGATGTTAACAATGCATGATTTACTGAAAAGATTTATTCAGGGGAATTTTAGAAAATAAAATGAGACGCATAAGGAATCAGCAAATAAGGAATTAGAACATTTTCCTTCAGGTGATATCAAACCCTTGAGTGTTTCTTCTTCTAGGACACCCATGCACTTCCCAGGTATTTGGGAAATGAAGAGTAGATGAAATTACATTACATAATGAAACTGAAGGAACTCTGCTCTACCATGGAAGAATTGTTTGGAAAAATACACCAAATTAATTGCAAACAGGAGCATTTAACTAGCAATTAAGTGTAAAGAGGGAAAAGAGTTATTCCCACAGGGAAGAAGTGAATATTTCCTCAATAAAGAACACTTGCTCTTTAAAAAGCAAATTAGGAACTGGCCCAGTGGCATAGTGGTTGGGTTCACAGGCTCCAATTTGCTGACCCAGGGTTCATGGGTTAGGATCCTGGGCACGAACTTACACCCTGCTCATCAAGCCATGCTGTGACAGTGTCCCATATACAAAGTGGAGGAGGACTGGCACAGATGTTAGCTCAGCAACAATCCTCCTCAAGCAAAAAGAGGAAGATTGGCAACAGATATTAGCTCAGGGGCAGTCTTCCTCACCAAAAAAAGGAGCAAATTAAGTTATTGTTTAAAAATGCTAAAGATCCTAAATAATTTAATATTTAAAATTACAAAAATATCATCAATGAGAAAGAAGTGACTTCAGCAAAATTGAAAAAGGTAAATATGAACTATTGATATGTTGACATTCTATTTCGATTCAAGGTTATTTTTAATTTAAGGATGGAGATTCAATAAACAATATCAAACAAGTAAAATAATGAGTATGTGTTGGTTGAAGATGCATTCATTATTTAAGACAGCACCTGTAGATTTCTGACTTTCTGAATTACAAAATTAAATTAAAATCAGTTTGAAACATTTTAGGTATGTATATTCCCAACTTTATTGTTAATTATAATAATGTTAAAAATTAGTCATTTTAAGAACGAACATACTAAAAAAAATAATCAAAGAATGACATATTGCATTCAAATTAATTAAACATATTTTGCTACACTGATAATAAAGTAAGTGTAGCCTTTATAAATAAAGGAATTTCTATGAAAAGGGTACTTCTTTTATTAGGGAATTTCCTTTTATTGTGGAAAATATGAAGCATTAATTTCATCCAATTTATAATTTCCTGGAAAAAATATTTGGCAAAACTTTTTTGGATCATATCCTATTATTGTTTATGTTACCCAATGAAGTCAGGCCATAAACATGGCAGGATTTGGACACAACATCTGACTACATTTGTTAAACTTTTTTAATATTGACTTTACTTTTCCTTGGAAACATTTAATTTTGGCTCAAAGTAGGGGAGCAGAATTTGCCACCTCAAGATATGTCTCCTTGGCATGAGAATTATTTTGGGCTGGTTATTTTTTAAAAACTGAAGACATGGGAGAAGCTCTGAAAACCAAGAGGAAGTTACACTTTGTAAGAGATGTTTACATTAGTAAGGGAATCTCCATTTGTAAAGGTGCCTATTTCTCTGTACCAGGAAGAGGGGGTAACTTTATCTGCATAAACTCTCATCAGTAAGAAAGGCAAGGACTTAAATCTGCATAATAACCTTACTTTTGTTTACTGTGATCTTTCTGACAATCTCCCATAACTGTCTCCCTACAGCCCCAAAATCCTCCTTTGTCTTTGGCTGAAGATAGTATTTAAGGTGAGAATCATGGCCATTCTGGCAAGTTTATCAGTTTTTTCTGGGTTTCCGCCACGTATACATGTTATAAAGCTTTGTTTGATTTTCTCCTGTTGTTCTGTCTCACATCAATTTAATTCTTAGACCAATCAGAAGGACCTAGAGGGTAGAGAAGTTGTCTTCCTCTTCTGCAATGCCTAAATATTACTAGGATTAAAAATAGTTAAGTGCCAAAGTTGCATTTTTTTCAGCAATAAGATTCATTTTAATTTAACAAATTAGAATGAGAATTACTGGATCCTCATTGATGAAGATTTTAGGCCAGTTAATTTTAAAACTGCAGATGAGAAGCAGGCTCCTCCAAGAAGCAGAGTTTGCTTGCCCTTTGAGAGACATTTGCATTTGTGAAGGAAATCTCCATGCCTCCCCCTCTGCACCAGGAGGAAGGGGGTCTGGCCTTATCTCTGGAAACTCTTAATGGGGAGGGCAAGAACTTAAGCTGGTTACTGTCTGGCAACCTCATGTAACTGATTCAGGGTGGTGGCTTCTGGCCTTTACTTAATCAGATTTGATTCTTATCTAAAAGTTGTGGGACTACCCAATGGCCAGATCCCTCCTGCACTGATACCATTTTAGCTTTTTTCCATGTTCTTTCCTCTGTCTTGTAAAGAGATGGCTCACATACCTTAGCCTTACTCTCCAGCCATGTTTGCAGCAGAAGCGGCAGTAGCAGCAGCTCCTCCTGCCCCTGGGCCCTGTCCCCATGCAGAAGCCTGAATGCCCATGGGTCCTGTCCCCATGCTATCCCACACTAATCTCTAAATAAAAGAGATCTTGAGAGTCCAAGAAATCTTTCTTTCGACGACTCGGCTCACCAACCCTGCATCACACATGAAATTGAAAATTAAAGATTTGTCTTTTATTTTCTCATTGTATTTATAATTACCCTCTCTCACTTGATAGAAAACAACCAATTCTAATAATAATTTATTCTTTTAATTTAATTCAGAATCATGTTTGGAGTAGCATATTGGGGAGAACCTTGTGCTATATTCTTTATAGAATGAAGCGTAGAATGTAATGTCAAGGGGAGAAAAGACATGCATGCAAATATTCAGTAGAACACTGTCTTATAACTTATAGGACAGTTATATTATTGACTACATTGATTTGGAAAAACTCATAGAAGTTAGTCAATTGATAACTGAATTGGTGTTTTCACTGGAATAGCTCACCTGCATTCTCCTTTCTCGCACTGTGAAGTGAAATAAAAATGTCTAGCTATAGGGATCTTATTGGTCTAATTAGAATGCAAATCTAACATAGTAAAACATTTAAGCATTTTGTTTATTGAATTAATTCTTTTTCAGCAGATGACTTTCTAGCTCCTGGTTTCACATCAAATCTCCCAGAATCACAGAATACATGTGTCAGGAAGTAACTGAGAAATTATAAGGACAAAAGCCCATGTCCCAATCCAATTATAAAAGAGGAAAATGCAGCCAAAAACTGTAAGCCCACAGAGAGAAAATATTTTGAAAGTTATAGAAGCTAACTTCACTATAAGGATGGACTTTGTTCTCTTGGGCTTTTCTGATATTTCCAATTTCCACTGGTTTCTTTTTGGCATATTCTTAGTCATCTATATGATTATCCTATTGGGAAATGGCATCATAATTCTAATAACAAGTGTAGATTCCACTCTTCATACCCGCATGTATTTTTTCCTCAGCAATTTTTCCTTCCTAGGACTCTGCTATGTATCTGTCACAATTCCAAGAATGCTCATGGACCTTTGGACTCAGAAAGGAGCTATTTATTTCTTTTTTTGCCTGTGCTACACAAATATGCTCCTAACTTGTGCTGGGAACCGCTGAGTGTTCCCTTCTGGCAATTATGGCCTATGATCGCTATGTGGCCATTTGTAACCCTCTGCACTATCCTCTAGTCATGAACCACAAGGTCTGTGTCCAGCTGGTGGTTGCCTCCTGTATCAGTGGACTTCCAGTCAAGATAGGAACAACATGCCAGATTTTCTCTCTGCCGTTTTGTGGTTTCAATCAAATCAATGACTTAGGGAGTCTCAATATCCTTATCTCTAAAGAATAGGCAGGTTAGAAACAGTTAGTGAAAGTTGTTTTAGGAAGAACAACAAAGATAGTGGAGGTGAACACAGAACACAGAGTAAAACTAAATAACCAACATCTTCTCTCCCTCTCCCCACACACATGCACACAGGTATTGAACACAGTCCAGACTGTCCCTACTTTCCCAGGCTTAACCCCATTAAATGTTTCTATCTGAATCAGTGTTCTCAAATTAATTCTTCTGAATAAAACCATCTTATGTTTTCCACTTAGTATCCTATCAAAAGATATCTGTTTAACTCCAATGAGCACAATAACAGTTCTAACACTTTTTTAACTGTGTAATAATGTGAACTGAATGGTAGAGACATTTATGCTCAAGATCAAATTATGAGAGAAAAATGAAGGATTGAAATAGGTAGCTGAAAATGTATATGAAAACATTTTATGAGAGTGCAAATGAATGAGAAAATGCAGATGAAGTACAACAGGATTGTCAAGAAGTGCACTTAATTAAATGCAAGATCATATGGGAAAGCTCTGGGTCTGTCTCCACAGTTGCCAATGTTCCAGAGCTTGTGCTGAGTGGAGCTCATTTTGTTTATGCTGGGCCGTATTCAGAAAATATAATGGAATAGCCCTAGAGGCAATATCAGGGGTTTTCACGTGGATAGTCAATGGGATCTAAACTGCGAAATTAGGAAATACATAAATAACAACATTCTTAAATTAGAAAGAATCAATCTGGACATTCTGAGACAATTCAAAGAGAAAGCATGTCAAGAAAGTAAAACGAAAACGCATGCTAAATTTCCCTTTCCACAGATTAAACACCAGGAAAAACCACCAGAAGAAATTCTAACTGAATTGACGAAATTTGTTCTCTTGGACTTTGCTGACATTCCCCATCTCGAGTGATTTTTCTTTTTTTTTTTTTAAGATTGACACCTGACCTAACACCTGTTGCCAATCTTCTTTTTTTCTTCTTCTCCCCAAAACCCCCTGTGCAGAGCTGTATATTCTAGTTGTAGGTCCTTCTGGTTGTGCTATGTGGTATGCCACCTTAGCATGGCCTGATAAGTGGTGCCCTGTCCTTGCCCAGGATCCGAACTGGCAAAACCTCAGCCCACCAAAGCGGCACATGCGAACTCAACCACTGTGCCATGAGGCTGGCTCCTCCACTCCTTTGTATCTGGATTGTTCTTAGACATTTATATCATTATCTTGATGGGCAATGGAACCATATTTTAAATAACTAAGCTGAATCCTATTCTTCAGACCCCCATGTACTTTTTCCTTGGCCATTTTGGCTTCTGGGAAATCTGTTATGTTTCAATTATGCTCCCCAAATCTTGGAACCCAAATAGAACAATTTTTTTTTATTCTAGTCAAATCTTTGAGCCTTTGGGATAAATTTACCAGGCAGATATTCAGAAATTTTATCATTAATGAAATTCCTTCTACTTTGTCTGTATTAATTAAATAGCCAATAGGTTAAAAAAATGTTTATCAAACATCTGCTGCACATTTGGATAAGTCAAAGGTCTTGAATTATAATGCCTGATGACAATGCTGTTTATTTTACTTTGATAGATAAATGCAACCAAAATGGTTTCAAATATAATGCATGCACAAATAGTAAGAGCTATAGTTGTGTCATGTGAAATGTAAGGTATACCTTGTACTTGTAAAGGGTTTCATGGAAGAATTGAGAAATTAGCAAAAAATACAACTCAAAATTTGGTGGTGACATATCACTGAGAAAATGTGATATAAATGTTTCTGCCTTAGGATTCTGTTTGTTAATGTGAGGAGTAAAATGGACTAATTTTGCTCTGCACACAAAAAAATGAAAAATAAAAGTGCATAATCCTCAAATCCATCACTTTCATTCAAATTCAAACCTAGTCTTAAATATGTTGATGTATTTAGAATTTAGCATGTGTTCCCCATTAGACCATAGTTGTGTTCTTTAAGTCCAGGAAATAAAATGCTGGAAATTAATGGAGAATAGAACTCTTATGCACTAATTTCCCCAAATCCCTTTAGTCTGTAGAATTACAAAACAGGCCAAAAAAGATAAATGATGAATTTCACAATTTTCAGAGTTGGAATATAAAAAAACCCTGGCAGATTCAAATCTCTCTTCAATGATGGAATGTGTTTTGGATTTTCTGATATTCCTAATCTCCAAATGGTTCTTTTTGTGATATTTTTCTTTGTCTATGTGATAATACTGGTGGAATTATTATCATTATTCTCATAACCAGGGTTGATCAGGCTTTACAGAATCTGATGTATTTTTTCCTCAATAATTTTTCCTTCTTGGAAATCTGTTATGTATATGTCACTCTTCCTAGAATGCTTATACTCTGTTGGACACAGAAAAGAAGCAATTCTTTGTTTGCCTGTGCAACACAAATGAGTTTTGTCCTTAGGCTTGGAAACATAGAGTGCCTCCTTCTTGCTGTGATGGCCTATGACTATGTGGCCATTTGTAACCCTCTGTACTATCTGCTAGTCATAAACCACAAGGTCTCTATCCAGCTGGTGGCTGCCTCCTAGATCACTGGGATTCCAGTTGAGATAGGGAAAATATGCCAGATTTTCTCTCTCTCTTTTTGTAGATCCAACCAAATTAATCACATCTTCTGTGACGTCACACCAATGCTCAAGCTGACCTGGGGGGCACTTTTCTGAATGAGATTTTGCTCTTTACTGTTGCTGTGCTGTTTGTCATGATCTCTTTTCTGTTGATACTTGCTTCCTACTGTCAAATCTTTTCCACCATTATGAAGTTACCATTAGCAATAGATCTAGCCAGTCTTATCCATCTGTTCATCTCACATCATAGTTGTGGCTTTATTCTTTGGATGTGGAATCATTACATATTTATGACCCAAGAGCAGACTTCAAGCACAGACAAGTTTCTCTCTCTTTTCTATAACATTGTTACCCCAATGTGTAATCACAAAACATACACTCTAAGAAATAAGAATGCCCTGATTACCTTTAGACAATTGCTGGCTTCATTTTTAACATATTAGCTGCTGATTTGAACTCCTCGTCTGTCTTCTTATTTAATTCTGTCATTGTATAATTGGAAATTAATGTTTAGTGTGCTTTTTTTACTTTACTATAGATTATCTTTACCCATTCCTGAGCTTGCTGTTTTATGCTGGACTTTCTGATATCAGAATCATATCCATAGGATTGTCTTGTTGATAAGAAATTAAGTAGCCAGCCAACCTCATATTCAGTGTATTAGGCTATTTCTCCCACAGATGTACTGGTGGCTTGGGACTTTTTATGAAAAAATGTATTATCTTTTATCAAGTAATTGACATTATATACTTTTTTTCTTCCTAAAAACCATAGTGAATGTTTTTGTTACTTTCCCCATTATGTAACTGTGATTTAAGTTTTTCTTTTCATACAGTTATTAGATAGTAAAGAATACATATACTATATATATATATATAACCCTTTGCAGAATATTTGTTAAATGTCTATGTGTTTTTAATTTTATAATTTTTACCACTCAGCAAATTTTATTTGCCTCTTTATGAATTAGAGAACACATAAGGAAAGATTAAAAATAGAAACTCTGCATAATGTTACTTGGACATTGGTGGTATGGCAATGAATGTTTTACGTTCTGCTCTCTACATATCAGTCAGATTATCTCTTTGCAGACATGTTTTGTTTATATGACTGAATCACGACTAGTGACATCTTATTTGTATTAACTTATTGTTTACTAACGAAAAAATATGAATGCTTTTGATGTATACAATATGTATGAGATTGAATTATTTTACATCCATGTGGATCCACTCATTTTCTAAGATTTCTTGACCTAATTTTTATTCTTTTTGTAGAATATATAATCAAAATTAAATGCTTGGAAAATTTACTGCGTTATTTTCTCAAGTCCTCCTATTGGAAAGGATGATATCTGAAAAGAGATAATCATACTGAACAAACGACAACTTACCATTTAGAAATAAAAGTCTTGGGGCCGGCCCCGTGGCCAAGCGATTAAGTTCACATGCTCCGCTTTGGCAGCCCAGGGTTTTGCCAGCTCGGATCCTGGGCATGGACCTAGTTGCTCTCATAAAGCTGTGCTAAGGTGGCCTCCAACATAGCAAAACCAGAAGGACTTACAATTAGAATATACAACTATCTACTGTGGGGTTTTGGGGAGAAGAAGAAGAAAAATAAAAGAAGATTGGCAACAGATGTTAGTTCAACTGTAAAAAAACAAAAACAAAGCAAAGTCTTGTATTCCTTCAGATATTTCACATTGAAATATAGGCCACCTAATTAGATTCATTTGCAATCAAACTAGATTGGGAAACAATGCAATTTGCGTAGGTTTTTTTTTTTAATGTCTCTTCTTTAATATAATATGTGTTTAAACTATTTATTTTTACATAACCATAATTTATCCATCAGCGAGTTCTCTTGTTTAAGTAGATATTGTAGATATTGTGGCATCAATAAAGTCATCTGAAAAACACACATAAAATAAAGAAATCATTTCAGAGGAGAGAATGTTCAGCTGACAGTGACAGATGGCAATTGTGTTTATAACATATTATCTATCTAGAGGAATAATGGAAGAAAAGATCAGAATGATGGTTTTGTAGCCATTTTGAAGTGCCCTGTTTCAATTTTCTATCACAACCTAACAAATTTCATCCAAAGTTTATAGCTTAGTACAACATCACTTTATTATATCTCATAGATGTATAGGTCTGAAAGTGAGGCAGTGATCAGCTGCATGATTATTCTGTCCCATGTTGTATTGACTGTGGTCGCTAATAAACATATTGTGACTAGTCTGATTTGTAATGTCTAAAATGTCTTCATATTACTGTAGCATGTGATCGCAATGGTGCATTACAGTAAGAAATTCTAGCTCTTCTGTAACTTACATACTCATGGGAAGAAACAAATAATTAGATAAATGAATTAATAAGATACTTTAGCTTAAAATTATGTTATAAATAATATACAGTAAAGTGATTGATAGTGCATTTGTGATAGTAGAATGCTATTTAATTTGGCTTAGGTAATCAGAGTTTAAAGAACACTTTCCAACAAAGATGGCACTAAAATACCTTCTTTTAACTCACCAATAGACCTTTCACTAACAGAACAGGATCTTACTTATTATTAATTAAAAAACGATAGCTAAGTGCAGAATATGAAGAAAGGATAAGAAACAGGAGAGGAAGTGTCCCTCCACTCACTATTCCATATAGGGTACAGCACACGTATGCGGCAATAAGGAAGAGAAGTGTTTTGTAATGTGGGCTGATAAACATAATTAAGTGAAAAGATGTCTCTCTCCAATTGATGACAAGAAGAGGATTCTCTCTTACAGTTTTTATTCAACATAATACTAGTCTCTGCAGTGAACAATAAGAAAAAAATATATGCATGAGAATTGGAAAGGTAGATATTAATGTAATTATTTGAAGATGATATAAATGCATATATAGGAAATATTCAAGATTCTACAATTAAATTATTGGAGTTAATAAATGAGTTCAACACGTTGGATACAGACTTAATAAACAAAATCAATTTATTTCCATATAAAAGAAGCCAAAATAAGTTGACGTTAAAAATGCTATTTAAATGGGATGAAATACATCTCATACTTAAGAGTAATTCTAATAAAAATGTACAGAAAATCTACACGTTAATTTGAGAGAAATCTAAGATAAGTATGTAAACTAATTGCTATAGCATGTACATGTATTAGAACACTCAATATTGAAAAGATATCAAGGGATCTCATCAAGATGGTGCAGTGAGCAGACGTTGAACTCGCCTCCTCCCACGCACACAACTAGATTACAACAATTTTGGGAAGAATCAGCCTGGATTGAAAACTGAAAACTGGATAAAAAGAGCCCCCATGACAAGGGATAGTCCTGATGAAGGCAGAAGAGGCAGTAACTCCGGCCAGAGAGGAAAAAAGCCACCTTTGCGAGCAGCGGAGCTTCTCAGCTGGCCAGGTGGGAGCGACCCTAAGGTACGAGCCCTCCCTGGTGGAGTGAGGTCCGGAATGGGGACAATACTGCTATAACCATCCTTCGGACTCAGCCCATCTGAGACGGGGGTCTTACTGTCTGCCTTTGCTGGCTATTAACTGCAGCGAGGACACCCCCAGAAAAGCTATCGACCCCAAAGCTGAAAAGATCTGGGTCTTAAAGGGCCCACGCACAAACTCATTCATTGCAGCAAGCTAAAATCACCAGAGAGAAGGCTGACTGTCCTTTGGTGAAACGAGACTCACCTGGTGGGCTCTGGGGGCATCTTGGTGAGAGGAGGGTCCTCTCCGGAGACTGAGACATTGGTGGGGGCCATTGTTCTGAGCTGATCAAGGCGTGCTAATATGGACACCTGTGGGGGCCATTGAAGTGCATTCCTTGGGCTGTTAGCCGAGGAGTCTGCCATAACCACTAGAGCACAGATTTAATCCCTGCCCTAGGGACTGACCACACCTAACAGCAAGCCCTCAGGCTATTTTTCAGCCTCCATTGACTGAGTGCCTTGATCCTCTACAGGCAGGCAAGGGTGTCTACCTCTGTGGGGCAGAGCCTGTGTGAGGACCGGGTGAACTGTGGGGGGGCACTGGGGGAGACATGGGAGCCTCTGCAGTGTGGTGTTGGGTCATGCTCCACGGGGTCGAGAAGGCTGCAGGGACCAGGACTGTGTTGACAGTGTATGTGGTCAGGTTGGGGGTGAGGCTTATCAGAGGACCAGGAATGTGTTACAGTGTATGTCGTCAGGTGGGTGGTGAGGCTTATCAGCTACAAAAGACATGTGCTTCACAAACAGCCATAGAAAGGATCAGCCTCACCTTCCAAAGCCTGAAACAATTGGGTGCCCCCATGCCAAGGGCTAGCCCCACTCAGCTGCACTCCTAAGAGAACTGACAACAGCCTTGTTGGCCTCAGGCCTATCACAACTGTAGCCCCTGAGCCTGGCAACCAGCTACACTGGGTACCAACTCAATTAAGAGGACAATTGCAATAAGAGTATGTTGATAAACTTTGTAGCCAACAGTGCTGAGGCCCCCCCCCCAGACTGGATTTACAAACAGCTGACCAGGGAAGGAAAGATCGGACTCCTGGGGTACCTGCAGTGGGAACAACCCTGCCATAGCAGAAGAACACAAGTAGCCCACAAAGGGGTCAGTCCTGGTTCTTATGGACTAGTGATGAGAGGGAAGCACATTACTGGGCCTCATAAGGCATCTCATATGTAAGACCCCTTCTCCAAGATCAAGAGACATAGCTGACTCACCTAGTACAAGAAAATAGCACAGAGAAAGAGGCATAATGAGGAGGCAAAGGAATACTTTCCAAGCAAGGGAACACTACAAAACACCAGAAAAAGAACTAAGCGAAACAGAAACTAGTGACCTACTGGACAAAGAATTCAAATAAAATATAATGAGAATGCTCACAGATATGCGGAGAAAAATGGATGATCACAGTGAGCACATCAGCAAAGAACTGGAAGATATTAAAAAAAAACATTCAGAAATGAAGAATACAAGAAATGAGAAATTCACTAGAGGGACTCAACAGCTGAGTAGAGCAAGTAGAAGAACAGATCAGTGAGCTAGATGAAAGACTAGAGGAAATCACCCAAGCAGAACAGAAAAGAGAAAAAAGAAATAGACAGAATGAGAACAGCATAAGGGAAGTCTGGGACAATATCAATCATGCTAACATTCAGATTATAGGGGGCCCAGAAGGAGAAGAGAGAGACAAAGAGGCAGAAAATATATTTGGTGAAATAATAGAGGAAAGTTTTCCTAACCCGAGGAAGGAAACAGACATCCAAGTTCAGGAAGCACAGAGAGATCCAAACAAGAGAAGGCCAAAGAAGCCCACACCAAGCCATATTATAATCAAAATGTCTAAAATTAAAGACAAAGAGAGAATCCTAAAAGAAGCAAGAGAAAGGCCACAGGTGACATATAAAGGGAAGCCCATCAGGCTATCAGCAGACTTCTCAGTCGAGACCCTACAGGCGAGAAGAGAATGGCACAACATATTTAAAGTGCTAAAAGGAAAAAACCTACAACCAAGAATACTCTATCCATCAAGGCTGTCATTCAGAATGGAAGGAGAGATAAAGAGCTTCTCAGACAAGCAAAAATTGAAGGAGTTTATCACCAATAAACCAGTTCTGCAAGAAATGCTGAAGGGACTTATTTAAGTGGGAAAGCAATGACCACAAATAGAGATTAAAAAAATTATCAAAAATACCCAAAACAACAGCAACAAAAAACAGGCAATAAAATCACTCGTAAGGTAAAAGTATAGTAAAGGCAGCAGATGAACTACCTGTGAAGATAACATGAAGGTTAAAAGACAAATGTACTAAATGACCTATTTCCATGATAAGAGGGTAATGGATACACACACTAAACAAAAGACTACATATGATGTGAAAAACATATAATGTGGGAGGAGGGGAGAGAAACAGTAGAGCTTTTAGAAAGGGGTCAAGCTAAAGAGTCTATCTACTCAATATAGACTGTTACATGCATAGTATATTAAATAGGATCCCCATGGTAACCACAAACCAGAAACCTATAACAAGCAGGACAAAAAGTAAGACAAAAGAAATCAAACATATTACTAAAGATAGCCATCAAATTACAAGGGAAGAGAGCAAGGGGAAAAGAAAGGAACTGAGAAGAACTACTAAAACAGCCAAAAAAAAAGAAAAAGTGACAAAATGGCAATAAATCCATATTTATCAGTAGTTTCTTTAAATGTCAATGGACTAAATGCTCCAATCAAATGCCATAGGGTGGCCAACTGGATAAAACAACAAGATCCATGTATATGCTACATACAGGAGACACACTTCAGACTTACAGACACTCACAAACTAAAAGTGAAAGGATGGAAAAAGATATTCCATGCAAATGGCAAAGAAAAGAAAGTTGGGGTAGCAATACTTATATCAGACAAAATAGACTTTAAATCAAAAACTGTGATAAGATACAAAGATGGGCACTACATAATGATAAAGGGAACAATCCAACAAGAAAATATAACACTTGTAAATATCTATGCACACAACACAGGAGCACCTAAATATATAAAGCAATTATTAACAGACATAAGAGGAGAAATAGACAGTAACACAATAATAGTAGGGGACTTTAACACTCCACTTACACCAATGGATAAATCATCCAAACAGAAGATCAATAAGGAAACACTCGCCTTAAAGGACGCGTTAGACCAGATGGACTTAGTAGATATATACAGAAGAGTCCATCCAAAAACCACAGAATAGACTTTCTTTTCACATGCCCATGGAACATTCTCCAGGATTGATCATATATTAGGCCACAAAACAAGTCTCAATAAATTTAAGAAGATCGAAATAATACCATGCATCTTTTCTGACCACAAAGGTATGAAACTGGAAGTCAACTACAGAAAGAAAACCAGAAAACCAACAAAAATGTGGAGATTGAACAAAATGCTACTGAACAATGATTGGGTCAATGAAGAAATCAAAGAAGAAATCAAAAAATTCCTGGAGACAAATGAAAATGACAACACGATATGCCAAAATCTGTGGGATACAGCAAAAGCGGTTCTACGAGGGAAGTTTATAGAAATTCAGGCCTACCTCAACAAAGAAAAAATATCCCAAATAGACAATATAAAGCGCACCTAAAGGAACTGGAAAAAGAACAACCAACAAAGCCCAAAGTCAGCAGAAGGAAGGAAATAATAAAAATCAGAGCAGAAATAAGCAAAATAGAGACTAAAAAAACAACAGAAAAAATTAATGAAACCAAAAGCCGGTTCTTTGAAAAGATAAACAAAATTGACAAACTCTTTAGCTAGACTCACCAATAAAAAAAGAGAGAAGGCTCAAATAAATAAAATCAGAAATGAAAGAGGCGAGATTACAATGGACACCTCAGAAATACAAAAGATGATAAGAGAATAATATGAAAAGCTATACGCCAACAAATTGGATAATCTAGAAGAAATGGATAAATTCATAGAAATGTACAACCTTCCAAAACTGGACCAAGAAGATGTAGAAAATTTGAACAGACCGATCACCAGTAAGGAGATCGAAACAGCAATCAAAAACCTCCCAAAAAATAAAAATCCAGGACCAGATGGATTCCCTGGTGAATTCTACCAAACATTCAAAGAAGACTTAATATCTATCCTTCTCAAACTCTTCCAAATAATTGAAGAGGAGGGGAGGCTTGCTAACTACTTCTACGAAGCAAATATTATCCTGATACCAAAACCAGACAGGGACAACACAAAAAAAGAAAATTATAGGCCAATATCACTGATGAACATCAATGCAAAAATCCTCAACAAAATACTAGCAAATCGAATACAACAATACATTAAAAAGATCATACATCATGCTCAAGTGGGTTTCATTCTGGGGATGCAGGGATGGTTCAACATCCGCAAATCTATCAATATGATACACCACATTAACAAAATGAAGAATAAAAATCACATGATCATCTCAATAGATGCAGAGAAAGCATTTGACAAGATACAGCATCCATTTATGATAAAAACTCAAAATAAATTGGGTATAGAAGGAAAATACCTCAACATAGTAAAGGCCATATATGACAAACCCACAGCAAATATCATTCTCAATGGAGAAAAAATGAAAGCTATCCCTCTAAGAACAGGAACCAGACAAGGATGCCCACTGTCACCACTCTTATTTAATATAGTATTGGAAGTCCTAGCCAGAGCAATCAGGCAAGGAAAAGAAATAAAATGGATCCACATTGGAAAAGAAGAAGTGAAACTGTCACTCTTTGCAGATGACATGATTTTATATCTAGAAATCCCTAAAGAGTCCACTAAAAACCTTTTAGAAATAATAAAGGTGTATAGTCAAGTTGCAGGATACAAAATCAATGTACAAAAATCGGTTGCATTTCTATACACTAACAACGAAGTAGCAGAAAGAGAAATTAAGAATACAATCCCATTTACAATTGCAACAAAAAGAATAAAATACCTATGAATAAACTTCACCAAAGAGGTGAAAAATCTGTACACCGAAAACTATAAAACATTGTTGAAAGAAATCGAAGAAGACACAAAGAAATGGAAAGATATTCCATGCTCTTGGATTGGAAGAATTAACATTGTTAAAATGTCCATACTTCCTAAAGCAATCTCTACATTCAACGCCTTCCCTATCAAAGTTCCAACAACATTTTTCACAGAAGTAGAACAAAGAATCCAAAAATTTATATGGAACAACAAAAGACCCCAAATAGCCAAAGGATTCCTGAGAAAAAAGAACGAAGCTGGAAGTATCACACTCCCCGAGTTCAAATTATACTACAAAGCCATAGTAACCGAAACAGCGTGGTACTGGCACAAAAACGGACACACAGATCAATGGAACAAAATTGAGAGCCCAGAAGTAAACCCACACATTTGTGGAGAGCTAATATTCGATAAGGGAGCCAAGAGGATACGATGGAGAAAGGAGAGTCGCTTCAATAAATGGTGTTGGGAAAACTGAACAGCCACTTGCAAAAGGATGAAAGTAGACCATTCCCTTACACCATGCACAAAAATCAACTCAAAATGGATTAAAGACTTGAATGTAAGACCTGAAACTATGAGATTTCTAGAAGAAAACATAGGCAGTATGCTCTATGACATAGGTCTGAGCAGCATATTTTCAAGTCCCATGTCTGACCAGGCAAGGGAAACAAAAGAAAAAAATGAACAAATGGGACTACATCAAACTAGAAAGCTTCTGCACAGCAAAGGAAACCATCAACAAAACGAAAAGACAACCTAACAATTGGGAGAAGATATTTGCAAACCATATATCAGATAAGGGGTCAATATCCAAAATATACAAAGAACTCATACATCTTATCAACAAAAAAACCCACAATCCAATTAGAAAATGTGCAAAAGATCTTTTTCCAAAGAAGATATACAGATGGCCAACAGGCATATGAAAAGATGCTCAACATCATTAGCTATCAGGAAAATGCAAATCAAAACTACAATGAGGTATCACCTCACTCTGGTCAGAATGGTTATAATTAACAAGACAGGAAAGGACAAATCTTGGAGAGGGTGTTGAGAGAAGGGAACCCTTGTTCACTGCTGGTGGGAGTGCAAACTGGTGCAGCCATTATGGAAAGCAGTGTGGAGTATCCTCAGAAAATGAAAGATAGATCTACCGTATGATCCAGATATTCCACTGCTGGGTATTTATCCAAAGAACTTGAAAACACAAAGGCATAAAGATACTTGCACCCCTATGTTCATTGCGGCATTATACACAATAGCCAAGACAAGGAAGCAACCTAGGTGCCCATCAAGGGACGAAGGGATAAAGAAGATGTGGTATTTATACACGATGGACTACTACTCAGCCATAAGAAATGACAAAATCCGGCCATGTGTGACAACATGGATGGACCTTGAGGGTATTATGCTGAGTGAAATTAGTCAGAGGGAGAAAGTCAAATACCATATGATCTCACTCATAAGTAGAAGATTAAAACAACAACAAAAAAAACACATAGCATTGGAGATTGGACTGGTGGTTACCTTTGGGGAAAGGGGTTGGGTGGAGTGCAAAAGGGGTGATTAGGGTCACATGTGAGGGGATGCACTATAATTAGTGTTTGGGTGGTGAACATGATGTAATGTATACAAAATTTGAAATATGATGTACATCCGAAAAAAATAAAAATTGAAAAAAAAAGAAAGATGAGAAAAAAAGAAAGAAAAGATATCAATTTTCCCCAACATGAACCACAAATTCAATGAAATAGAGTAAAATCCCATGTGTTTGTGAGGGAGGGATGTATGTGTATTTGTAACTGAAGAGGCTGATTCTAAAACTGTTGTGGAAGTGACGGCAGCCAATAAGGGCCAATGCAGTCTTGAGGATGAAGGGAAAGGACCTTAGTCTATTGGACACTATGACTGTGATACTGCAGAATTCAGACAGTGAGATATAATTCAACAATGCATAAAATGACCAGTGATACGTAACACAGAACGCAACACATACCTAGCTTGTGTACATACTAGAATATGTAAAAAGACTATGGCAGAATATTCTAGAAAAATATGATTTTTCATAAATTCTATAAATTTAATAAGAAATATACAAGCACAGAAAAGTTTAGAAAAGACAACTTGACTCTTCACATCACTTAAAAATGTAATTCCAAGTACTTCGTAAACCTAAATATGAAATATTGTATAAGCAAGATTTAAAGGATAATATGTATTATCTTCATGGCCTAGAAATGAAAAAATATATATAAATTATTGGGCATAGTAGGAAACATTGCTAAGTTGAATTGCGTTGATTAGGATGTGCTCATCCCCAAAGAAGCCATTCAGAGTAAAATTTTCAACATAATTTATTTATTCACATCATATTTTAATATGTGCTCTGAATAAAAAACACGGAAAACTTAGAAGAAAAATTGACAAGAAACGCATACAGGGATTTTAAAAAAAGAATAATCCAAACGGCCAGAAAACAACGACAAACAAATAACTCATTACTAAGCAGTAAACATTGAAAGAGTAACCAAATGAGACCCGTGATACACATATCAGAAAAATGAAAAGTTAAAAAAAAGCTGACCATGGAAAGTATATGAAAATTGTAGAAGCATGGTTACTCTCATTGCATGCTGATATGAAAATTGTGTCCCCTTTTAGAAAACAGACTACACTCATCTAGAGAATTTTACTCCTAGGTATATGTCCAACAGAACTACATGCATGTGTCTGCCAAGGGACACATCCAAGAATATTCACCTAGAATCATTCATAATAGCAAAGATTTATCTTATTAGAATGTTAAATGATTGTGGTAATTTACTGTAAAGGAAGAGAGTGATCAAAATGAACAAAACACAAGTACATACAACATGAATGAAGCATATTGTTGAGCAAAACAAGCCATAAACATATGGTACGTGTCCTTTAGATAAGGTGAAAAGACAGTAGTTAGGAATGCCTGCTGATTAAATGACTCTTACTGGGAAGAAGAATGAATGGGGCATCTGTGTCCTCCTTCCTATTCTACAGCTGATTTGAGCGTTGGTTACAGGGATGCTTGCTATATAATGATTTGCATAGTTCACAATTCATAGACTTTTCTTTAGGGCATAGAATTTAAATTAAAAAAACTATATTTAGAAAATACAGAAAGGAATACATCAAAATGTTCACTCATGAGACAGAATTTTGTAGCTTAGTTTTCTCTCTTGTCTAAATTTTCTTTAATGAATATTTCATGCTTATAATGAAAACAAAAACCTAATGTTCTTTATTCTTTTAATGTCATGATTCTGTTTTAGGCTGAAACCAAATCAGTCAAATCAATTGCTTTTTCCTCAAAACAAACAAAGTCAACAACAACAAAAAAAACATGATCCAACTTGAGTGATACTACCAAGCTGCTGTAGATAAATGCATGAAAACTTTTATGAATGGAGAAATTTAAAAACAAGCTGCATATAATTTCCAACATTTAAAACAAAGTAAGAAATAATTTCCACTTCTGCTTATGAAGTACTGGGTCACAGCAAGTCAATCTTCCTGCTGAAACCAATACACAAATTTGGATAAATTATAAAACTCCTATTTTTGAGTCATCATATAACTGAGGAAGAAAAAAGAATAGATGACGATATCAAAATTAAGGTTTATTAAGTCAGAGAGGGACAACCCACCTGATCATTCACATTTGGTTGGCTTATAAGTTTTTGCAAATGCAAACAATGCCCCCAAATGAAAAACTGCATAAATTCATATGTGTGCATGATTCCTTGTTTCAAAGAATAAATATAACTGTGATATTGCTCAGTTCTCGTTTCCTCTCCACAGGGCTTGTGCCATTTACTCTCTCATAATCTGTGTATAAAACATAGTTTCCCATGAAACTGCATAGAAAATGTTAGATTGTTATAAAAGTAAACCTCTGTACAGTTTAAATTTCATTCATTTTTCATGATCAAGTAGAAAATCTTCGTATATGTTTAAAGGATTATTTCCCTGCCTTTTCTGTTAAATATTTATCTGTTTACCTCATTTTTCTGTTGTTGATAAAATTATAACCTTTAGGGACTCCAAAGAACATCTATTAAAAGAAAAATAAATATTTTGTAAAGTTAAAGATGTAAAATAATGAAAGTGAGTTTTTAGTTCAATATTGGTTTTAGAATAAATTTCAGAGTTTACGTAGCTAATTTATATTAACTGTACAAACATAGCTGAAGCTTAGGTAGAGAGGTTAATAGTGACTAATATCTAGCTGATTTAGAATATTGTTACAGGTTCTGTTAATCATTTGGATTTTTCTAGATGATTGTTACTTGAATTTAAAATAGAACTTTTAGATCATTAAGTTATTATTTCCCTAGATTATTAAGTACTTAAACACTTAAAAGAAAGAAGAGTAGTATAGATAATTTTATGACAGCACAGATTAACCATTTCCTCTTTCTCCTTAGTTTTCTGCTTGAGAAAAAATGCACAAATCTTATGTATTTCATACTATAAATTGATAATTTAATCAGCAAAAGTTGAATTTGTATAATTGTAAGTTAGTTTTCTTTAGCACTGGACATCATTTTATTTAATTAATGAGTGAATTTATTTAGATTAAAAGGACATATTTCACCAATTTGGTAGGCTATCTTTATTAAATGACAAACTGTCATTTGTATTTGAGCCCTTTGCTGGAATTTCTATTTTATGTCATCAGAATATCTCCTTATCCGTGCATAATTCTACACTGTGAAAATTATGAGGTTTTAGAGCTCCTTTTCATAATAGGTTCTTCTTGGATGTGAATCCATCTGAGCTCAGACCCAGCTGGCCTGTCACTCCTTTGCTGTGCTCTGTCACATCTGGTTCCCTGTGAAGCTACTGTCACCACTGCCGCTCACTGGCTTTCCATTGTTTCTGGCACATGGCTTCTGATGTATCGTAATTAACTTTCTGAATCACTCTCTGTTATGATAGTACTATATGAGCTCCGTCTCTTGTAAGTATTTTCTTTTCATTATCATAAACACTTAGAAGCCACTATTTACTTAATAATAGGAAGCAGTATCCTATTTTTATCATGAGAATCTAGTTCTAAGCCAAAATTCTTAAACAATCTAAGTGTTGAAAAAAATTGTCTTTCCCAGAATTGAAGTCTAGAATGCACAGGCTGTTTGCTTGGCATCTTTCTCATTGTCTCAGCAAGACTTATTCCAGATTCTCATTTTACTTTATTGTAAGTGAAATTTGAAGGTATTCACACCTTAAAGATGTAAAATAAAATTAGAAAAAGGTGATGATATGCTGTAAAAGAATGGAAAATTTTCCCCTTATTTCAATTAATTTTGGGTAATTTTTTAAATTTTTTGAACTATGTTTCATACATTCAAGCGCTAAATCTCAAGTGGTCATGAAGAAACCAAAAACACATTAGTTTTCTACATAAAAATATTCGTCATCAGAATATTTATTACACAGGCCATCCTCTAATTGGGATCAAGGAACGTGTTATAGCGGAGAGTATAGGAAAAACACACTCACGAGCTCAGCGTGATAGGAACAGAGGCTCCATATGGAGCATTCATAATAGATAAGGTAAGAATTGGATTGTGTCAATTTTAGATTGTCTCAAATAGTATTGCTCAGCATCCTGTACATGTCTAAGAAATAAAAGGTGCTGTCCACACAGAGGCTGAGGGAAATGTATTCTGGGTAGAGTGAGAGCTATCGGTAAAAAATAACATATATACCAAAACAAAGAGTGGCAAAGAGCTGTTTTTAGTTAGAAATTTAAATGTGTCAGGTGGAAGACATCCCTGGGGTAAAGATAACTACTTTTATTTAAAGAGCAACTTATGTTTAGAAGGAACAGAATATTTTAAACATGGCTTGACACTCTTTGATGAAACAAATGATTTCATCTACAGTAATTTAAATAAATAAACCCTTAATAGTGAGAAAAATCAGGAACATTCCAAATAAGAAAGGTAAATATGAACTAATTTATACCGATATTAACCTTTGGTTCAAAGTTATTTTAAAATTAAAACTTAATATTTAACATAGAGTTGCAAAGGAGTCATTTTATGAAAGCACTTCCTCTATATTTCTCATTCTATTATATATAATTTACAACGAAATAATGGTTATAAATAAGAATACTAAATCCTCTTGAAACACTAAAAACTCCACTAATAGAAGTATTTATTCTAGGTATAGGAAATGTTACAGGAAAACCTCATTTTGAGCCAGCATACTGTAACAAGTAAGTGTTATATCTGTGTATTTAGCTCCATATTTTAAGAGATTTAGGGGCTGGCCCGGCGGCGCAGCGGTTAAGCGCTTTTCATTTCACCTTCATGAACTGGTGCCTGCTCTTTAAATTGCATCAGAACATCAAGATTGATTTTCATGGTCCCTATGATTGCTTCTAAATTAATAGTGTTACTATTTGTGTATTTCCCACTTTCTTAGTTTAAATCCTATGGATTAGCAGCATACAAACTCCTTTTAAATTTCTTTTGAGACCATTCCATATACATTCTGAATACAGCCCAGATAAACCAAACTATGCCCTGCTCAGCACAGACCTTGGAAAAATTAGCAACTGCAGAGATAGGCTCATAACTTTGCCATATGATCTCACTTTTAATGACTTACACTTTCTCTACGATGTTTCTCTATTACACTTAAATAAAACTATATCTCAAATTGTCTTCCCCAGATATTTTCAACTGCTTATTTCAACCCTACATTACTCTTCCAGCACTTGATTTTCTTGAGCATATGTGTCCTTACTATTTAGTTCATATTATTAGGCAGCGTAACAAAAAAAAAAAAAAAAAAAAAAAAGAGAGAAAATTTTATTTTATGCACATACCGGAATGAAACAAGTATGTTTTTGTAGGATACTAAGTGGGTAATATAAGGGAGTTTTATTTGGGAAATGTTGCATGAGAACACAGACACAGGTTAGAAACAAGAAAGAAGGTAACCCTGGGACAACAAGAATGGCCTGGAGTGTGTTCCTTACCTGTGTGCAGGTGTCTGGGAAAGGGAAGGGAAAACACTGGCTGTAATATTTTACCCTGTGTACTGTGTGCACCTCCACTATCTTTGTTGTTCCTCAAAAAACAACATTCCAGATAACCATTTCTAAATTCATTTTTCCTTAGCAATACAGATATTGAGACTTACTACTAAAGGATAATTTGATCACTCGCACACAGTTTTCTGATCGTCAGTACCTATTTTTTTAATTGGGCTTAAATTTGAATCCTAATATGCAGCATCTGGGTGATATTAAGCAATTCTTTAAATTTTCTAAGATTTGCTTCCTTATTTGTGATGATTAAATGAGATGATAGCAGAATTTGCTATCAATTTTAATCTGATTATTTATTGTTATGGTTTTATAGATTTAATTATGAATATGATGTTATGTTCTTAAGTCTTTAGTCCTCAGGGTAGTAACAAATCACCAAGCAAAACGGTATTTAATAGAGTTAGTGAGTTAATTTTCACTGAGTTACTTTTAAGTTATTGAATTCCTTTTTTCCATTCTTTCCTTTTATCGGGGCCAGGACAAGGGCAAGGTGAGTGAGGCTCCTCAGGTACAAAATTTCAGGTTGAGTCACTCATTCTCAGAGTTGATTCTGCATTCCACAATCCTGAAAGTGTGTGCCTCCTTAGATATTGCACCCCAATATCTTGATTCAAGATCGTTCTCAGCCCTGTCTTTCATTTCTTCATCCTGATATGTTTCTAATTTGTCCACCAAACATAGCATAAATATAGTGTTATGAATAAGGAATACAGTTCTACCAAGAGGGTTTGGATTTGAATTATGGCTCCACCACCTGCTAGCTGTGTGACCTCAGGTAAATTGCTTAATCTCCCTGTGCCATAGTTTACTCATCTATAAAACTGGATTACAATTGTACCAACATTTGGGATTATTCTATTAAGTAATCCATTTAATACAGTCATGGCTCAGGGGATACATTCTGAAGTGCATCATTAGGCAATTTCATTCTTCAAACACCATTGGGTGTACTTACATAAACCTAGATCTTCTAGCTTACTACACACATAGGCTATATTACTAATCTCATGGGACCACCATCTACATGACGCGATCAGTCATTGACCAAAATGTCATTATGTGGCACATGAGTGCATATGTTTTGAGTAAAACAACTCAAAGAAGTCTAGCCATTCATAAACGTCTCTATAAAGATAAATATTATGTTGTTTTTAAAAATTAAATTTTACCCCACTAAATTTTACTCTCTGTTCGAAGCAGCATGAAAAGATTTCTCTAATTTACTTTTTATTTGTATCATCTGGTTAATGTGAGAATGAAATGAGATCTTACAGCAATCATCAAAATGTTATAAAAATAACAAACACTTAAGATACAAATTCTCCATGAATTCTCTGCCAATATTTTTGTTTATGTTATTATCTCTACTCTATGGGCCTAATACCTAGAGTATGCATCACTGTTCAGCCCATAGTGTAGCCATTTGGCAAATTGCTTTTATATTCTTTTTCTTTCTCTAACATTAAATGATCTGACAGGTAAGGACTTTCCCTCTTGGGATCAATAAAGATCTTAGAAAATGCTTGCACACCTAATATAGTGCTCAGTATTTGATTCTGAAATGAGGTAAAACAATAGACACTTTTTAAATGAAATCTTCACTCTTAAAAGGGAGAAAAGGATTAACATGCAAGAGAATAAAATTGCAATTCCCACTTTTGTGATTGGCAGTATTTGATATATGTGATTTCACTCATTACTTGAATAAAATTACTTCCAGTACTAGATAAAATATAGTTTATAATTGTGCAAACCCAATTTATTGGTGATGATATCACCAATATCTTACATGAAATATGTAAGATTTGTGTATGTTTTTCTCAAGAAGGGAACAAAATAAAATGGGTAGATTTTTACTTAGAGTACTCTAACAAAATTATCTATATTAGTCTTTATTCTAAAATATTTAAGTTCTTATTAATCAATAAAACTTTATGTTCTAATCGTTTTTGTTTAAAATCATGCCTCCATTCCCTGAATAAATCTAAATGATTCAGGAAATGTGTAACAATATTCTAATTCAGTTAGACCTCAAAAGCTACCCGGCTTCAGCTATATTTGAATATCTTTTATAAATTGGCAACTTAAACCTTGAAATTAATTTAAAAGACAATATTGAATATTGAACTTAAAATATATTCTCTATATTACAGTCCTTAATTCCATATGTATCTTATTTAAAATAAATGTTTTTTGATTCCACAATGCTTGTAAATTTATTTCATAGATTGCTTTACTTTAAATCTCTTTTTTTTCCTGATTAGCCCTGAGCTAACATCTACCATGAATCCTCCTCTTTTTGCTGAGGAAAACTGACCCTGAGCTAACATCTGTGCCCATCTTCTTCTACTTTATATGTGGGACGCCTGCCACATCATTGCTCGATATACAGCGAGTAGGTCCGCACTGGGGATCCAAACTGGCAAACCTCAGGCTGCCAAAGAGGAATGTGTGAACTTCACCACCATGCCATTGGCCCAGCCCCAAGGACCATAGAATATATTTCAGAAGGTGGTTAAGCTTTGTTTCAAATAAAAGTAAATTAGCCATCAGCTTTTTTCCCATTTTCTCTGTCTTTAAACTCAATCAATAAAGGTAAGCATTAAGTTTAACCTCAATCAAAACAGGTAAGCATGACTTATTTTTGTCCAATACCAAATTTAATTTTACAAATATCTGTAGTTTTTAAGCATCAACAAAGAGCGCTAATGTACAGAAAATTTAAAAACAAATCCTGTGTGGTTATTGTTTTTTTTTATTTCAAAACATTGATTCAGATAGACTTTTTGCTCTTCTGACTCTCATTACTATAACATCAGTGAGAAAATACTAAGTACCTTGTAATATTATGGGCCAATATACCAAAGTTACTGATATCACGATCATCATCATCCTCATAATCATCATTATCATCATCTTGAGTGCTGAGATTTATTAAGTCATTGCTATGTGCTAAGCGTGTATTTAAGTAGTTTGCATATATTAAACCTGGAAGCTGTATTTAGTAAAAATTTTGTTATTCTTAACTAAGGAGCAAGAGGGTGAATGGAGTTTATTGAAATGGGTTTTATTAGTATCAATGGGATTCCTTATTTGTAAAAAGCTAAGTTCCATGATAAGTGAATCTGAAAATACTGGAAAGATATCCTCTGTTTTTACTTTTATCTTCAGAGACTTCTCCTGAAAGAAAGTCTTCAAAATTGCATTCACAAATTTCTGATTTTTATTTCCCATGTTCAGTTTGATTTAATAAACTTGCTCCGAATATGAGCACTTTATACATAGTGATGTGATTCACTTTGCACTCATTATGATTTATATTCATTAAGAAATCTAGATCTGTGTTGAATGAAGTGCTTCTGTGTTTTTATGTTTTTTTTTCTTTATTGGGGATCACATTTTCCTGCTTCTACATATATCTTGGGGGTTTTGTTTCATTTTATCCTTGACATTTTGCATAAAAGAACAGTAGAGACTCGGGTTGATATTATTTGCCCTGAGAATCACGAACTTTTCTCTGAGGAGCTGATGGGAAGAAGGGCTGAATCAATCAAATCTATAGTTAAACTTCTTCTAGGCTTTGTTGCAGCTTTAATTTCATCCATTTTCCCATTAACTCTAAATATTTCTATTATTTATACATAGTAAAGGGATGAGACTTGTCCTTCTCCTGCTCTTGGTCTGGCGAAAATGGAATTTTGTGTTGGTTCTTTGATGCTTTTGTGTGGATTTAAAATAGCTCTATTAACATTTTCTTGGTTTCCAGTAAGAGCTGTTCTGAATTTCTCAGGCTGTCATATTCCCAAAAGAAGAGTTTCCCCTTTTACAAGATATTTGCTAATTCATGTAAACTACATTTCCCCTTGCTCTGACAGTTTCTCAAGGACTAATTTATGGTTAAATGACCATTAGCCTTTGTTAGTTTGATACTTCTTCTAGAACATGAGTTCAGTTTTAATTCAATTGTATTTTAACTGACATGCCATAAAATTAACCCAACCTACTGAAGTATTGATACCAAGGGTGGGGAAGCATAGATTCAGGGCTTTTTCTTTGATGCTGACTTCCTGGAACCTGAATGTCAGGGTATCATGTGCAGAGAGAAGAGTGATATCAACTTAGTAAAATAACAGAAGAGTTTCTTAAAAGGAAATAAACAAATCTGGGAAACATATATACAGGATGAAACACTGAATACTGTGAAGCCTAATGAGAGATCCCAATTGCACCAAAGATCTCCAGGAACGCTGAAAGTTTAGGGAATTTTCTAGGATTTATAGATTCAGTTACTAATTAGGTGATTACATAATTGTCTCTGGTGCCATCTAGTGTATGGAAGATTTAAGAACTGTGCACGTTCTCTGGCAAAAGGAAAACATTTTGAATTCATTCATTCTTAAGCAGTCCCAAGATGAATGATCATTTGCTGGGAAAGTCAGATTTCAGGCTGGTTCAAGGTGGACATTCTAGGTATTTGGGTGACAGCAGCATATATTTTTCTGATGACTTTCTATACCACATTAGTTGCAAGTTCCAAGCAAAAGATCCCGAATATAAACCCTCCTGACCTTGTCACTTTCCACTCAATCTCTGTTTTCTAATATTCAATATGCCATTAAATTTATTCAATAATTTGCTCATTCTTGATATTGCATTATTCAATTCAATGTGATTATTTTCTATGGATTCTGATTCTTTGGGGAATTTCTTCACTCTTGTCTTTTTCAATTTTTAAAAATTTTTTAAAGATATTATTATAGTTATCTTAAAGTCCTCTTTTGCTAGCTCCAATTCGTAGTTCAGCATGCATTCATTTTCAGCATTTTTTCTCTTGTTTTTTGGTCATAAGGTCTGGCTTGTTCTCATGTTCAGTAATTTGTTTATTACATGCCACATAGTGACTATAGAGAAAGATATCCCAGATGATTTCTCCCACCAAAAAGTGTTCAATCAGTCCTCTGAGGAAGTTAAGGCTGATAAGCTCAATCCACTTAGAAACTTACCTGGGTTGGATCTTCCTTCTGGTTTTGGCAAGATGCAGTGTAACTCCAATTCACACCTATTTCTAGGGAATGGCACTCCAGGGCTTCCACTTAAGGGCTAGGACTCCCTTTATCTCTTCAGCAAGAAGAGAATGTGAGAATTTCCACTCTCGTATTTTGGTGGTTTCTGGCTTATCTCTTTAATCTCCCACCCCTAAGCAACTTCAGAATTTGGCAAATGTCATGAAAGGGAGTTCACTGTGTGTTTGAGGCCACACGAGTCTCCAGATTTGGTATTCTAATCCTGTTCAATTACCAAAAGTTCTGAAAATTTTCTTGAGCCCAGCTGAAGACTTTTTCCCATATTCTTCAATGCTATATCTGCCTAGAGAAATGCAGTTTGTGATTGTCAGTGTCAAAAGACAAATTTCTCCAGGGTTTTACAGTTTTTTATTCTCAGAACCCAAACTCATAGCAGGTCTTTGTATCTTAAGCATTAAAAAAAAATGTGGGAAATTGTACTTTGCTTTTCCAAAATTGTTAGTGCTTTTGATCTACTGCATGCTGAAGCTTTGAATTTAGAAAATATCTGGAATAGGAAATCTACCATTTGTTTGAGATTCCTCTCACTTCCAGTTTTGACATTCCAGCACTGTAACTGCCAAAATCTCTGGAAAAGCCCATATTCTCAGTCTCTCACCCATACTCATAATTGGTAAACTCTTACAGGGACATCTTCACGTCTTTAGCTCACCTCTGAATAGTTAGTAACCTTTCTTGGATTATACTCACTCTAGTCCATATTCATGAGTTTATACATACAATGCAAAAGATGCTTCCCCAAATCTCACCAATATAACCAATTAATAAGACAAAGTTGAGTTTATTGCTTTATCTTTGTGCTGATGAAAATAATCCATAACCAATCTATAAATGAAAATTTGCGTGAGTTTATTCTGAGCTGAAATCTGAGGACCATGGCCTGGAGCCTTTCTTCCTGAAGCAAGAAAGGGCACCAACAAAGTGGGGTGCACAAAGAGGTTATATACCCCCAGAGAGGATGTTTCACATAGGATTGAAATGTCCCTTTGACAATAGTCGGAAGACTGTTCTGTTGGCACAGCGATTGATTGAAATAGCAGGTAGGTCTGCTGTTTCATTGAACACAGCAGGGTGGCAGTCTGTTGTCTTGAACCAGGTGGTCACAGCTGAGCTGGGTGGTCAAAGGTGAGTGCAGCAATCAGTTCCTAGCCTAAGGAAAAATGCTTATCCCTACGGAAATGCCAATGTAGGGGGAAGTTGCACCTTTATCTTAAGGCCATTTGTTCTTGCCATAGTAAATGTTTTAAAGCAGATATGCAGTGTGTGCTCAACAGCCACAGTCAGGCCCTTTTGGAAAAAACAAAGTAAGGCCGAATTAGGTTTATACTAAATGGCTTTCTCATATACTCCAATATATCCTATTGCTTGCCATTTTTATTTGCAATTAGTAATGGAAAATACCACCTCACAGTGCTTTGGCAGTTTCTACGGGAAAAGGAAGAAAGGAAAGAATTTAATAAGAATGAGAATTTTGGTTTAAGGTGGGTCTTTCAAAACAGGGGTTTGATTAGGATTAGCTAGAGATCAAAGAAAACAGTCCAGGTTGGTGGAAACAAGAAAAGCATTTTGTAGCAAGAGATTCAGATAATTTAGGGAGTAAACTGTCTGTTGATGTTTGCCCCTAAAGAGTCCCTGGGTTATTAGGAAATTTCTGTAATAAGCAATCAAAACTTTTGCCTGAGAAAAAAACACCTGGGAGAATTGTCATGCTAAAGAAGACAGAGGAACAGCAATGTCTTGTTAATGTAGATGTTAAAGTATGGTTTTAGTTCCGAGTGTCCAGGTTGAGTACAGTGGCAGCAGACAGTTTCTGTTCTCTATATTTGTAATTTACTTTTCTTTTTTCCCAAAAGTTATCAATGGGAGCAAAAAATGATGAATTATCACATCTTACCTCAAGTAGAAGGCTTACAAGTTTTTAAAAGATTTTTATGAAAATAACAAAGCCTATTGAATTATGTATGTAATTCTCTCAGTAATTCATACATGCCATGTATCAGCTGATTTGATGTTAAAAAGTTAAATTTCAACTCTGTCTATGTGTCTAACAATTGTGCTTTTCTAGAACACTTGAAAAATGAGTACAATTAGCTTACCCTTACCAGAAAGGTTCCCTTTACCCCCCCCTTGCTATCTGTCTCTCCTGGACTCTCATGTCAGGGACATTTGGAATCACAATAGAGCAATGCAGAGTCCCCGTAATTATGCAGTGATTGCAAGTGCTGTTCTACAGAAGCAGCAGTATTCTTACTGGAGACAATGGTCCCTTTTTACAACAGTCCTAAAGGCTTGGACCTCTGCCTTCAGGTTCTAATTGATCACTCAATTAGTGTTAGCTTATCCCTTTCCTCTCTGAAGAGTAGGAATAGGACAAGAGAATGGGTATTTTTATTTTTTAATGGGTGAAATTCTAAATTGCATTTCATAAGATGTCCATTTGTAATGAAAGCATGTTCAGAAAATTCATTTTATTTAGTAAATTTTTAAAACATTTCTCAAATTCTTTCACTACCATCATTATCACAATAAATAAAATTTTTGTTACATTCCCAGTATGGCCATATTATGCTAAAGCAACTATCTTCCCCTTTTTTGGTGGCAGGGGGCAGGATTAGCTCTGAGCTAACATCTGCTGCAAATCCTCCTCTTTTTGCTGAGGAAAACCGGCCCTGAGCTAACATCCATGCCCATCTTCCTGTATTTTATGTGGGAGGCCTACCACAGCATGGCTTGACAAGCAGTGCATAGGTCCACACAGAGATCTGAACTGGTGAATCCCAGGCTGCCAAAGTATAACGGGAGAATTTAACCACGGTGCCAATGGACCAGCCCCACTAACATCTATTTTTCCTTAAAGAGTTAACTTGCAGTTTACTAACTCTGTCACTAAACTGTCTCAAATCACAAAATAAGTTTAATCTGCGCCTATAGGTAGAAACATCACGATACAAATGAAAAGGAGAAATAAATTCTGATTCGAGCTCACCATAATGGGGATTTTTTTAAACAGCTAGAACTTCCACAGTGATTGAAGTTGTGAAATTTTTACCCTTAGAAACAGTTAAACTGAAGATATCTGATAATTTTTCAGTCTTGATTTAGAAGTGAATCTTTGCATTGGATGTAAGTTTTAACAAGAATTCCACTAAGATTCTGTAGATATAGGAGTCAACAAATGCATTTTATGCTGTGAAACAAATTTAGTCTGTAATGTAATTAGTGGAGTTCCGCTAATAACAACTAGCCCGCAAATATCATTGTTTTAGTGAAACTGTCGTGCATAGTGTATGTAAGACTAATTAACTTGATCATGAGATCCTGTATTTAGTTTTCTGGCATAAAATGGTTGTCTATAAGCCCTTCCATCTTCTCAGAAAACACCCGCTGATACTAAATTCTACAGAAACCTCCACTGGGCTCACTCTTCAATGTCATTAAAAAAATATCAATTTTTAGTACTGATACTAACAGGTAACTTTTTGAGTTTCCATGTGGTTTTTGAAATTATTTAAATAGCAATAGTTTTATTTAATTATTTATTTTTAATTACTTTATTGAGGTCACATTGGCTTACAACATTGTGTAAACTTCAGATGTGAAGTAAGCAAAGGGAGAAAGTCAAATACCATATGATCTCACTCATAAACAGAAGTTAAAAACAACAACAAACACACACTTTGAGAGAGAGATTAGATTGATTGTTACCAGAGGGGAGTCAGGGAGGTAGGAGAGTGAAAGGGTTGCTTAGGCACGTGTGTGTGGTGATAGATGATAATTAGTCTTTGAGTGGTGAACATGATATAATCTACACAGAAATTGAAATATAATGCTGTACACCTGAAATTTATGTAATGTAATAAAAAAATATTACTGCAATGAAAATATAATAATAATACTGCAAATTTCAAGCTTACATCACCATATTTCAGTTTCTGTATAGATTGTGTTGTGTTCACCACCAACAGTCCTGTTTGTATCCATCACCAAATACAGGTGCCCCTTTACCTCTTTCGCCCTCCCCAACCCCCTTCTACTCTGATAACTTCTAATCTCCTCTCCTTATCTATGTATTTGTTTATCTTCTATATATGAGTGAAATCATATGCTATTTGTCTTTCTCTGCCTGACTTATTTTGCCCAGCATAGTACCCTCAAGGTCCATCCATGTTGTTGCAAATGGCAGAATTTTATCTTTTTGTAGCTGAGTAGTGTTCCATTTTCTTTATCTTTTCATCAATTAATGGGCAGTTGGGTTGCTTCCACGTCTTGGTTATTGTGAATAATCCTGTGATGAACATAGGGGTGCATATATATTTTTGAATTGTTGATTTCTATTCTTTGGATAAATACCCAGTCACGGAATAGGTGGATCATATGGTATTTCTAATTTTTGAGAAATCTCCATACTGTTCTCCATAGTAGCTGCACCAGTTTGCATTCCCACCAGCAGTGTATAAGGATTTCCTTTTCTCCACATTCTCCCCAACACTTGTTATTTCTGGTCTTGTTAATCACAGCCATTCTGATATGTTCGAGGTGATATCTCATTGTAGTTTTGACTTGCATTTCCCTAACAGTTAGTGATGTTGGATATTTTTTCATGTGCCTGTTGGCCATATGTGTATCTTCACAGAATCACATACAAAAATCAGTTGCATTTCTATATGCTAACAACGAACTAGCAGAAAGAGTATCCAGGAAGGTAATCCCGTTTACAATTACAACAAAAGGAATAAAATATCTAGGAATAAATTTAACCAAGGAGGTGAAAGAGTAGTACACTGAAAACTATAAGACATTCTTGAAAGAAATCAAAGAAGTAAAGAAATGGAAAGATAGTTCATGCTCATGCATTAGAAGAATAAACATAGTTAAAATGTCCATATTACCTAAAGCAATCTACAGATTCAATGCAATCCCAATCAGAATCCCAACGGCATTATTCATACAAATAAAACAAAGAATCCTAAAATTTACATGGAACAACAAAAGATCTTGAACAGCCAAAGCATTTCCTTGAAAAAAGAATACAGCTGAAAGTATCAAAATTCCTGACTTCAAAATATACTACAAGGCTATAGTAATCAAAACAGCATGATGCTGGTACGAAAACAGACACACATCAATGGAACAGAATTGAAAACCCAGAAATAATACCACACATCTATGGACAGCTATTTTTTTGACAAACAAGGCAAGAACATTCGATGGAGAAAGGAAAGTCTCTTCAATCAATGGTCCGGGAAAACTGGACAACTACTTGCAAAAGAATGAAAGTAGACCACTATCTTACACCATGCACAAAAAATAACTGAAAGTGGATTTAAGATTTGAATGTAAGACCTGAAATCTTAAGACTCCTAATAAAATATAGGCAGTACACTCTCTGCCATCAGTCTTAGCAGTATCTTTTTTAATACCATGTCTACCCAAACGAGGGAAACAAAAGAAAAAATAAACAAATGGGGCTACATCAGACTTAAAAGCTTCTGCACATCATGAAATCATGAGCAAAATGAAAAGGCGACCCACCAACTGGGAGAAAATATTTACAACTCATATATTTGAGAAGGGGTTAATTTCCAAAATATATAAGGAACTCATACAACTGAACAACAGTAATGAACAACTCAATCACAAAATGGGAAGAGAATATGAATAGACATTGTCCCAATAGTTATATTTTTAAATATTTGAACAATTTCCAAAGGGCATCCACAATAAAGAGGAACCTTTGCAGGATTCCAGGAGTCATTAAAAACAACCTCAATATTACTGAAAGTGAAGATTGCCTATTCAAATAACTAAACATATTTCTATTATAATCACCAATGTTTAATTATACCAATTAATATTACCAATGTGTAATTGTATTTTAGGAAAAAATTCACAATGGCAATAACCCTGTTAATTGTTCCCTTGGTGTCCCTTGGAAATGAGCCTGTTTGGAATTCTTCAATTATCTGGTCCCTAATGCCATGAGAATACACATAAAAGTCCCTGGTCCTATTGGCAAAATTATTCATCTAGGTAATTGGAAAACAGCTCCTTCCTAGGTAAGTAGCTTCTGTGGTTTCTAGACTGGCTTTAATGTTGCAAAAATTGGCTTCTGTGGGTCTGAGGGCAAGAACCACTGATTGTGTCCAAAGAATTGGGAAACCACATATCAGCATTGTACCCATAAATTCATTTATCTTGTGTCACCCTTTCTTATGTAGCTTCTACAAGGGCATGAAACACTTTTGTTTAAATGAGCTTTTTTCTTACAGAATAAAGAACTAAACCATGGCTGGCTACTTGATAATCTGAATTAATTTATTTTCTATCCAAAGATAGTTTTTGTTGTATGTATATATTTGAGAAGAATTTAGTGAATCATAGCATTTTGATTGGGTCTTTTTGTCCATTCTTTGTTTTTTTTGTTTTTTTTTTTAGTTAGGAAGATTCCCCCTGAGCTCACATCTGTTGCCAAACCTCCTTTCTTTTTGCTTAAGGAAAACTGGCCCTGAGCTAACATCTGTGCCAATCTTCCTGTATTTTGCATGTGGCTTGGTGCCTCAGCGTGGCTCACAAGTGGTGTAAGTTTGTGCCTAGGATCCTAACCCACGAACCTGGGCCACTGAAGCAGAACATGCCAACCTTAACCACTACACCACGGGCCAGACCCTGTCCATTATATTTTAAAGCAAGGATCCAAAATTGTCTGTCTTCTCTTGCCTTTACCTTCAATGGCTTCCTCTCTTCCATCTCACATTTCTCTAAATGGAATTATTCAACTATCAGAAAGGATGATCAATGTGAAGTTCTCAAGAACGCGTCTTGCTTCTTTAGTAAGTAAATGAGATGTTCCTTCCTCCCTTCAGCACTGCTTTGCACCTCAACCTGTCTCACAGTGGCCACACTATTAATATTCTAACCACCTTCATATTTCTTCCTATGAACTTTGTCTTCAAACCCACCTGAGTTTGAATTGTACCTGTTAATTACCAGCTGAATGACTTGGGATATTATTCTAAGCCTCAAAGTTCCTATCCAAAATATGAAATTAATAATAAGGATATATCTTATAGTGAGACAATGTATAATAAAACTTGGAGTCAGGAGCCTGGGTTTCAATTCTGTTGCTATTACATCTTAGCTGTTAATTTCTCTGTGCCTTAGTTCCCTCATGTGTAAAAGAAAAGTGATAGTGACAGTAACTGCATCATTAGTTTTTTGTGACAATTAAATGAATTATATGTAAAGTATTTAGAATATTGCATTGCATGTAATAATCATTATATAAATGATAGCTATTATTCATAAAACTTTGCCACACAGTGCCAGTCAAAAGCTAAGGATAAAAGAAAGTGGTGGAACAATTGAAACTAATCTTTCTTGTTTGCTTTACTATGTGCCAGTCTGTCTAAAATGTGACCACATGGAATGATAAATAGGTAGGTAAATAAATAGATAATAAATAGGTAATTTTTCTAATTTAACCCACACAGAAACCTTGTGAGATATTTATTGTCATTCTTATACTACAGTTTAAGATATATACATATTAAATTGTGCAAGTCACACAGCCCACGTGTGGCCAAAATGAGATTCTAAACAAATTCTTACCAACTCTAAAGTAAGGTCTTATCTTTTTAAAATGCCTTGATTACTATTTTTTTTCTGAGGAAGATTAGCCCTAAGCTAACATTTGCAAATCCTCCTCTTCTTTTCTGAGGAAGACTGGCCCTGAGCTAACATCCATGCCCATCTTCCTCCACTTTATATGTGGGACGCCTACCACAGCATGGTTTGCCATGCGGTGCCATGTCCGTACCCGGGATCCAAACCAGCGAACCCTGGGCCACCAAAGCAGAACCTGCGCACTTAACTGCTGCACCACCAGGCCGGCCCCTTGATTACTTTCAAAACAGGCGACATAAGAATAAATTAACCACTGTCTTAATGTAGTGTCACATCTCATTCACACTCTCTGAGGCAATGACATAAGACAGCACATTAACCCTCGTGATTCCCTTAGGCTTCTCTGTGCCTATGTCATTCGGTGGTTTCAATGATTAGGTGATATACAAAATGAAGTTCTTAATACTGTCACTTTTATAATTGAGAGACTGCCCCAAGACCATTTTGTTCCTTCCTGGCCCACTATGGTGAGAGTAACACAGCTCAATGGATGCTTTGCTTGTTTGTTTTGTATACTTCCATGTCCATCCTCTAAGGTTAAGATAAAATATTTTGTACTTCAAAGGCAGGTTCAAATTGCTCCTTTTTCTGGAGAAATTTGGAGACTCCAGAAGCAGGAATTGACAGACTTTTTAGACTCAAAACTCTAAATTATACTAGGGTAAAAATCAATGACAGGTAACTATTTTTGTTTGTCTATAACATAATCAGTGAGGAGGCCATATAGAATAATTTTATTTAGTTAGAAGTCAACTTATGACTAAATATTTTGCCTTCTTTAGTTAGTCAACTAATAATCACTGAGCACTTACTAGAGGCCAAGAATTACAATAAATGCCAAAGATAGAGAAAGAACCAGTTGATTAATTTAATCATCTTATTTTAGTATCTTGATTAAGATTTATAAAATTATCCTAAACTCTTTCCTATCAAAACTGTACTCAGTGCTGATGTTTACTCACATTTGTTATTAATTAATTAATATCACTTTTCTATTATATTTTTAAATAATTAACTGCTATATGTTTCATTACACCACTCCATCTGCTCTGCCAACGGAATGGCATACCACTGTCTATTAAACCTGGACAGAAAGAGCAAAATGTTCTATGATTATCATTCTAAGGCGTGTTCTGTAGGACACTTTATTTTTATCATATATATTTTTTTTTCTTTTCTTCATATCATCCTCAGTCCATTAATTAACTTCTTTTAATCTTCTGGGCCAGCTATTGTGCTATATTTGTGGTAAAAATAATGATAAGCAAAATCAGACATGATCCTTGCATGCAGGGAGCTAACTCTCCAATGGAAGAAATAATCATTAATCAAAAAAAATAAAACTAACAACCATGAAATCTGACCTCTGCTAAATTCTGAAATATATTTCTCAGAGGTCATATTTGAAAGGAAGTTTGGGCTTGGAGTTTTTATTTGATTGCTTTTTTGTATATTTATTGAAACAATAAGATAACCTTATCATTATATCTAATTATTTTTCTCTGTCCGTCAATATAACATTTTAGGATGTTAGAAATCTTATGAAATGAAAACAACACAGACTACGGAATTCATAGAAGGAAACTACACCTTGGTGACTGAGTTTATTCTATTAGGATTTCCAACTCGCCCTGAACTGCAGATTGTCCTATTCCTTGTGTTTCTGACATTATATGGTTTGATTTTAATGGGGAACATTGGATTGATGATGTTAATCAGGATCAATCCACACCTTCAAGCCCCTATGTATTTTTTCCTTAGCAATCTATCCTTTGTAGACCTTTGCTATTCCTCAGTCACTGTTCCCAAAATGCTGGTCAATTTCCTCTCAGTGAACAAATCTATTTCCTATTATGGTTGTGCCCTGCAGTTTTATTTTTTCTGTACTTTTGCAGACACAGAATCCTTTATCTTGGCTGTCATGGCCTACGATCGCTATGTTGCTATCTGTAACCCTTTACTCTATACAGTTGTGATATCTCGGAGTATCTGTATATGGCTGATTGTCTTGTCATACATTGGGGGCAACATGAGTTCCCTGGTCCATACATCTTTTGCTTTTATTCTGAAATACTGTGATAAAAATGTCATCAACCACTTTTTCTGTGACCTCCCTCCGCTACTTAAGCTATCCTGTACAGACACATCAATTAATGAGTTGCTTCTCTCCACATATGGCAGCTCAGTAGAAATTATCTGTTTCATCATCATCGTCATCTCCTACTTTTTCATTCTTCTCTCAATCTTAAAGATCCGATCGTCCAGTGGGAGGAGGAAAACCTTCTCTACGTGTGCCTCTCACCTGACTTCTGTGGTGATCTATCAGGGGACACTTCTCTTCATTTACTCACGGCCTAGCTACCTCTATTCTCCCAACACGGATAAAATTATCTCAGTGTTCTACACCATTATCATCCCAGTGCTGAATCCATTGATTTATAGTTTGAGAAATAAGGATGTGAAAGATGCGGCTAAGAAAGCCATAAAATCAAAGGTAGCTTCGTTGTGAGATACAGCATTCCAAGATTCATCTGAATCCCCAATTACAAACTCTAATTGGAAACCTGCAACAACCTTACCGGAACACACGACTTCTTACAGAAGAGATTTTACCAAACAATTGGTTTTTTACACAGCCAAATGCACTTCATTATTCCATGATATAAGAAAACATTTAAAATTTTCAAAACTGCTGCTAAATAACACACTGTTATTCAATGATTACTAGCTTGGAGTTAATGCTAAAATAGGTTGCATCAGGTTTTCTTAAGAGATATAGTAAATACCTCAGAAGGGCGTGTGTGTGTGTTCATGTGTAGAATATCTCATTCATAAGGGTAGATTACTGGATGAGGGAGGAAGCCAGATACCCTTTGTTCATATGCCAGCTCTGTACCTAGCTAGTCAGTGGTACTTTGAATAAGTTACTCAATTTTTCTATGTCTCAGTTAACTTATCTGTAAAATGGAAGAATATAGAACCTACAGTACTGATTGTTGGATGGTTAACTGAGTAAATGCTGAGAATAGTGCCTGCACCATTTTGAGCACTTGACAGGTGTTAATTATATATTTATATACTATCTAATAATTAAAGTGTATATTCTACACTAAGATGGTGAGAGTCAAGAATGTTAGGAAAGTAATAAGACAAATCAAATACATTAAGTGCATTTTAATAATATGTTGATAACATTCTACACCCATGCTACTTCAAGTAATTTGGAAAATTTTTCTAAGTATCTGCTTAAAGAATATAGGTTAATTGCAAGACAAAATATTTGGTTTTTTCTCTTTTATTTTTTATACACCAAGTAGTGCTGAGAGTACGAGACATTCTCTGGCATCTCAGAAACACAGTCGGCTATGTAATGTATCATCTGTATCCTCATGGGAAGATCATTCCCTATGCCATGGTGGAATACCACAGTGGAAATGTGCATTTGAAGATGAAAATTGGAGAATGTGTATCATTAAAAAATGTATCTCAGTAGCTGACATTTTTGCTGTACCTCATTTGTTATTGTTAGTTTTTACTGTGATAATAAACATTTACAAGATTTCACCTGAGAATATCAAAGTTTAAAAGTATGTTTAACCACATGTTCTATTTGTTGTAAAAATCCACAAAACACAGTCCAAATCGCTGTCAGTTTTAAACTTTCCTAAGAATCTTTTCTTTGGTTTTCTGACCAAAAATTGTTCTTCTGAGCATTTCTGTTGTTTCATTTGGTAAGATGAGAACACAGTCATGGCTACATGAGCACACCAACATTCTGTAATATTAAATTATGTTTCAAATTTACTTAGCCAAGGTTTACTTGGTTAAGCTTATAGAGAATCACACAGCAGTATCAGATGCAGTACAGCTTTTCACGCCCCATAATCTCTCATCATATGCCAAATGCCAACGTCTATTAATGATAATGTCTACATTGTAATATTACAGCTACATTGTAATATTCAGCTGCATATGAAAATCTTATTTTTGCTACACCACTATCTTTTGATACTCAATAATTATATCACAAATTATTATATCACTTATGGGAAAATATAGCTCTTTCCAAGTAATGGAATAGCTAAAAGTAGAGCATATCTACTTTTTAGCATTCACTGGTGATTCCAATATACAAGTTGGAGAAGCATTGAGGTATATGAAATCTTGACTCAGTTGTGCGGGCTTAGTAAAGGCTCTGAAGGCTGCTATCATCTGCTGATCTTCCCAGATGGCCTACACCTTTCATTCCACAGGTAGCATACTATATTTCATCACCCTGAGCTCACTGAATCTTGCCAAATTTTCATCATTGTATGGTAGATAGCAAGGCCTGAAATTGTATTTTAGATATAGCACTGTCAGGATTTTCTGAGGACACTCCTTTACCTACAATTTGAGTAAGGCCTTTCCTGTGGTTTTTGCTGAAGCTTGTAGGGTCTCTGTGCTATTATTCAAGCCCACTTAAATGTCATTTCAGTAATAGAAGCAGAACCACTATAAGTATTGTGGATATAGGAGATATATGTCCAAATTTCATGCAAATCCTTCTTTTTACTAATTCTGCTAATTTTACTAACTTAGTAATTCTGAAACCTTACTGGGAAGATGCTTTGGGCAATTCAGTTCCCAGTCATAACCAAGTTATCAATAAGATCCCAAACAACCCACCTCTTTTCAACTTGCCACTCACACACATCTTGTTTTACCATATTTATCTTTCAAAAAAGACAGCAGCCAAAGTCTACTTATTTTTAATAGATGAATATAACTTAAAGAAATAGAGGATATAGAAAGTATCATATGTCATTTTATCCATATGGATAATTTAGTACTCTTCAACTAATTCACACACCACCTTTTATATCCTATAACTTGGTAAAATATTGAGATAGAACTTGAGGCCTTCTTATTGTATCTTGTGTTGGGAAGGAGGGAAATGGGAGAGGACTGGAATATATTTACAAATATATTCACATCAAAGCAAAAGAAAAATATACCCATAAATCCTGCAGCTTTGGTTTCAGTTACTGGTTACATGACCGGTAGAGAAATCCCTTTTTTGTTTGTTGACTAAGTAGCATGAGAGTCTCAAAGTGACCAGGCAGCAGGTGACCAGGCAGCAGTCTTGGCATCTGTTTCAATGGAACCATTTTGTTGTTCCATATTGTAAGAATTACTTTTTTCTTTCTTTCTTTCTAGGAACATGGAGCATAAAACCTTAAATTTTGAGGATATGAAGCAAAATCCCTGTTAACGGGCCATTAAGAATAATAGTGAGAGATGCTGCCTCATTTTCCACCCTTTGATGCCCAGACTCAAAATCCTAGTAAGGGGGGAAAAAGCTTCGTAAATATACTACTGATTTAAAGCATTTGCTGTACTCTGAAGAACATGATCCCACCCCAGAAAGTGTTGGCACCGAACTGGTGGCATAATGGAGTCTAAAAAACCCTTTAAAATATTCAATCAAGAACTAGCCCTGGTGGGCTAGTAGTTCAGATTTGGGGGCTCTCATTGCCAGGGTCTGGGTTCATTTTCCAGTTGTGGAACCATACTACCCATCTGTCAGTTGTCATGCTGTGGTGGCAACTCACATAGAGAACTATAAACTAACAACTAGCATACACAACCATATACTGAAGCTTTAAAAATATCTTCAATCAATTCACATACTTTAGGATATGGAGAATGTTGTAAGACTAATGAATTTTTAAGCATAAGTACATTGTCCCATTTCCTGTGCTGTGAAATGAGCTACTTCGTTTGAAGCAATGTTGTATGAAAGAATAAGATGATGCAAAAAGAATTCCATAAATCCATAGATAGTAGTTTTGACAAAAGAATTTTGAGCAATAATGATAAATGCACATCAAGAGCAACTCATCTTCTATTGAGAACAAAGTACTGATTCCTCCAGGAGAATGAAGTCAAATGCAATCAATCTGTGAGAGGCTGGCTGGACCCTCAGGGACTGTGCCATGAGGTCTGATGCTTGTATCCACTGTTGGCAGGTTAGGCATTGGAGAGTGGCTGTGGCCACAGCAGCCTTGGTGAATGAAAGCTCATGCTACTGAGTCCATGCACATTCTCCACTCCTGCTGCCAGGATCATTTTAGCCTCATCGCAAAAGCTTGAAATGTGTTCACGTTTTGCAATTCTCTCAAGGGTTTAGGCAAGAATGATGTTACTCATTTATTGATTGTGTGAAGTAATTTTCTAATCAGACTATGAAGCTATCTGAATCTAGGGATTTCTTCATGAGTAGGATTTTTTTGTTTTTTAAATAACTTAATGGTGGTAGAAATAGAACTAGAAAAATAGGGAGAGGCAAAGGAGAGCTTTCATAAGGTAAGAGCAAATTGAGGAAAATCATGAAAATACACGAAGCTACATAATATAATTGGAAAATGGTGAATGACCTTTCTTCTGACTGGTCTATAGGGTACATAGAGGAATTAATGAGATACAGGAAGTATTGTCCTGATAATTTTTGAATATATATGTATAGCATATATTTGTGTAGTTCAAATACACACACACATATATGCACATATTTAAAAGAAAAACAAATTTCCTATTATCAAAATTTTCACCTCTAGAAGGCATAATTAATTTCAGATGCTTACTTCTGAATCTGTTAGCCCATCATATTGTTGCAGGCTCTTGATTAATACCAGCCCTGATGTTGATTCCCCTATAGTGAACCCAGCATATATGGGGTTGAAACCAAAAGCACACACCCTCCTTTCACTACTTCTTTAGCTGGTCTCATATGTAAATATTTGTTTCTTTAACCTCTGACGCCTTCAACAAACACACAGAAGTCACAAATTGATAAAAGCCCAGATGGCCTCACGCAGGGCTCCCAATGAAGTTGTAACTAATCACAGATACCTGAAGTATATTATAGGGAACGTAATGTCCAGAGAATATCAAGAAACTAAAGCTTCCCTTACCCCAACTCCTCAGTTTCCTGATGCCAGAGTCTACCATCCACCATGGAGATAAACAGCCAAAGATACCCATCTGTGGAATCCTTTGTCTCCTCCACTGGAAGCAGCCCCAGACACAGGCCTATGAGAAAATGCTGACAGGCAAGGCCACAGCACACCCCTCCTCTAGAAACAGACACATTCCCAGGCTTAAAAAACCCTACCTATTTCCTAACAGAGAGCTAGTAATTCTTAAGGCACTTGCTGTTGCTTTGCTCCCTCTGCCCAACAAAGAAAGTACAGCCTTTCCTTTCCACTCAAGACTCTGTTCTCATTATTGGATTGGCATTGGGTTCAGGAACTGAATTTTCAGTTACAATTTATTGCTTTTGGGATTCCTTCACAGTCTTTCAGTACTGGAAGTATTCTTGTGAATCATCTAGACGAATTATTTCTGGTAAGGAAACTAAGCAACTGAGAATTGGATGAATCAAACACTTAAAGTTAGTCGGACAAAGAATTGAGTTTAGAAACAGGCTTTCTTTCTTTCCAGAGGGTCGATTTAGAGAACAGTATGGTATAATTTGATGAATATGCAGCTATTAGTTAACAGAAGGTACTAGTTTTTTCTCTTTCTGCCAAATATCCTTTGTTACACCATAACCACAATGAAAATATCTGTCACTCCTTGAAATTTCCTTGTGCTCCTTTTTCATCTCTCTTTTTCACTCCATGTCAAGCAAGCACTGCTATGCATTTTGTCATTACAGATTAGCTTGCATTTTATATAATTTTGTATAAGTGGAATTGTACAGTATATACTCTCTCTTACATCATTCCCTCCATTCACCATAATTATTTTGAAATTCATGCATGTTGTTTCTTGCTTCAATAGATTATTCTGTATTATTTATGAGGACTATTCTGGTGAATTGATACACCCCAATTTGTGTAACCATTAATCTATTGAAAAATATTTAAGTTGTTACCAGTTTTCTGGCTGCCACAAATAAATAAGCTATAAACATTTGTGTACAACACATTATATGAACATATGATTTAAATGCTACTGGGTAAATAATCAAGAAAAAGATGATTGGATCACAGAGCAAGTATATGTATAACTTTCTTTGAAAATGCCAAATAGCTTTTCAAAGTGATATAACATATTATGCACCCAATAGCAGTTCATGTGAGTTTAGCCTCTGCAAATTCTTCCTTAATACTTGGTATAAGCAATATTTTAAATTTTAGCCCATCTAATAAGTATGTCATAGTTTCTCATTATTGCTTTGATTCATGTTTACCTAATAACTAATGGTGCTAAGTATATGCTGTTGATCAAAGCAGTTAAAAGACAACAAAAATTCAAAAGCATAATAAATAAGCACTCTCTCTATAAGGAAAGTGTTTGCAGATGTGTAGAGTCATGTTTAATCTGCCCAAACTATCATCAGCCAATTGTAGGATTCCAAATTTCATATTCCAGATTCTTTTATTAATAGATTTTACATTTTTAGTTAAATTCATGAGTGCATGTGTGAGATCTCTTTTTATTTTTTTGCGGTGCACATACTTAGCAAAGCCACTGAATGAAGTAACACTTGAACAGCACACATATAGAAAGAAGAGTGACAGACATTTCAATCTCAGGTCATTGTGAAAACTATATATATATATATATATATATAAAATATATATATATTTTAGGAAGATTAGCCTTGAGCTAGCATCTGCTGCCAATTCTCCTGTTTTTGCTGAGCAAGATTGGCCCTGAGCTAACATCCGTGCCCATCTTCCCCTATTTTATATGTGGAACTCCTGCCATAGCATGGTATGCTAAGCAGTGTGTAGGTCCCTGCCCTGGATCTGAACTAGTGAATCCCGGGCCCTCAAGCACAGCACGTGGACTTAACCACTAGACCACTGGGCCTGCCCCTGAACAATATATTTTTTTTTATAAAAAGCTTTAAGGGTTTCCATCTGTACAATATTTTCTCAATTAACAGATACTCTTTTGAAATTATTACTTATGAGCAGCAGCATGGGAGAAAACATTGTTTGAAATACATAAATCTAAGAAAAATAGAGTGTCAGTGGATTGCTATTAAATCAGGGAAAGTAAATATGTAATCTTATTAATATTCCTCCCTCCTTATGATAGCTATATATTAGAGTATCTAAGGACTGATTTGATGTACATATTGACTGTTTCATTAGATCTAGTTGATGTGAATTAAAGAATAGGAAATTTTAAACCCTATAAATGGAACTCCAAAAATAAAATTGACTGATTTAACTAATTGTGGGCTTCCTCTCCCTGCTTTTGACACCAGCTAGATAGTACAAATTTCAGAATGCCAAATACTTATAAATGTGACCTTTTGTAGTGGCCTGTTATTCAAATTCAGAATTTCATAGACACTTCATAGAAGTGGGTATACAACTTTATTACTATTCAAGAAAATAAAAATAAATACATAAATTTAGTATTATGACTCATCTAGAGAACGGCAAAGATGTAAACAATTGAAGTATCATGTATCAGTGCATATGTGAAACAACAGTTGCTCTTACACATTGAGAGTAGAGATGAAAATTGACATTTATTTTGTAAAACTATAATCTTATGTCTACTATAGCTGGACAAATAAGTGTCCTGTAGCCTACAAATTCTATTCCTAGATTTATATCAAAGTGAAATGAGTGACTACGCCCACTCAAAGACATGTACAAAGATATTCTCCAGTGCATTATTTACAATAGTATAAAATGGAAAAAAACTCAAATTTCTATTAACACAATAGTATAGGAATTGACAAACTTTCTCTCAAATGGTTATATTTTGTATATTTTAGGATTTACAGGCCATAAACTCTTTGTCACAACTACTTAGGATTACCCATGTGTCAGAAAAAAACACTTGGCCATATATAAATAAAATGGTGTATCCACAGTCCAGTGAAATTTTATGCGCTATAGTTTGCTGATTCCTGTTCTAGATTAGATAAATAAATTTATGGTAAGTTTGTACATTGGAAAACTACACAGCAATGAGTATGAATGAACTACCTCCACAGGTAATAACATGGAGAAATCTCACAAACATGTTAGTAAAATGAGCAAGACAAAAAAAGTGTAAGTGCCCCAGATTTTACTTCTATATACTTCAAAAACTTAGAAACTAACTTATCATATGGAACATCAATTTGTGACAGATGTGGGGATGATTTCTGAAATGCTATACATGCTTTTTTTCTCACTTGCTTGCATCTGAAGTATAAATGTCATTTTCCTGAAGACATGTTTTCAATTATTTATAACTCTATCCTTAAAAAATACAGAAATCCATTGGGAATTAAATTAAGTTATCCAATTTGTCATAATAATGTAGCTCCACAGCTCAGGTTTAAAGAGTTGGAGGGGTAGATTGACGGGAATTTATTCTACATTGTCTGGAAGAAGAGCCCTCTCTAGAAAGCTAAAATTAGGTCCTGGTTGATCAAAATGTAACCTGAGGGATTTTCACATGCGTAAAGACAGGGGAGTAGTTGGGGGACAAAATTAATTTGAATGGACTCAAAAGAAAGGACCAAGAAAAATCCTACATCCTTAAAATATAGACTAGAGAACTTAAAATATAGACTAGAGAAGTAAACAGTGATAGTAAACATCTTGAACAACACATCAGTTTCTTTTAACTGGTGGACAATATTTAGCAATTCGTTATATGGATTGGGCTTTACCTCAACAATATCTCCCACAATAGTACATTTGGTATCTTAGTACTGTGAACATCTCACAAAGAATGACACTGAAACTTATTAAGGGCTTAAAAATGATCATTAAGAACCATTTCCCAAATTTAAAAATGTACTGATTTTTGCCTGATGAGTGTTCTAGCTTTATAGAAAGCAAGGGACAAAAACAACAAACAGAAAAAAAAATCAGGAAGTAAGCATATGTCTCTGCTAATTCCCAGGTGAGGTTGCTGAATTACCAGAAAAGTTCCTGAAGTTCTCAAGAGCATAAACTAGTACATGCCTAACGCATCTTACTCCCCTCTTCAAGTTTTGCATGTACTGTCTTAGTGGCAATTAAACTTACTGTATTAAGCCTCAGAAGTACAGCAAATATGCATGTTTACCATACAGTATATTAAAATATTAATCAACTGTAGACATTCATTGAACACATAGCAATCTCTGCTTGGGAGTTCACTGTCTTGACTGCATATTGTAAAATCTTACTCAGAACTTTTCCAATACAGAGAGTATCCCCAGGGCTGCCATGTTGAGCAATTTCAGGGGCCACCAATTTTCTTTTTTTCTATCTATCACCTGTAATTGTGCAATGCAGCCACTTCCACATGACTTTCTTTTCCCACAAATGTTAGTGGTGTTCAGTTGTAATAAATTAAACAGACCACTACTTCCACTTCTGGCAACTGTTATTATTATGCTTCCTTCTGTCATCAATCACCAAGGTTGAAATTCTGCCATTTTTAGAGGTGAGACTTAGATGATCTCTCAGTTGCTTAGAACTCTAAAGATCAGTGGATCACTGATTTTGTAAATTTTCAAATGAGACTTCCATGAGCTTAGCCAAGAGAATTATTGTTCCCTTTTAAGAAGGATTTTATTTCATTATGTTCTCATCAGGAAACTATTGAGAACAAGTGATTTTCAGCCAGAAAAGCCAATATCTGTGGGATTCTACATGTCAATGCCTGCATCTGTACAAGAGGGTTGTTAACAACCATTTAGAATAAATTAGATAATATATTAAATATTTGATATTTTATAGCAATGAAAGAGATATATGAAAACTCTCAGCGGGGATGTCTTGGTGGTACAGTGATTAATTTTTCATGTTCCACTTCGTCGGCCCAGGGTTGGCTGGTTCAGATCACCGGTGTGGACCTACAACCACTTGTCAAGCCATGCTGTGGCAAGCATCCCACATATAAAGTAGAAGAAGATGGGCATGGATGTTAGCTCCGGGCCAGTCTTCCTCAGCAACAAGAGGAGGATTGGAAGCAGATGTTAGCTCAGAGCTAAACTTCCTAAAATAAAAAAATAATAAAAAAACTTCTAACATTTGGTAACAACTTCAAAATGATCTCTTGTTGTCCTTCAAGTCCATTTCTAAGGATTTCCTAAAGAAACAAGCATATGATGAATTATATATGCATACTTTCACTCATTTTAGAGTTGTTTATGATATAAAGAGTTATATATGCATATTTTGGATATAAATTTTACTTCTTTCCACTAAAACCATATTGAAAAAAGCAAAAGAGGTATGACTAATTATATATAAACCAGAAGATGGGTAAAAAATGAATATATATCAATGGAAAGGAATATAATGCCCCTGTTCATAGCATTTCATATGCCAATGTGTTTATTATATTCTCATTTTTAATAATCTGATAGTATATACAAAAACACCATAGTTATCTCTAGACAGTAGGATTTCAGTTGAATTTTCCTATCTTTATGAAAAATATTCCTTAATTGTCACAATGTGTTTAATGAGAGTCTGTGTTTTAATGTGCATCTGTGTGTTTAACATTATGGAGTTGAAATACCATACCTATATTGGAATTGAGGAAGCATAAATAATAAATGTTTGTTGAGTAGAAATGATGAACTATTTTTAACCAGTTATAGCATTGAAAATCTAAGTAGTTAGGAATAAAACTATAATGGAAAATTCTATATTTCTTTCTCAATAACCCTACCTATATGAAATATCAGAAGATAAACCGTATGACTGTATTTGTCACTTATTTCTGAGAATCAAATATTTAACAACCCAGGGACGAGACTCAGACATAAGCATATAACCTGAACTATTCAAGAGACAACACTAAACCCCCAGGGTGGGTGGTCAGAGCTGCCTACAAGAAAAACACTAGTTCAGTTGCAGGTACTAATATTTTTTTTGTGGTTTTCTTATTTCTATTTTATTTTTCTTAGTTACTTACATTTTTCATTAAAATAAAAATTTACACCTCTAATAAACAAAGTTGTGTCATTTATTGTGAAGAAAATCTTAATTAATTAGATATTTTTACCACATAGTGAATTAGGGTAAACTTAAAAGATGTAAGTACTAAGTGCCAGTAAACGAAAATGATCTACTCTCTTCTTATTTAGTTTTGATAAGAAATAACACAGTATTACTTATTCTTTATTCAAATAGACTTTTCTACAGTTAAAATTAGACACATATACCTTTTTATAATAAAGACATGAACTCAGAATAAGGGTTTTATTTTGATACTATATGTAATGCTTGTTTAAAAATTTTAAAAGCAATCTCCACCTGTTAAATTACGGCCATAAATGGTTTTTGGTTTGAATTCAGTGTATGTTTGTAGATAGATAGATATACACACACAATTCTTAAGTGTGTGTGTGTGTGTCTGATATAGAAAAATGGCTATAAACAGTACTTCTGCCAGTTATTAGGCAGAATTGCAGGAATTCTGTAAAAGTTACATACATAAACCACATAACAAAATGAATGCGCCCCAATCTTCTTCCACCTCAATTCAACATGTGCATCTGTGCACGTAGAAACACACACTTATATAAATGTACATAGGGTACATGCATATATATGCATACGTGCATTTTGTTTCTGGTGAGTAAAAGATGTGGTTCACTGACACTACTTTTCTTCTAATGCTAAATGATAAAATTGCCACACTGCATATGGATCTTTATTGTGGGATGATTCTTTTCCATTTCCTTAAGCTATTAGTTTACTACTTGAATATAACATGTTTCTGAACTTGCACTGTGGAATCATCCATTTGCTGTAAAGAGTAAAGGAAAATTCTTAAGGGAAGTTAAATGCATCACCAATTCTTATTTATAAAAATATCGTATTTTTCCTTCACTAAACAGAGGAAACTGTAAGATGAATCATAATAACTCTACTTGCGAGTCAATCATCATTCTAAAAGTAAAGATATACGACAGGTGTAAGATGAACACATTTTTCCCCATTTTTGATTTCTAAAGATTGTTAATGGAATTCAGGTTTTCTTGAAAACCACGTGTTCACTGTTCATGTAATATAAGAAGATTTTAGATACTGATTTCTGAATCTATTAGTCTTTCATGCTGTATTCCTTTATAGCTTTTTGTTACTGTAAATGTTCTTGTGAATTATCTACACCAATTATTTCTGTTAAGGAAACTGAGAAGTAGAGAATTTGGATGGTGTTCTGATTGAATCAAAGACCAAGAGCTAGTTAGTTAAAGAAGTGAGTCTACAAGGCTCCCTTTTGTTCCATGGGGTCCTTTTAGAGGATGAGATGGAATAATTTTATGAATGTGAAAGTATTAGTTGAAAGAAGTGTATTAATTTCCTCTCATTTAGCTCTCTTTCTGCCAAATATCCTTGGTTACACCATCACCACAATAAAAACAATGAGCATATCCATCACCTCCCAAAATTTTCTTGTATTTCCTTTTTCACCGCACCTCAAGTAACCACTGATATGTATTTTGTCACTACAGATAAGTTTTCATTTTATATAATTTTGTATAAATGGAATCCTACCCTATGTACATGTGGCTTCTTCCACTCACCATAATTATTTTGAGATTCATGCATGTTGTCGCATGTTTCCATAGTATATCTATTTTATTGATGAATATTATTCCAGTGAATGGACATACTGCAATTTGTGTAGTCATTCACCTGTTGATAAATGTTTGAATAGTTACCTATTTTTTGGCTATTACAAACAAAACTGCTATAAACATTCATGTACAAGTCATTGTATGGACATTTGATTTAAATTCTCTTGAGTAAAACCCAGGAATGAAACAGTTAGATTATAGTACAGGTATATGTTTCAGTTTCTTAGAAACTGCCACATTGTTTTTCAAGTTGATTGTAGCATTCTACATGCCCAACAACAGTGCATGAGAGTTTAGATTCCACAACTGCTTCCTGATTTTTGGTATGATCAAAATTTCTAATCTTAGCACATCTAGGAGTTATGGCATGTTATATCATTGTGGCGTTAATTCTCAGTTTGCTAATGATAAATGGTGCTTAACACATTCTTATGTGTTAATTTGCCATTTATATATCTTATTTTTTGAATTGTCTGCCCAAATCTTTTCCCAACTTTTACCATTTTTATTAGGTCGTGTGTTTTCTTATTATTAGATAGTTTCCTTTATATATTCTGAGTATAAGTTCTTTGTTAGAAATTGTTTGAAAATATTTTCTTCAGTCATATACATATATGACATGAGTAATAATAAGTGCTTCCTGAAAAAAATTATCTCTGCTTATATTCTCTATACACTCTTCTGGTTATTTTTTGCTATATAAACATTACATGGCTTAATATAGTGATCATTGGGCAATTATTTTATTACTCATATTGACTGAGGTCACAATGAAGTATTCAGTTGAAAGTTGGGCTAGGTTGTAGGGTCTCTTATAACTGGCACCAGGAAGAGAATGGCTAGAAAGGTTAACTCAACTGGCCCTCTTCCCTCTCCCTGTAGTCTCAGAGTCTGTCACATGGCTTATCCAGAAGCATAATTGGACTTCCTATATGGAGGCTCATGGTGTTGAGACTGGCTTCTTGAAGGTTGGACTCAGAAGTACATACAATAATTGTACCTATTTCTCATAGTCAAAGCAGTTAAATAATGGGAAAAAGTTCAAGGGAGGATAAATAGGCACTGTTTAGGATAAATAGGATAAATAGGAAATTGTGTAAAGTTATGGAGAGTCATCTTTAATCTGCCCAAATCATCATCAGGTCATTGTAGAACTCTGAAATTCCTCATTCTAGATTTTTCTATTAATGACATGACATTTTAGGTATATACAAATATGTATGTAATCTCTTTTATTCTTTGTTTTGTGCATTGCAAAGCCAGTGAATGAAGCAGTACTTGAACAGCACACATATAAGAGTTACTGTAACAGGCATTTCAATCATTATTGTCATTGTGAAACCAAGGTTACCTCTGGAACCTTGGAAAGTAGCCCAAACACACCCGATTACAAGATGGGAGATCAAGGTTCAAGAAGCATGTAGAATTCTATGTTATTTCTTGGGAACATACAAAATTCAAACTTACAACAATTCTCAATTTTTTTAAAAACTGGTATGGACAGTAGCAAAATAAATTTAGTTTTAGAAGTGAAAGTAGAGATCTTTTTGTCAGAAAAATAATTATACATCCAAACTTTTTATTTTTTATTTATTTTCCTTTTTTTTTTTGAGGAAGATTAGCCCTGAGCTAACATCTGCTGCCAATTCTCCTCCTTTCGCTGAGGAAGACTGGCACTGAGCTAACATTCGTGCCCATCTCCCTCTACTTTATATGTGGGATGCCTGCCACAGCATGGCTTGTCAAGTGGTGCCATGTTGGCACCTGGGACCCGACCCAGTGAACCATGGGCCACCAAAGCAAAACATGCGAACTTAACCACTGCACCACCGGGCCAGCCCCCATGCAAACTTTTTAAAATGAAACTTTTTATATATTAAATATGTAAGTAGAAAAAAATATTCCCAAAACCAGTGCATGTCTATTCTTTGTACACCACCCTCCATTTCAAGTAACCTAGTTATTTAAATATATATATATATATATGTATATATATTAGGAAGATTAGCCCTGAGCTAACTACTGCCAATCCTTCTCTTTTTGCTGAATAAGACTGGCCCTGAGCTAACACCCGTACCCATCTTCCTCTACTTTATACGTGGGATGCCTACCACAGCATGGCTTTTGCCAAGTGATGCCATGTCCACACCCAGGATCTGAACCAGCGAACCCCGGGCCATCGAGAAGTGGATCGTGCGAACTTAACTACTGTGCCACTGGGTCGGATCCTAACAATAAGTTTTTAATAGGCATTTACCTTTGCAAATCCTTGTACCTGCAACTTCAGTGAATACAAAAATAAGAACAGAAATTATTCCTAAAGAACTAAATGTAGTAGACAGATTCTTATATGAATAAAATAAATATAATTCAACAAAGAGTGTATTAAGTGTAGAAAATGTGATAAAGTCACAGAATCAATGAGGTGTAGATGAATGAGATGCAGTTGAGAGATGAGAATAAGGCAATGGTTTTGAAAAAACAGGACTGTATTGTTTGCATTGATGTGAATGATTAAGCATCCTTATTCACAATAGCCAAATAGTAGAAACAACCCAAATGTACATCAACTGAGGAATAGATAAATGAGATGTGTTATATTCATAATATGAAATATTATTCAGACATAATGAAAATTCTGACATATGGTAAAACATGGATTAACCTTGAAAAAAGTTATCCTAAGTCAAAGAAACAAAAAACAAAAAAAAAAGTCACACAATATATGTTGCCATTTATGTAAGATATCTAATATAGGCAATCACATACACTCAGAAAGTAGATTAGTGGTTGCCAGGGATTGGGCGGAAGTGAGATGGGGAAGTGACTGCTAATGGAAATTGATGTGGATTAAGGCTGCCCCAGCTAGAGAAGCCCAAGGTGACCTGGCCTACATGCCAAACTATACGACCCAGTGGACTTTTTTTATGGTATGAATTAGGACCGCCCCAGGGAGAGAAGCCCAGGGCATCCTCACCTACATGCCGATCTATATGGCCAGATTCGTATCTAAAGTTATATGACCGCACAATAACCAGACCCCATCTGCACTGAAATCATTTAATGACTTTTTACATCATCTTTTCTTTTTTCCAGTAAAAATAAGTCACGTACCCTTGCCTTATAAAATTAGCCCTAACCCTCAACTCGGGGCAGCAGCAGGAGCTCTGACTGCCCGTGGGTCTTGTCCCCACACACCAGCTCTGCCTGCCCATGGGTCCTGTCCCCATGCTATTCCACACTATTCTCTAAATAAAAGAGCACTACTGCCAGATCTTGAGAGTCTAAGAAATCTTTCTTTCGACTCCTCGGCTCACCGACCCCGCATCAGAAATGAGTTACTTACTGGGGTGATGAAAAATGGTTTGGAATTAGACAGTGGTGTTGGCTGCACAATCTTGTGAATATACAAATAAACAATGAGCTGTATTCTTTGAAGGGCCAATGTTCTTGATGAACATAGATGCAAAAGTTCTCAATAAAATGTCTGTAAACCAAATTCAATGGTACATTAAGTGGATAGTACACCATGAATAAGTGCGATTTATTCCAGGAGTGCAAGGATAGATCAACATCTACAAATCAATTAGTTTATTCACCACATTAAAAAATGAAATAGAAAATCATACGACCACCTCAATATATGCAGAAAAAACGTGTGACAAAATTCAACATCCTTTCATGATAAAACTTTCAGCAAACTAGGAATAGAGGAAACTTACCTCAATATAAATAAAGGTCATATGTGACAAGCCCACAGCTAACATCATGTTCAACAGGGGAAAGATGAAATCTTTTCCTGAAAGATGAGGAATAAGTGAGGGATGCCTAAACTTTGTTCTTTTATTCGATATTATACTGAAAGTTCTATCCAGAACAATTAGGCAAGAAAAGAAGTAAAAGACATCCAAATGGGGAAGAAAGAAGTGAAACAGTCCCTATATGCAGATGACATGATACTACCTATAGAAAACCCTAAAGACTCCACCAAAAAACAGTTGGAACTACTAAACAAATCCAGTAAAGTTCTGGACACAAAGTCAACATCCAATAACCAGCTGCATTTCTATACACTAATAACGATTTATTGGAAATAAAAATTAAGAAAAAAATTCCATTTCCCATTTACTTCGGAAATAATTTATCCAAGGAGGTGAGAGACCTATACACTGAAATCTATAAAAAAATTGATGAAAGAGATTGAAGAAGATGCAAACAAATGGAAAGATATTCCATGAGAATGCATTGGAAGAATTAGTATTGTTAAAATGTCTGTACTCCCCAAATCAATCTACATATTTAATGCAATCCCCATCATTGTTCCTATGGCAGTTTTTACAGAAATGGGAAAAAGAATCCTAAATTTTGTGTGGAACTAAAAAAGACTCCTAATAATCAAGCAATCTTGAGAAAGCAGAGCAAATCTGAAGGCATCACACTTCCTCATTTCAATCTACATCACATAGTTATAGTAATGAAAAGAGTATGGTATGGGGGCTGGCCCAGTGGCACAGCAGTTAAGTTGCCACATTCTGCTTCGGCAGTCCAAGGTTAGCCAGGTTGGATCCCAGGTGAGGACCTGAGCACTGCTTGTCAAGCCATGCTGTGGCAGGGGTGCCACATATAAAATAGAGGAAGATGGACATGGAGGTTAGCTCAGGGCCTGTTTCCTCAGCAGAAAAGAGGAGGATTGGCAGCAGGTGTTAGCTGAGAGCTAATGTTCCTCCAAAAAAAAAAAAAAGAGTATGGTATGGCATAAAAACAGACACATCAATTAATGGAACATAATAGAAAACCCAGAAATAAATCCACTCATACATATCCACTCAATGAATTTATGACAATAGATCCAGGAATACACAATAAAGAAAGAGAGTCTCTTTAATAAATGGTTCTGGGAAAACTAGACAGCCACATGCAAAAGAATGAAACTGGACTCCTATCTCACACGCTACAGAAAAATCAACTCAAAATGAATTAAAGACTTGAATGTAAGACCTGAAACCATAAGGCTCCTAAATGAAACATAGAAGGTAAAGTTCTTGCCATTGGTCTTGCCTAGTACTTTTTTGAATTTGACAACAAAAGCAAAAATAAACAGTTGAACTACACCAAACTAAAAATCCTTTTCACAGCAAAGGAAACTCTCAACAAAATGAAAAGGCAATCTATGGAATGAAAGAACATATTTGTAATTCATATATCAGATAAAAAGTTAATATCTAAAATATATAAAGAACTCACACAATTCAATAGCAAAAAAAACAAGCAATCCTCTTAAAAATTGGTCCAAAGAACTGAATAAACATTTTTCCAAAAAGATATTCAAATGGCCAACGAGTACATAGAAAGGTGCTAAACATCACTAACAATCAAGGTAATGCAAATCAAAACCACAGCAAGATATCACCTCACACCTGTTAGAATGGCTATCATCAAAAAGATAAGGGATAACAAGTGTTGCCAAGGTTGAGAGAAAAGGGAACATTTGTGCACAGTTGGCGGGAATGTAAATGGGTACAGACACTATGGAAAACAGTGTGGAGGTTCCTCAAATATTAAAAATAGAACTATCATATGATCCAGCAATCCCACTTCTCAGTCTATATACAAAGAAAGTGAAAACAGGAAATCAAAGATATCTCCACTCCCATGTTCATTGAAGCAGGATTCACGATAGTCAAGCTATGGAAACAATCTAAGTCTCCATCAACAGATGAATGAATAAAGAATTTGAGTTTATATATGTATATATACGTACACACACAGACACACAAAATGGAATATTATTTAGCTATTGAAAATAAGGAAATCCTGCCATTTGCAACAACATGGATAAAACCTGACTGCATTATGCTAATTGACAAAAGTTAGAGAAAGACAAATACTGTATAATCTCACCTATGTGTTCAATCTAAAAAAAACTAAATTCATAGAAACAGAACAGATGGGTGGTTGCCAGAGATGCGGGTGAAGAATAGGGGAAATAGGTGAATATGGTCAAAATGTACAAACTTCCAGTCATAAGATAAATAAGTTCTTGCGATGTTTTGTTCCACATGGTAACTATAGTTAACAATACTATATTCTATTTGAAAGCTGCTGAGACCGTAGATCTTAAAATTTTCATCACACACACAAATATTTGTAAGTACATGAGATAATGGATATTAACTAAACTTATTGTGGTAATGATAAGTTTTACAATGTATAAATATATTAAATCATTATGTGGTACACCTTGAACACACTTGAACACTGTAGAGTATAGATTGATTATTCCCATGATCACGTATATGATTGACAGCTGCTGCTCACTGCCACTGCCTAGCATCATGAGAGAGCATGGTATCATAGATTGCTGGCCTGGAAGAAGATCAAAATTCAAAATTCAAACTATGGTTTCTACGGAATACGTATAGCTTTCACACTATCTTAAAATCAAAAACTTGTTTTAAGTCGAACCAATGTAAGTCGGGAACTGTCTGTATTCAAATTAAATATATAAAGGTGTGTGTGAATTTTTCTTATTGTTTGCATCCACGCAGAGAGCAAAAAATAATGATTAAGAAGGTATGTAAAATTCAATTACAAAAAGGAGAGTAGAAAGTTGATACCAGTGAGGTCTGTGTGAATGGTTGATTAGTTCTCGTTCCTGCTGATGGAGCTCAATCAAACCAGGGACCAAAAAGCCAGACAAAGGTTGACGGATCATAGAGCATTGCATAATAGCTGTTGGGAAGGATTTGGAAAGGACACAAAATTACCCTCCAATATTTTTCAACTTTTAAAAATTGTATTTAATAAAAGCAAACTAAATTATTTTAGAAGCAAATACATTTCTGGTTTTTATTAAAGCCTCTTCCATGCACACATGCATGTATGATCTATTAGTTGAAGCAGTCCCAATAAACCTCTGTATTTCTACTATTTGTCTATTATCCACCAGTATACATACTTAAAATATTTAGGAACAGGGGGCTGGCCCGGTGGCACAGTGGTTAAGTTAGTTTTGGTGGCCCGGGGTTTGCCAGTTTGGATCCCAGCTGTGAACATGGCACCACTCATCAAGCCATGCTGTGATAGGCGTCCCACCTATAAAGTAGAGGAAGATGGGTACGAATGTTAGCTAAGGGCCAGTCTTCCTCAGCCAAAAGAGGAAGATTGGCAACAGATCTTAGCTCAGGGCTAATCTTCCTCAATATATATATATATATATATATATATATATATATATATATATATATATTTAGATATAAATATTAGAATAGACAATATTTTGCAAGTCCTGGTGCTAAGGTTGCAGTGTATATAGAAATTAGTCAAAAGCTGCTGTCATTCTTAAGAAGCTTACAATGTAGTAAAAGACATATATGAATGGAAAAACATAATTCAAGAAAAAATGTGCTAAGTATAGTGGATGTTATACAGTCATGAAATATTTGAAATCCCGTTGGATGACATGTGCTATAGGAATAGAATCACAGATTTTTAATTAAAGTAAAAAGTATTTAATATAATCTTTGAAAAATTATATTTCTCACTGGAAAGCTGGAGGAGATTGTTTCTGAAATGAAATACATAGGATGAAAATAATTAGAGAAATAATAAACAAAATAATCATATTATTTAATAAATGTATTAATTAAAAATTTTAACAAGACAAGTAATAATCAACAGATTAAATAATTAAGTAAAGGGTCTCCTTGAGTTTCATTACATCCCTGATTTGACTGGAGGGAGATGGTGTAGACTCAGGGTAGCAATGAATCACATGCAAAAATCATTTCACCTTCCTGACATTGATCAATTTTGTGCAAGTGTGAAGAATTAAATGTTACATTTTGCTGAAAATACTGCAACATTCGTGTGGGAGAATATAGACTTAGAAATTTAATTAATCACACGTTTGCATAATACAGACATGTGTGGACAGAGGCTTCAGAGATTTAAGTCCCAAATGTCACTAAGTAAAAATAAAACGTGATCTGCTTGTATTGTTCAGCTCCCGGAGACAAGCACAGAAAGACTTGCTCATCACAGGTAGGTACCTGAGTCACCAAATTTAAAGAATGAAGGAAAAAAACCCTTACATTTGGAAAAATGAAGAATCAAATATTTAGAATAATGTAAATGAATATATTTTTAAATTTATTTCCTTTGGTTAGTAGTCTAAAATCTAATGAGAAAAAGTGATATTTCTTATTAAAGCAGGATGATTCAGATTCATTTTGTTTAGTAAATTAACATTTTTACTTCTATCTCAGTCAAAATTAAGATAAAAACATTGGGTTTTTTAATCACTGTTGAAAGAACATATGCAAATTTAAGAATTTTTTCCGTTTTTTATCAGTAATAATTGAGATATCACAATACAAATATTAATTTGTGCAAATTCAACCCGATATGACCCGCATACCATATTTACTGAAATCAAAACAAAATCAGATCATCACTTACATTCCAATTCTCATATAGATAGAGAGAGGGACATAGGTACATGTACACACACACACACACAAATACACACAGAAGCCTATATATCAAAGATATATTTATTATTTCTGTTCCAAGGTCTATTTTTAATAAAAAAGTGAAGTTTGAAATTTAGGAAACAGAAACATATGTGTTAAATTCTGCTGTTTCCACTTGTTTTTAAGATTTCTTTTTGCTGGTCAAGAGACATGGTCTTTGGCATCAGGACACTCCTGCATGTAAGTAATAATAATGTGTCAAAGCAGTAATATATTTCTAGAGACAAGTTTATCAAAATATATCTAATGTCTCAATAAACAGTAAAACAACATAGAGTAAGAAGAGTACCATCATATTGTTCATTATTTTAAAATGAGAGATACATTCATTATGTCTAAATTTAATACACACTCTTAACCAAATCATGATTCTTGAAGAACTCAGTGGAATCACTTTAACGCTTAATTGGATATTTATTTTTCAAATATAAGGCTATATATTCCAGCTTTGTCTTTGATTTAGGTGTTTCTTTCATATTATATTTGACCTCTAATGAGCTCTCAGTTCATGACTGACTGCTGAGATAGAGCAATGAAGTTTCACACAAGCCACCTACCTCATGGATGACATCCAAACTGAGAATCGGACTTTCTCAAAATCGTATGCCAGACAGTTTTACTTTTGTGAACAGCATAACAATAAAACTTAAGTGGACTATTTTTTGACAATAATGAATTTAATGTACTGAAATAAATTCTTTCTGACTTGTAGATTACATTTTTGTGTCAAGAAGAGTTAAAACTTTTACCTACCATTTTTCTTCTTCATTTCTGTAGAATTTGAGAAGAAGAAAGAAGAATGGATGGGAAAAATTGCTCTTCCTTGAATGAATTCCTTCTCCTAGGAATTAGCAATAACCCTGGGATGAAAGTGACCCTATTTGCCATGTTTCTAATAGTTTATCTCACTATTCTCGTTGCAAACCTTGGGATGATCATTTTAATTAGAATGGATTCCCAGCTGCACACCAATGTATTTCTTCCTCAGCCACCTCTCCTTCAGTGACCTCTGCTGTTCCACAGCAGTTGGACCCAGGATGCTAGTAGGCTTCATTGCCAAGAACAAGTCAATTTCCTTCTATGGTTGTGCTCTGCAGTGGTTGATCTTTTGTACTTTTGTAGATTCTGAGTGTCTACTGCTGGTGGTGATGGCCTTTGATCGGTACAAGGCCATTGGCAACCCCTTGCGCTATACAGTCAACATGTCCAGCAGAGTTTGCTCCGTGCTCATGCTTGGGGTTTACATGATGGGAATTATGGATGCTTTGATAAATACAATATTAACATTCCGCTTATGTTTCTGTGGGTCAAATGAGATTAACCATTTCTTCTGTGATATCCCTCCTCTACTTTTGCTATCTTTCTCAGATACACAGGACAATGAGTTAGTGATATTTACCATTTTTGGCTTGATTGAACTCACTACTCTTTCAGGACTTTTTGTGTCTTATTGTTATATCATCCTAGCGGTGATAAAGATCCACTCTGCTGAGGGGAGGTTCAAAGCTTTCTCCACCTGCACCTCTCACATATCTGTTGTTGCGATTTTCCAGGGAGCTCTACTATTCATGTATTTCAGGCCCAGTTCTTCTTACTCCCTAGATCAAGACAAAATGACCTCATTGTTTTACACTCTTGTGAGTCCCATGTTAAACCCCCTGATTTATAGCATACGGAACAAAGATGTGAAAGAAGCTCTGAAAAAACTTAAAAATAAAAAGTGGTCCCATTGAAAATTTAGATGTATGTTTTTCTCTCAGTCTTACACTATAACACATAAAAATGCTTAAAAATATAAAGTGGTTTCACTGAAAAGGTATATATATGTATACATTTTCTCCCAATATTGCAGTATAATACATGAAAATCAAAATTGTTTTTGCTACTATGGGGTGATCCAATAAGTATTTATACAGTGTTCCTGCCACACTAATATGTGTCATTCCCTAAATATGCCATGTGTAATTTTATATCTTGAATATTTTGTACTCCCTATTTGTGGAAAATTTCTAAACTCCTATTTTGCCAAAATTTTGTTTTCTAAATCTTTTATTTTTGCACTTATTTACTTTTCTTAAAGTTACTAAGAGTTTTCTAAGTGTTTGTTGCACTTCTATGTGTTGTGTATTTCATGGTGATTCCAGTGGCTTTTGTACTAATGAAGCTTATCACCTAAAGGAAGTGAAAAATTAATCAAATAATCATTCAAATTATTTATAATAAACTATATTTCTCCCATAATGTAGAAAGACTAGTCACTATAAACCCAAAACAAATTGTTCACATATAGTGAACAAAGTTAAAAAGTGCTTCCTGGAAATGGAGTCAATCTGGGATCTAAAAGATAAGTGGAAATTAACTGAGAGCTGGTAGAGAAAGAATTTTAGGGAGATGAATCAACAATTAGAGACGACTTGATGTGGGCAGAAGCATGCCATTTCTCTTGAATTTAAAGGAGACCACTGTGGCTAGGATATAGAGGGCAAAGGGGACTGACCTGACGAGTCAACCCACGTGCTGCAAATTACAACTTAGTCACTTCCTCCGTGGGACTTTCTTCCCTTCCAGCACTCTCAGTTTGGTTCACACAGCACCCTGTGCCTCAGAATATTGTTGATTATATGGCTCTGTTTCCTAAATTATTTAGATCAGTGTAGGGTTTTTAACTCTGAGATTTAGGGCTTTGCATTTTATCTCTTTACTCAAGCAACAGCATAGCATCTGAAAGAAAGACACTACAAAAAGTTAATTTTTATTGAATGTTTGTTACATATAAGGCTAAAACAATCACTGGGGATCTAGTATGTGCCTTGAATTCATTTTTGTATCTTATAAGTAAGAACAAAAACTGGGTGTGGATACTTACAGGTAATGGAAAGTTAAAGACATACACATAAATTATTTGGAAAATAATTAAACCAAAGAGCTCTTATCTGAACATTTACAAGATATTTGATAAGTTTACACATGTCTGCTCTAGTTTGCTGATGATTTAATCACCAGAAGTGCCTTGTTTAGAAACAAGGCAAGGACATGCATCTGAAAGACCATACAAGAATCAAGGGCACTCATATGTTTGCTACAATTACACAAGCTAAAAGTCATCAATATCTAAGTCTATCTATGTTCCCTTGTTAAATGTCTTTGTGTGAAAACATTTCCAATGGGCAGTATACCCCAAGTAGAACAAAGGACAATGAGACTCTTCTGCTCTCCAGGGTGGTAGTTTTATTGGGATTTTGAGACATGGTAGGGGGAAGCATAGAGGTAGAAAAAAATGATGGGGGATGCTCCTTTTAGTCATAATATCTCCTCAATCAACCCATTTGAAATTTGGGTTATGTGCTTTTGAAATTTTGCCTATGAACTATATTCTATCTTGAACAAGAGCATGGCAGGAGTGGGATCGAATCACTAAAGTCCAAGAAAAGTTGGACGTCAGTCTCAGAAGTATGAAGATGCCATCCAAGTAGCACACTGCGCTCTGATAAGACAGCTATACTGTATTTGAAATCAGATTTCATCTGGATCTTTGCTCCTATAAGCAGATATAATTCTAATGTGTGAACTAAAGACAAGGAAACATTGTCTATTACATGATGTATTTTAAGTTCAATAAAAGGATGTCTCCAAGTGGAATTGACCGATTTTTATAAGTTGTGAGATCTTGTGTCTAAATTTGTGAAAGCAAAGGATGAATAATCACTTAATGGAAACATTGGGAAACTCATGATTCAACTAGGGTCTTGGACTATGACTGCAAGATATTTCTGTGTGGATTTTCCAAAGAAAGTCAAGGAAAGCTAGTATTGAAATATTTTAATATATTTTACTTCATTTAATTCAATACTAACCATTTTCTTCACTTTCTATTTCTCTAATTCTTATGTTTGTCATAGTATACCTACCACTTATTGATGGCAAATATTATTGTCGAGTAACAAATTATCGATGTCTTTATAATGAGTCAATATTGTAGGTCAATTCCTTCATCATAGCTTCTTATTTCTGCCCAGGCCCTGGTATTGTTAAACATCAACACAAGAAGTGATGACAGATTAAGTTATACATAGAATGATACAAGAAATTAACTACACATTGGCAAAAAGCTGGTTAGCATAATGTGTTATAGCAAACAATGCTAATTCTCACTATTTTGATAAGTGTGTGGCTGTTTCTTTAGAGGCAACACATTTAATCCAGGTTGATGTCAACTCTAGAAATGTGCTATGACCTAGAGAAACAATGACAACAAAATCGGTCTGAATCTACTCTTGACTCACAATAACTGTGACCTTCAACACATCGCTTTTCCCCTTAGGGCTTTCATTTCCACTCTACCGAAAGAAGGGTCTGAGCTGAATAATCTTTGTTGCACATTGCAGCTATCACAGTCTGTTTCTATATGGATTTGATACTATCAAGGAGTAATGTACAAATCTACTTCTGTATTTGGGGAGATTAAAAAACAATGACAGATGGGTGTGAATATATTCATAACCAAAAAATAAATTACATTTTGAAGCCAAGTTGCTCTGAAATAGAAGTGGTAATGATGACAGATAAATAGCAGGGGGTTGCAGGACTCTCAACAACATAGAGCTGAACCCATTTAACTGACCTTATGTTCTGCATTTTGAATTTAAGAAACACTTATTTTTTTTTTTTGAGGACTATTAGCCCTGAGCTAACATCTGCCACCAATCTTCCTCTTTTTGCTGAGGAGGACTGCTTTGAACTAACATTCGTGCCCATCTTCCTCTACTTTATTTGTGGGACGCCTACCAGAGCATGACTTGCCAAGCAGAACCATGTCTGCACCTGGGATCTGAACTGGCAAACCCCTAGGCCACAGAAGTGGAATACGTGAACTTAACTGCACATTAGAATTAATTAGAATTAATTAGAATGAATGTACTGCAACTGCATGTGACAGTAAGAATGGATTGCACAAGCATGATGTTGAATGAAACAGTGCATACTGTAGCATCCACTTACATGTGGTTCAAAAAGTATAAAACTAATCTATCATGACAAAGCGCAAAAAAGTAAACATTCCTTGGTGGTAAAAGATCAATAACTCAGGAGGGAGCATATAGAAGGCCTTGTTGACACTGGTAACGCACTATTTTTCGGTCTGAGTTCTGGTTACAGAAGTAGTTTTTGATTTATGTATATAATTATCGTAAAGATTCTCTCTACAGATTCATATATACAGAAATGTTTTTTTCTGTTCATTTTCACATCAAAAATATTTTCCAAGAGCAGATTATAAGAAACCAGATTACAGGAAGCTTTAAGATTTTATTATTATAAATTTTTAACCCTAGAAATTCATTATACACAATAAAGTGTAACTTTCACAGAGTATTCCAGTGGATAATTCTTCATTTTGCTATTAAAAAACAAAGATGACTTATTCAACCCATAAGCACTCCTAATAATGTTTCCAGCAACAAGGAGACTTAGTGAACCTGGTTTTCCTTGGTACCACTATTATGTACTGAACTTTCTAATAATGGTCCATGATTCAGGGCCATACAACTATTTTCTAAAAGAAAGAGTTTATAAGTAAACAGTTGCCTACATAGTATTACATTTAGATGCACTGTGGCACCAAGGAACATATTAGACATAGATTTTTTTTCTCGCTTGTCTCTGATGTCTTAAATTCCAATTAAGTCATTTTCTTCCATGATATAAGAAAGTCAGCTCCAATTAAATACAAATCTCTTTGGGAGGTTAATTATCCAATTTCTGATTATAATGTAGCCACTGAGGCTCAGGTTTTAAGGAAAGTGTTGGAGGGAAGTTATACTAAATAGTCTTCAGGGGAAGTCATGTTTAGGCACCTAAATTTAGGTCTTGCCTCAACAAAGTGAAATCTGAAGAGATTGGTCACCCCTGGAGACAGAGAAGCACCTGACAGGAAAATGAGTTTAGAAAGGAATCAGAACAAAGTGACCAAGGTCAATTTCCATTCCTTCAAAGATGTATCAGAGAAGTAGATAATGGTACTAAAGCTCTTGGGTAACACAAATGCGTTAGTGTCTTCAGTTGAACAGGTGACAATTTATTACACTTATTTAGTTTGAGCTTTGTTTTCTTAATATCTCATATAAGAGTAAAGTATATTTGCATCAACATAATCACACAAATAGACACAGTAAAATGCATAAAAGCATTGAAATATATCACTAAGATGCCCTTACCCCATATCAAGAATACTTTATTTTAACCTTTTAGCCTAAGGTCTAGTCTAGCTTTATAGGACCCTGAAAAAAGTCTACGCCTCTATCTAGTTCCCAGTGTGGTTTAAGAAGAAACAAATTACCTGGAGTATTTGAAGGTATACTCTGGTTCATATTTATCATTTAGTAAATTGTGTATATACAAATTTTGAATTTACTTTTTTTGTGATAAAGAAATGTTAATCACGTGGCAGAGTATACAGCAGGAATGTATTATTGTACATTGCAATCAGCAGTAGAAGTTAGTGAACACATGGAAATTTGTGCTTGTCAGCATCCTGAAATGATTCACACATTTTAAAATGTCACTCAGAACATGGTCAATACAGAGAGTATCCCCACGGCCGCCATGCTGCACAACTCCAGGGGCACCATTTTAATTATTTTCTTGTGCTTCTAGGAATTGTTCAATACGGAGTTTATTTCATACTTTTATATACTGGAATACAGTTACCACCATATCATTAGCTAGCACCTGCTCCTCATCAGATAATTAGTATTTCCCTTTTGTGGTGAGAACATTTAAGATCTAGTTTGTTAGCAACTTTGAAGTATATAATACAGTATGGTAACTATAATCACAGTGCTGTGCATTGGATCTCCAGAGCTTATTCCTCTTATAACTACAAGTGTTTACCTTTCAATCAGCATCTCCTCAACTCCCGCACCCTGAGACCCAGGGAACAACCATTCCACACTGTGTTTCTATAAGACGGGTTTTTTTAGATGCCATTTAAGTCATATTGTACAGTATTTGTCTTTCTTTGTCTGACTTATCTCACTTAGTACAAGGCTCTGATGTTCCTTACACTGTACTAGGAACCTAGTAAGAGCAATTTATTTGAGTCAAAACCATAATGCCTATGAAACTCCAGAAGTTTGCTGAGTACTTCTAGATCTCACTTTCACTACCAGTATAATGAGGTTGTTAGAGACAGCTCAGGCAACACAAGATAATATTTGAAATATATGATGTTGTGCATTGAGGAAAGTTAAATAATATAGGGAAAACACAAACATATTTGTAAGATATTCACAATGGTCTATATTAATTTTTTTTTAAAGAATGACACCTGAGCTAACATCTGTTGCCAATCTTCTGTTTTTTTTCCTTCTTCCTCTTCTTCCCAAATCCCCCAAGTACATAATCATGTATTCTAGTCATAGGTCCTTCTGGTTGTGCTATGTGGGATGCCACCTCAACATGGCTGGATGAGTGGTGCCACATCCATGCCCATGATCTGAACCAGCGAAACCCTACGCCACTGAAGTAGAGCACACGAACTTAACCATTTGGCCATGGGGCTGGTCCCACAATTGGTAAGATATCCGCAATGGTCTATATTTAAATCCATCCCTAAAAGCAGGAAATAAATGTCTCATGTGAAAGTTACGCTTGCTGTACCAGGAAGGTAGAAGCCATCCTTATCACCAGAGGTAGGGAATTGAGGACCAAGAAGGCTACATAAACACACCTTGTTTCTTCTACACTAATTTACTATCTGAAGCCTAAATCCTTTAGTCTTGTCAGTTTTTTACAAATTTACTGTCTCTTTTTTATACAAGTTTCAAAAGCTTTGGTCACTTCTTTGAGTCTCGTATTTTTATGGGGCTCCTATGCAAATGAAATTAAATTTGTTTTTCTCCTTTTAATCTCTTATTAAATCAATTTAATTATTAAGCCAGTGAAAGAACCTAGTGGGAAGAAGGGAAAACTTTTCTGCCCCTACATAGTCAACACATTATAGAAATGAGGGTAATTGACATGTACCTGGGGGAAAAAACAGTCAGACAATGACTAATGAAAACTAAAATGTAAGATTACAATATTTCTAAATGGGAGGCAAACGAGATATCAGAAATGGAGGAAATGGTATAAACCAGAAACAGCAGATGGAAATCATTAAGTCGAGGATCTATCCGAATTCTATTAGACATCTGGCTCACATGAGGAGGGTATAGATTCATGATAGCCATGAAACATAACCTTAAAATAAATTATGGTAAATTTATGACTGATCAATTTGGTGAATGGAGTCAAAATTAAAAGTTTAGGATTTGCTAGAATTGTTGCAGCATTCACAGTGGAAAATATAGAACCAGAAATCTAATTAATTATGTTCTCATAACACAGAATGCAAAAACTTTAGAGATTTAATTCCCAGCAGTCACGGGGTCAAAATAGAATGTAATCTGCCTATTGTTTATGTATCAGAGATAAGATCAGAAAGACTTACTCAACAGGTAGGTTTCTAAATGGTTAAATTTAAGAACGCAATGAGGAAAGACTTTTACATTTTTGCAAAATTGGAAATCAAGTATTGAAGATTTTGTAGATAAATCATTTTTACTTTGCAATTCACTTAAATAAACTCTGTAATCTAATGGCCAAATATGATATTTCTTTGTTAAAGCTGCGTGAATTTCACTGACCTCATTTGATGTTTGTATAAGGATAGTAAAAATTTTATTTATTGATGTTTTAATAAAGGTTTATAAGTAAATCACTACTTTTTGATCATTGTGCAAGTGATGTTGTATACATAAATTTAATATTTGTTTTTGTATTTTTCAAATAATAATATAGATAACACATTACAAATACAAATATATGTCAATCCAACTGCATACGGACCACCTACCATAATATTATAAGTCTAGGAAAATATAAAAAATCATACCACCACCCTCATTCAAATTTTCTTATATTAACAGACACACACATACATAATGCATACAGAAATACAAGACAGAAGCATATATCTCTCAGGAGCATTTATACTTCTTTCCATTTTCACTGTAATGGAGAAGTCAATTTATAATCCTAAAATATGCAAATTTACAAATTGTAGCCTGCTGTTTCCACTTATTTTCATCACTTGTGTTTGGATGGGAAGGGATTTGTCATTTGGTAAAGATCAGGAAAACAAGTGGGTTATAAACACTACAGCAAACCAATGAGGAAGGGTGATAGAGGAGTTCTATAAAACATGTTTCGTGTCTCAATAAAGACTAATGATGCCATATTCAAAAAGCAGTACTATAATAATCTTCATTTGTTAACTTATATGCAATATCATGTCAGTGATAAAATCAATTATTTTTCTTTAATGAAGCAATGAGCATGACCCTTCTTTCTAATCACCATCTTAGTTTTCCAACTTTTCACTTGCTTGATGTTTATTTTATGTATTAATTTAATTACACTAAGGGTTATTAGTGTTTAGAATGCACCCGTTGTGCTTCTAGGTGATTTGCATTTGCTGGTGATTGCAGTAGTTTCTTAACTAGTGGGTCCTATAATGTACTGGAAATCAGAAACATAAATTAGCTAATCTTACAAATAATTTATCATAAAGTATATATCAACGTGAAATAAAAAGGCAAGATACTCTAAGTTCAAGCAAAATGTCTCAATGTAGGGTGCAGACAAAAGATTCTTTGAAATTTAGTTCAGATATAAACTGAATAGAGATACAATGAATGGTGGTGAGAGGAAAGGATCCTAGACAGAGAGGCAGGGAATTACAGATCCTGAGGTGGGTATGATGTGGATTAAGGCTGCCCCAGCTAGAGAAGCCCAAGGTGACCTGGCCTACATGCCAAACTATATGACCCAGTGGACTTTTTTTATGGTATGAATTAGGACTGCCCCAGGGAGAGAAGCCCGGGGCATCCTCACCTGCATGCCGATCTATATGGCCAGATTCGTATCTAAAGTTATATGACCGCACAATAACCAGACCCCATCTGCACTGAAATCATTTAATGACTTTTTACATCATCTTTTCTTTTTTCCAGTAAAAATAAGTCACGTACCCATGCCTTATAAAATTAGCCCTAACCCTCAACTCAGGGCAGCAGCAGGAGCTCTGACCGCCCGTGGGTCCTGTTCCCATGCACCAGCTCTGCCTGCCCATGGGTCCTGTCCCCATGCCAGCGGGGACAGCAGAAGCGGCAGCAGCAGAAGCTCTGACTGCCCATGGGTCCTGTCCCCATGCTATTCCACACTATTCTCTAAATAAAAGAGCACTACTGCCAGATCTTGAGAGTCTAAGAAATCTTTCTTTTGACTCCTCGGCTCACCGACCCCGCATCAGGTAGACAATGCCTTCTTAGAGGATATGAAGTCTAACATGGGAAGGATAAAGAACAAAGTGGAGGGTCCTGGTAAAGTACATCCTTGTTCTGACATTCTCAACCCAATAACTTCCAGTCAGTTCTTCCCATCTTCCCTCTTCACAGTCGTGGTTGAATTCTATCTTTGTGGTTTGCTAATAATACTCTACTCAAGACATCATCGTCTCTCTTACTGTATTGATTAAACAATTAACTCCAATATGTGACCATGAGCATTCTTTACTAACGGACACAGTGCTCTATCCCTGTAATCCCAGTGCCTGTGTTGTGTCTGGGACACAAAAAAGAAAAAAAAATAATTAATAAAAATCAACATATTCAATAATATTTTTGAGTGTTTATTAAATGTTGGTCAAAATAAATTAAATGAGGGCATGATATGTGCCTTGTATGTTTATTTTATAGATTTTAAGGAAGTACAAATAATTATTGTGGTTACTAAGTTAATTAATCTGTAAAGACATTCATATTAATTACACAGGAAGTAAAAAGCATTCACCTGTGCACTTTCTTGATGTACTCTGCATCATCTGGCTTTGCTCAAACTTTCTGGTGTTAAACACTTGTACAGCTTTTGAGAAAACTTGGGTATGGCTGCATATTTGAAGGACCATAGGAGATTCATTGGCCTTCTTAATTATCCATTGGAATTTGCCCTTTACGTAAATGTAAATGTCTTATGTGAAGAATTGTGGAATGGAAGTAAAGCCTCAGAGGCTCCTTTGCTGGGAAAGGAGACACAGTGACAGAATAGTGAAAAATATGACGATGGAAAAAAATATATATGGTTAATGCTATTTTGAGGAAAAGTTTTAAGGGTTTCCCCCCATATCATATTGTTTCAACTTACCCATACTCTTTTGTTAATCTTTCTCAATAACACAATATAGCAGAAAATATTGTTTGAAATATATTAAAGTCCAACCAATCAGAGAGTCAGTGGATTTCCACTATTCCAAAGTTATACACATGCCATCTTCCTTCCATGTGACATATGACATTAATATCATGTAAAGATTGGTGTGATCTTCATATCGGCTGCTTTACAAACATGTAAAGAGTGAAAACTAACAAGAAGGAAATTTTATTCTCTTAAATGTGCTATCTTAAGCTCAATAAATGTGTCTAAAAATGGAAGAAATCTAATGGATCAGTTGTTCATTTCATCTCCCTGAATTTATGCCATCTGAGTTTGCAAAATCATTTGCTGGGAATACTGTATAGCAGATTCATGGAGGGGAATAAAACTTCACTGTTTTCCTACTAGGTTCTTTGGCATCTCTGATAATTCAATCTAGATAGGACAGATTAACAGGAGAAAAACAGATTTCACATATATGGGAAGCCCAAAGATGTAAGACCCAAAGAGAGTCAGTCAATTACCTATATGTCATCCAGAACTAAGGAGAAGAGGTAGGGGTCTGGAGCTTCAAAGGGGGGGAAGACAATTCACAGGAAGATAAGAAGAGCAAATATTTGGTAAACCAACGTTTGCCATGCCATCTAGAGAAGTCTTGTTACAGGCTCTTAATATCAGCCCTGATATCAGTTCCCCCACATTGAACCCAGCATATACGGGGTTAAAACTAAAACCCACCACCCCCTTTCCTGCTTCTCTAGCTCCACTCATATGTAAATACCTGTTTCTTTAAACTTGGACTCCTTGAGCTTTACAACTAAATGGGAGTTACAAATTGTTAAAAGCCCAGGTGGCCTGCAGTTGGAGGCACACTAAAGTTTAGCTAATCATGTGTCCTTGAAGTTTGCCAGGAAAGCTGCTGTCTCAAGAATATCAAGGAGCAGAGGCTTCCCAGACCTCAACTCCTTAACTCTGGGCGCTGGAACCCACATCAAACAGGAAGATGAGACAATGGTGAAGGACGCCCACCTGCCATCCTCTTATCTCACTCCCCCCCACCCCCACCCTTCCACGGCCTGGCTGCAAGCAGCCTCTCAAGGCCAAAAGCAGCTGGTGGAAAAGCACCGAGCTGCACAAGCTACACGTTCCCCCCTGCCCTCCCCCAAACCCCAAATAAAAATCCCTACCTAGTCCTCATCGGGGAGCTAGCAATTTTTGAGGCACGAGCCCTTGCTTTGCTCCCTGTGCCTGGCATAGTAAAAACCTTTCCTTTTCCACTCAAGACTCTGTTCTCGTTATTTGGATTGGCATCGGGTTCAGAGACCAAACTTTCGGTTACAGTCTTTCTGATCAATATTTTGGTATTAGTTGTCTCCTGGTTCAGGCCCCTCATACATTCTTTCAGGCAGTTAATGGGAAGGTAAACAGTTCTTCGTGAGTGGGCCTTGCTTGTCTTCTGCTCTAAATAATCCAAATAACAAAGTGGCATATTTTGGGGTCATGTATTCTGTTCCTTCTCATTCATGACTAAATAGAAACTTGGGGCCAATGGCCTAAACTAACCCTTCCATGTTGGAATTCTACAGAAATATAGAAAACATAATATCAAAATCTTTGGTGTATTCTAGGTCATCTAAGTTAATACACATCCATCCCATCCACATTTTTTTTTTTTTTTTGAGGAAGATTAGCCTTGAGCTAACTGCTGCCAATCCTCCTCTTTTTGCTTAGGAAGACTGGCCCTGAGCTAACATCCATGCCCATCTTCCTCTACTTTTTATATGTAGGACACCTGCCACAGCATGGCTTGCCAAGTGGTGCCATGTCCATACCCGGGATCTGAACCATGGGCTGAGAAGCGTAACATGTGAACATAATCGCTGTACCACCGGGCCGGCCCCCCTTCCACTCTTAACATTATTACATAACACTGTTTTCACACATCCACCAGGAAGTGATAGAAAATATTTTTCTTCAAACAGGATATTGCCAATGACTTTGTGAAGTGGGTAATGTTTAAGCCTGTTTCTGTATATGGACTCCTTTCTTATGGCCTTGGCACTGAAATCTCTAAAGATAATAATGACATAGTGATGGTAGATTAGGGCCATATGCCCAAATATAACAACCTGTAACACGGTAAACAGATAGATACATACTAGTGACAGGCTGTATAACTACATTTGTTAGAACACAGCAGTAGTAAGCTATATAACCCAGTATATGTGAATTTCTGTTAAAGCAAGAGGCAGAAAATTTAACCTCTCTGCAAATTCAACTCCAGAAATATGCTGTGAATGAGGCACCCAATGCAATTATAAATACCATGGTGTTTCACAAATCGCTCTTCCTCACTATACCTCTGTCCCCTTCTCTCTGTAAAGTAGGGTTACACACTACAGTATATCTAAGTTTTTTCCAGTTGCTATAATCCATCTTTATATATCTGTGGTTCTAATGCTGTGTAAACATATTCCCATTATTGGGAATATTTACAAACAAACAAACAAAACAAAACAGTGGTTTCATCTTCACACAAAGAACTGAATTGTATCTTTAGGCTGATTTCACTTCAGTGGCAATAATGATATCGGCTAGAGTGTGAATTGTGGAATTTCAAATACTTTTAAACACAGCTCTTTTAAATGGCCACCCATTCTGCATTCAGCCTTTAACATACACTACACAGAATGGTTATACACTTTATTAGGGTTCAGGAAAATAAAAATTAAAATCATAGTACAGTACTATGACTCACCTGAGGAGTAGCTAAAATAAAAGCGATTCACAATATTAATATCGAGTGCTTGTGTGGCTGTGGAACAACTACAGCTCTGACACATTAACAACAGAAGTCAGAATTGACATTCAACTTTGGAAAACTGCATGATAGTATCTATCACAGCTGGCCCTAAAATTCCATTCCTAGTTTTATATCCAATAGAAATAAGTGAGTATGTACACCCAAAGCTTGTGGAAAAAATGATCAATGTAGCATTATTTGGAATTTGAGAAATAATCTATAATACATTTGTTCATTGGGACACTTCACAGCAAAGAGAAAGAATGAACTATTATCACATGCAACAGCATGGAGGAATATTATATATGATACTGGCGCTGACATCACTTCCTCTACATTAAACCCAGCATGTATGGAGTTAAAACCCAAGCACTCATTCCCTACTTATTCCCTGGCTTCCTGGCTCCAGAATCATTATCTACCATGCAGTCAGACAGGAAAGGACAGCCAGCTGGATTCCTTATTATCTCCTCCTCTTTTCTACCAGCAGCATCCCAAGGCAGAATGCAGGCTGGTGGGAAAGCTCTGACCAGCAAGGCCACTGACTCCCCCTACCCCTCCTACAAGCAGCCACATTCCTCACAAAACTAAAACCCCAGGCCTCCCATATTTTGGGGATATGAGAAGAAATGAGACAAATTGAGGGCTCACTCTCATCTCCTGGCTGATATCACCCAAAATAAAAATCCTTTCCTTGCCATAAGCCTGGAGTTCCAATTTTTATTTGGCCCATCTTGTGGAACAGGTAGGAAACCTATGTTTTTAGGCACTAACATATACATACTATTGAATGAAAGAATCTAGATATTAAAGGATAAAAACCTAATGATTTCACTTCTCTATAGTTTTTAAAATATATGTCAAACTATCTATCCTATAAAGCATCAATTTTTGCTAGGCCTCACGGAAAGACTGTGAAATGCTCATTTTATTCTGTTTTATGGTCAGATGGTTAGAGTTTGGATACAAAGACTCTTAATTTTCAAAAATTCACCTGTTTAAAAAATATATACATAGTTTATATAGATACAAAACTTTAAGAAGTTCTCTAAAAACAATCATGATTGGCTATCATATTGTAATCAACTAAAGGATTCTATTATTAATTTTTAAATCTTGACAAGTTTCTTATATAAAACATGTTTTCAAGATATTCTTGTAAAGTTGATACAGGATACAGCATTCACAGTGTATTTCATTAAATGATTATCCTTTTTTCTTTTTGTTTTGAGGAAGATGGCCCTAAGCTAACTGCTGCCAATCCTCCTCTTTTTTGCTGAGGAAGACTGGCCCTGAGCTAACATCTGTGCCCACCTTCCTCTATTTTATATGTAGGACGCCTACCACAGCATGGCGTGCCAAGCGGTGCCATATCCCGACCTGGGATCTGAACCTGCGAACCCCGGCCCCTAAATCGGAATGTTTGCACTTAACTGCTGCATCACCGGGCCAGCCCCATGATTATCCTTTATGTTAGTAAAAAGTGCAACCTTGGTTATAGAACAGAGATGTTTTCAGTAACCCACAGGCACTGCTTTTCTTATTTCCTGAAATAGGTGGACTTAGTGAAACTGGTTTTCCTCGGTAGCACTATCATGCACTGAATTCTCAGGACCAGGCAACCATTTTCTGGAAGAAGTTTATAAGCAGACAGTTGCTTACATAGTATTATGTTTAGGGGCATCAGCAATACCAGAAAAGCCATGCAGATTTAGAATTTTTTCTCACTTGTTTTTCTCTGGTGCTTTAAAGTCTACCTTAATTCTCTTCCTCCCATAGCTAAAGAAAGTCATTCTATTAAAAAACAAATCCTTTGGGAAGTAATTTAGATTAACCTATTTTGTAGGAGGTACTATTGCCCATGCTTCAGAATTAATGGTCAGTTAGAGTTAGACTTCATGATCTGGAAGGGAAGTCATGTTTATAAAGATGGATTCTTAATCCTGATAAACTGAGTACAGACTGAGGAAATTGACATGGCTGCAGACAGGGAAGACCTGAGGGAAAATGAGTGTGTAAAGGAATCAGAGGAAAGTGATCAAAGACTTCTTCTACTTCAAATATGCTCCAGAGGAGTAGTGAAGGTCGTAGAGCTCTTAGATATCACAAACATATCATTATCTTACATTTACCTGATGGAAAATTACTACAATTACTTTGATGGTTTGAGATTTTCCTCGGCAATATCTCCCACAGGATTAAATTTGATATTTTAGTATCGGGATCATCACACAAATAATAACACCACATTATGAAAAGTCATTAAACATTGTCATTAAAATCACTTTGCCCAAAATTAAAAAGATACCAATTTAAGTGAATTTGCCTGAAGAGCATTCTAGCTTTATAAAAAGCAGGAAGAAACTCCATAATACAAACCAGACAAATAAGTAAACAAAAATAAATAAAAATGCGTGTTTCTGTTTAATTAGGGTGATTTTTCAGAAGAAATGTGAAATTAATATGAAACATATTAGAACGTATAATCTGGTACATGAATTGCACATCTTACTTCTTTGTTGTTTACACAAATTTTTCACTTATGGGTTTGTGGCAGTTAAGTTAACTACATTAAGACTCAAGATGTAGAGCTAATGTTTGTGGTTGTTGTACATTTTTTGAACATTAAGTAACTGTAGGCATTTAAAGAGCACATAGCAACCTATGCTTGTAATTGTGTAGCAATGATTCACACACATACTAAAATATCACTCAGTAAACAAACATTATGGAGATTATCCCTCTAAGCTGCCAGGTTCTACAATGTCAAAGAACATCAATTTCTTTATTTTCTATTTGTTTCTTAGAATGGCGCATCATTTTCACTTCACATCAAGTTAATAAAGTTCAAGTGCCCAGCTGACATAAATAAAACAGATTATATCGCAATGTGGCAACCCTTCTGCCCTTAATCCCTGTTGAGATCCTACCTTGGTTTAGAAGTGGAAATTGAATGGTCTTTCAGTTCTCTCAGAAATCTAGGAGTCTATGGGTCATTAAGTTTTTGAATTTTCAAGTATCACTTTAACATAACACACTTTAACATTCCATAAGAGTATTTAAGAGAGTTACGTTTTAAGTCAAATTTGTTTCATTGCACTGTATTCAGGAATCTATTGTGAGCAATTTCTATGAAGTCAAGGTAGATTACGGTCTCAGAGACACTACAAGTAGACTTATCAGCTCTGGATTTCAATTTCTGTATTATATAATGAATTTGTCAGAGACAACTGAAGACATAAATGATAATATAAAATATATGAGATGTGGTGATAATTAAATAATATAAAACATCTATCCTAAAAAGTCCTCCATTCTCCTTTTTTACTGTTAACTCTCTTTGTTATTAAAGGTCATTTCTTAGAATTTATTTTACAGAAAGAAATGACTAGGAAACATTATGTAAGTATAATTTTATTCATATCAGAGTTTTTATGATACTAAGATTGTCTATAATCTAAGTGACCATTAGCAGAGGATAGGTTGCATAAATTAACATGCATCAATAGAAAGGAATGCATTGCCTCTATTCAAAACACTCATTTAAATATATAAAATATCTTTATTCTGACATAATTTTTCTTTAAAAATCAAAAATCTGCTTACATAGGCAACAGAGTCTAGTTATTTGTATGCACTGTGATTATAGTCAGTTTTTTGTCTGTATTTACAAAAATGTTTATTTTGTGAATAAGTTTAATGGGAGAGTGTTTGTGTAGGTGTATTTGTGTAAGTGTGTGAGCATAAGTGGGTTTGCATTTCTTTCCTTAATTTTGGAATTAAAAAAAATGCCTGTATAAGGATTGTTGAGCTAGAAATAAGCAATGCTCACAAATTGACCGTAGTCATTTTACTATTGTTAAATAAGTATGATATTGGGCTACAGTAAGGTAGAGAGGTACAAAAGTAACATTTAAAAAAAGTACTTATTTCTTTCTTAGTCACCCATCCTGTAGGAAATAACAGATGATAAATCGTATTATCATATTTGTCACTTAATCCTGGGAGACCAAGTGTTTAACATGCAGGGACCAGACCAGGGATGGTTATATAATCCAGATCAACCAGGAGACAATGCTGAACCCTCTGGAAGGTAGAATTGCATGAAACAAACGTGTCAGTAGTTCTGGAATACATATAAAAACATGTTGTTGTTTTTATTATTTATAGTTTAGATTTGTTTATTTACTTTACACTTTTTATGCTGAAACTGTGTTATAAAAGTAAAGGAAGGTATAAAATATTATACAAACCTATTTTAATCACTTTCATCAGGCTATTTATTTTAAATACATATATACATAGACAGCAGACAATACTTTAAAATACAAGTATGGATCGTGTATGTGGCCAGTTTTTGCTTTTAATCTTACCTGTACTTTAACATTTTTTAAATATGTTTTCTTTTCAAGGAAAGGATTTTTTAAATCTTTATACAGAGACAGATATTCAGACGAGTTCAGACCAAGGGTTTGGAGACCTGCACAATGATCACTAGAGCATTATTTAGATACTCTTTTTCTGTTCTTAATCTACCTTCAGCTCCACTTTTCTTATATTTGTAGAGAACAGAGGAGGTCATAGATAATATTATATATAACATATTTGACTTGGGTAAAATATAAACAGTGGGCCATATAATTCAATTGGCCTTCCAACGACCATCAGCTCTTTTACACGAAAGGGGGAGAAATTTCAGAGATATTTAAGAGAAACAGACATCAAAGAAAAAGTAAATCAATATTAAAACTTCTAGGGATTGGGATGGGGTACACTTCAGATATGACTCTTTCTGATATCATGGGACTGTGGACACAAGAGAACTTTAATCATGTGTCTTACACATCTGTTCTGCTGGTGAATAGATTTTGTGCGAGCCAGGTTAGGCCTGGCACATGCTTGTCTGTGCACTGTAGTGCATCACTCATAGAGACCCTCCCACTCTCTTGTCCAACAACTACAATCCTCCCCGCTCCAGTGAGTCCTGGATGACATCTATCTCTATCCCTTGTTAATTGAGGCTGGATATATCCAAGGCCTGTTATGTCCAGGAATCTGCCAGAGATCTGCCTGCTCCACAGTTGTGGATGATAAGGGAAAAACAAAGAAATATGTTCATTACCTACATCTCTTATTGAACTATGCCTATCTATTACAGGATATAACAACATTTTTGCAATTTTGAAAAAAAAAATAACAACTGTGTCAGAAGATGAGGGTTTTGTGGACCAATTAAATTGAGAAGTATTGCTTCAACTCAGAGACATCAATTTCTCAGTATGCTAGAAGTAGCAAAGCATATCATCAATACTACATAGGTTGGTGTGGAAAGAGCATAATTTAATTTGAATGAAACTGTGATACAAACTCTGTACAATGTTAAATAAAAGTGATATTATCATTATCATTGTCAATTTACATTAAATTGGATATATTTCCAAGAAGTTAGTTTATCTCATGCAGTCTTAACATTGTTTATCTCTTTTAATAATTACTGAAAAATAGGAAACACCAGCAGTTTAACTATTAAAATGGTAAGATGATGTTACCCTCCACTTCCATTTCTTTCTTTCGCAACCAGAGATTTCCAGACCTGAGTGTTGGCTGTTGACAACTGCACTGTGTTTATTGACTTCCTATTCCTAGCGCTTTCTAACAGACAGGATGTGCAGCAGGGCCAGTTTGTGCTCTTTCTGCTGGTTTATGACATAACAGTGATTGCCAATCTAGGGAAGATCTGCTGATCAAGATGGACTCCAGACTTCACTCAACCATGTATTACTTTCTGAGGAATATGTCGTTCTTTGATGCCTGCTATTCCACTGTTGTCTCTCCCAAGATGCTGGCTGATTTCTTATCTAAGCAAAAGGCAATTCCATATAATTTATGTCCAATTCAGGTGTATTTGTTTGGGGTCTTTGCAGGTGTAGAATTCCTCATGTTGGCTGTCATAGCATATGACCGTTACGGAGCCATTTGCAATCCACTTCTTTATATAATTGTCATGTCCAGGAAACTGTACCTAGCTAGTGGCCACTGTGTACATTGAAAGCTTGATGTATTCGGCAATCTTCACTGTTTGCACGATTAAGTTGTCATTCTGCAATTCTAATACTGTCAATCACTTTTTCTGTGACGTGCCCCCCTTACTAGCCCTGTCCACTTCATATACAACTACCAATGAAATAGTGATGTTCACTTATAGTAGCTGTGCTCTGGGTTGCAGCATCATTACAGTCCTCATCTCCTATAGCTACATCATAACTACCATCCTTATAATGAACTCAGCTGAGGGGAAACGCCAAGCCTTCTCCACCTGTGCTTCCCACTTAACCCCTGTGGCTATATTGCATGGCACACTCCTGTTCATGCATTGCGACCCAGCTTGAGTTACTCCATGGACACAGACAAAATGGTCTCTGTTTTCTACATGGTTGTCATCACTATGTTAAACCCACTGACCTACAGCTTAAGGAATAATGATATGAAAAGTGCCCTGAAAAAAACAATTAGCACTAAATTATCTTCTGGGTGAAATTGTGTTTTCACTAAAAAAATTTGCTTAGAGATTCTGAGAGTTAAATTCAGTTACTTTGACATAGATTCCTGCAGTGTCGCCAATACATCTTTTAGTTCTTTTGCATTCTTTATTTTTGTGCTTAAATTGAGTGTAGGGAGTAGTCATTTCTGATCTTAATCATCTCTCCAAGCTAAGAAAGAGTAGTAATAAATTAGCTTGCAAAGAGGGTCCTTTTAGACCTCCCTTCTCTGTTCTTGGTTTTATCCCACTGAGATAGCATAGGCAGAGCAACCCCTCCATGCATGTCAATTCAACTTACCCTGTTAAGGCTCCAATTATCCCTTTAAACTATAAAGTTTAGTAAACTTACTCAGACAGAAGGGGTCCTTACTGGATTAAATTAGGTTTGTTTGTATCCTTCCTAAGTACTAATGTCACTCTATAAATGTTCTGTCATAACACTTAGAAATATACAAGTACTAAATGAATACATATGAATAAGTTAAAAACTTCTGCCCTAACTCAAATTTCCACAAATGCAAGGTCATTGTCTATCATGTTCACCAATATTTTTACTTTGCTATTTACAATGTTTGGCTCCAGGATGCCATTAAAAATATTGACTAAACGAATGAGTGTCCCTTATAAAATTGATGCAAAAAAGCCTCTGTACATTTACGAAAAAAAAAAACCCAACTCCCTTTATTTTATTTTGTTTTATTCTAGTGTGTTCATCTTAGATGATATCCCTCTGTGCTTCTTGTCTTTTGGTCAGATTGAATAAGTATCAGTAACAGGGATCATTTAATGTAGGGAACTTCTTGGATCCTCTATTCCTCATCATTCTGCCCCACTATTATCAGTAGTCATCCCCAGGATCAGCCACTCTAGATTTATATTGCACTTCACAGACTTCACATCAAGTTGTGGATGTTTTTCTTGCCCTCACTCTGGAGAGCAGATATGGGGCAATTGACAAATGTACAGAAACTTCATGAATGCAAGTGTGCGGTATGTAGCTGGACCTTCTTTCTCAAAAGGCCTGGAGAAGAGAGCTCCATCTCTCTTGTAGGGTTCATAGCATTAAACTTTTTAAAGTTTAAAAAAAAAGCAGCTTTAATGCCCAATTGATACAATTAAAGTTGAAAGGAAGAGTTATTAACTTATATGTATTTAGTTAAAAAAAATGCAAAGAATAAAGCAGTATTTACATTAGTATTCCATTTGTAATGATTTATGTTGGCTCTCTGTATCTGTGAAATTAAATGTAATCCTATTCTAAACACAATTTTAATAGTGGTCATTGCTGAGTAACTGAATGTTAGATTATCTTAATATATGTGCTAATAACTTAAGTTAAATGTTTACATTTTTCTCATTGTCATCAACAATTAATTCAATTATGAAAACCATAACAATACTTCAGGTTGACAAATTATTCATTTTATTTTAGGTCGTTGTCAAGAAAGGAACATAGAGACACTCTTTTTTCTTCCTGAGAGGAGAGTGTAATGGGTTATACAGGTTTTTCATTTAGATCCCCTTCTCTAATTTTATATATCCCTTTAGTGCATAAAATGTGCTGAGTGTTATATACATCAGACATCATAAGAAGGAAACAACACAATAAAAAGAAGCAATTTGGGGCCGGCCTGGTGGCACAGCGGTTAAGTGCGCACATTCCTGCTTTGGCGGTCCAGGTTTCAACAGTTCTGATCTGGGGTGCGGACAAGGCACCGCTTGACAAGCCATGCTGTGGTAGGCATTCCACATATAAAGTAGAAGAAGATGGGCACGGATGTTAGCTCAGGGCCAGCCTTCTTCAGCAAAAAGAGGAGGATTGGCAGCAGTTAGCTCAGGGCTAATCTTCCTCAAAAAAATTAAATAAATAAAAAATAAAAACAAGCAATTTTCAATAAGTTAACTATCTTCAATTACTAATTGAACAGAGTTTTAAGACAAATAAAAATATTTCTTACTCTTAGATATCTTCCTTTATAATCTCAAATAATGTGCTTGTTGTTCATAGACGATTTCATACATTAAGACCTCTATATCATGAACCAAAGCCCTTCTACGCTTGATCTACTTTCTTAAAATACAGTAAATATATTCATATCTCTAAAACTAAACCTATGGGGCTGGCCCCGTGGCCGAGTGGTTAAGTTTGTGCGCTCCGCTGCAGGCGGCCCAGTGTTTCTTTGGTTTGAATCCTGGGCGCCTACATGGCACTGCTCATCAAACCACGCTGAGGCAGGGTCCCACATGCCACAACTAGAAGGACCCACAACGAAGAATATACAACTATGTACTGGGGGACTTTGGGGAGAAAAAGGAAAAAAATAAAATCTTTAAAAAAAATAACAAAACTAAACCTATTCATGTTATGTAAAATTGGATTCACTGGCCATCTTCCATATATATGTTTAAGGAAAAAACAATATCCTTTACTATTTTTTCTATAAGTTTTTCTTTAAAAACACGGATTTAATAGACTTTAAAATGGTCAGAACAGCAGGATATTTTTGTGTTTGCTTCTGTTTCGTTTTTGTTTAAGAAAATAATCAAGAAGGGAGAGAGTTCAAAACAAAAGCTGGACTTTGAATTCAGACAGACTTGAGCTCAAATCTGTATACCAGTTTCCACCGCGATCTGATGTAGAGTGTTCCTGTGAAATTTTTGTAAGACGAAATGGCATTAATAGAAGAATTATTTATCATTAATTTATGTGGGAAACTTTTTTGAGCGTTCTCAGACCCAAAATAGTAACCCAACAAAATACTCAAGATAAAGCACAGATACTCACAGACACAGCTCAAAGCTATAACGCTTGATGCTGACGTGTCAAGAGTAGTTCCTTGGGAAGGAGATGGCGGCGCCGCTCTCGCTGCTCTGGGTGCCTGCCGCCTCCATAATGGCTCCCCGCAATACAAGTGCTGAACGCTGTTTTTGCTTTTTGCCTTTTTTCATTAAAGTAAAAATCCCCTTCAATTTCCTTCAAGTTAGTGTAAATAGGTATTAATATAGGTCTTTCGTAAAAGCAAAGCGGCCTAAAGTGATCCTTTGGATAGCAGGGGAAACCTGCACTATCATTTACTTGTTAGCTATGTGATCTTAGATTAGTTAATCTTATTGAGTCTGTTTCCCCATCTCTTTAATATGGGATTAACATATGCATCATAAGGAAATATATATATATATCTGAGGTTAATGAAGAAAGCTTTAAGATCATACAAAGTCTATTAATTCCCCATCAGGGGTAAAATCCTTGCTGCTGTAAAAAGGTAGTATCGTTCATGACATTTTTGTCATGAAAAGAAGTCTCCAGTATGGATCCTTGTTGACTTTAGAGTCTGCCTACCTAATCCGTCAGATTCTAGTTGCAGATCTTAGTCTCAAGTCATATTACAAGCTCTCTACCCAGCGACCTTAGGACATACCTTTCCTGACCCTGCCTTCGCTCTTAGAGTTGACTAGAGGTTACTTCATGGATTCCCATGCTAGCCATACCATTCTCATGTCCAAGCCAGATGCTTGAAACTGCTCTACTAATCTAAGTCCCAGAACCCACATGGCCAAGAAATGAGTTTAGATGATGAAACCCAGTGTACCATATTTTATTTTATTCTGTGTAGCCCTATCCCAAGACCATGGCTGAAATGGCACACTTAGCTGCGAAGAAACCAATATCTATGTGTTGTGCTGAAGCCATGCACTTTCTAGAACATTACCTGCTCAGTATTTGGGAAGAAGCATTTGGTTCTCGTCACCCTCAGGCTGCCATTCTGTTTTTCCCTATTGAAAGCTTAGGTTGGCCAGAACCCTACCTCACCACAGATCTGCGTAGGCAAAACTTTAAAGATAGTATTCACTGCAGTAAATGGAACTGTGATTTCAATTCATAAACCAGCGAACACTTTCACTATTACAAGGTCTTCCTCACTGGTTTATACTCTGTCTTGCTACTCTACGTCACTTTCAGATTTAGCACTTGCTCTAGATTTTATAGCCAGATATTCTCTATGTGTCAGGCCCCAGTCACTGACCAAACTATCATCCTACCATTTGTAGATTCCATTTCCCATCTCTGGCTCTCAATATATAGCATCCCTCAGTAATTCGTGTAATGATTCAGTGTTATAGATCAGTTTTTTATCATTGCTCCTTATTTCTGCTCAGGCATTGATATCCCTAAACATAAACTCAACCAGTGATGACAACTAGATCTATGTATAATGAAACAAGCAACTAGCTCCATACTGGTGAAAAGCTCCTTAGCAACGTTTTAAAAATAAAACAGTAATAATTCTTACTAAATCAATAAGTATGTGGCTCTTTCTGATGAGGCAGCAAATTTAACCTAGGTTGAAATCTTCTGTAGAAACATCTATGAACTGGAGAAGCAATGACAGCAAAATTGGGTCTGAATGACTACTCTCAACTCACTGTAACTGTGACCTTCAACAAATCACTTTTCCTCTTTGGGCCTCAGTTTCCACTTTGTCCAAAGCGAGGCTCAAAATAAATGTTCTTTATTAAACATCTAGCTATCATATTCTATACCTATGTTAATATAAATCTATCAATGCATATACTCATTTCTATTTGGGGTGATTAAAAAATAGCAGATGGGTGGGGATATATTCATATCAATGGAAAACATTACATCTCTAGGCCATTTGACCCCAAATAGAGGTGGCAATGATGGCTTATAGGTTGAGCATGAGTTGCAGGACCCTCAGAACCATCAAGCTGAACTCATTTAACTGCCTTTCTATTCTGCATTTTGACATTAAAAGACATCTCATAAAAGAGGATATCGAGGACTGGCCAAGTAGTGCAGTGGTTAAGTTTGCTCTTTCTACTTTCGTGGCCCATGGCTTGCTCGTTCAGATCCCAGGTGCAAATCTACACACGACTTGTCGACTCATGCTGTGGTAGGCATCCCACATATAAAGTAGGGGAAGATGGGCATGGATGTTAGCTCAGGGCCAGTCATCTTCAGCAAAAAGATGAGGATTGGCGGCAGATGCTATCTCAGGGCTAATTTTCCTCAAAAAAACAAAAGTGGATATCCAACGTTATTAGTCACCAGGGAAGTAAAATACTATACATAATGGCTAAAATTAAAGTGGAAGACAACATTAAGTGTTGGTGAAGATGTTTAAAAGCCAGAAGACTCACACACTGAAAGTGTGATAGTGAAAGTGTAGATTGGCATACTTCGTAGAAAACTGTATGACTAAATATTTACTAAATCAAAATTTTGTGTACACTGGTACTCATAAATAATTTCAACTCCTTATTTTATAAGCAAGATAAACGAGTGTCTATCTTTATTAAAAGACATGTACAAGAATGTTCACACTAAAATTATTGGTAACAGGAAAAGGAAAAACAACTGCCTATCAACATGAAAGTAGGTAAATAAATAATGATATATTTGTACAAAAGAACACTATACAACAGTGAGATTGAATGTGTTGCAATTGCATCCATTCAACATGAATGGACAGCACAAGTGTTTGGCGTGGAATGAAGCAGTGCATACTGTATACATCCACTTTTGTGTGGGTAAGAAAATAGGAACTAATCTATCATGGTAAAAGTCAAGAAAGAAAGTACTCCTTTAGAGTAGGAGATCAGTGACAAGAGAATGACGTAGAAGGCATTGTAGATTCTAGTAATATTCTGTTTCTTGGTCTGGGTCCTGGTTACAGGGGTATTTCTTTTTGTGGAAAACTTATCTAGCTGTATACTTATTTAACCACTCTCTATACGTGCATTAGATATCAAAAAGTTTTTTCAAAAGCAAAATTTATACACTATTAGTTTATAAGAAACTTCAGATCTTTCTTATTACAAAATTTCAACTGTAGTAATGTCTTATATTAAAGTTCAGGATATTTTTGTAAAATAAAAGGAGCAACTTTCATAAAATATTTCGTAGAATAACTATCTCTTTTGTTATTAGAACTTGCTGCTTTTTTTAATCAAAGATGTCTTCTTCAAGCCATGAGCGCTTCTAATATTGTTTGTAAGAATAAGGAGATTTAGTGAACCTGGTTTTCTTCGATACCATTATCAGAACTGAACTTATTCATAATGGCCCGTGACTCAGGGCTATACGACTATTTTCTGAAGGAAAGAGTTTATAAGTAGATAGATACCTATGTAGCATTATGTTTAGAGTTATCAGTGGCACCAGCTATTCTCTATTAAAACATAAATTCTTTGGGAAGTAAGTTAGGTTATCCAATTTTCAGCAGTACATTTCTACTCATGCTCTAGATTTAATCGGGAGTGAGAGTTAGACTACGTGGTCTGCAGGGGAAACCATGTTTATGAAAATAAAGTCTGAATCCTGCCTAAACAGAGTGTAGCCTGAAGAAATTTGGCATCCCTGGAGCCACAAAAGACCTGAGGGAAAATGAGTATGGAAAGGAATCAGAAGAAGGTGACCAAAGATGACTCTGTCTCTTTCAAATTTGCACCAGAGAAGTGGGCAATGGTAGTAAAGCTCTTAGGTACCAGAAATATGTCATTTTCTTAGGTTTACCTGATGGAAAATTATCGGCAATTAGTTAGGTGGTTTGAGACTTGCATCAACAATATCTCCCACAGGATTACATTCGGCATTTTAGTATTGGAGTCATTACATAAATAGCAGCAACACATTATGAAAAGGCATTAACAATTATCACTAAAATCACTTTTCCAAAAATTAAAAAGACATTAATTTCATTGGATTTTGCCTGAAGAGTAATCTGTCTTTATAGAAAGCAGCAGTAAACTCCATAACAACAAATTAGGCAAAGGCATGATTTGGAAACAAAAATAACTGCAAAATCTATGTTTCTGTTTATTCCAGGTGAGGTTTCAGAAGAAATATGAAACTACCTGAAAGATTTAAATGCATAACCTCTTACGTCTTGCACACCTTACTTCTGTTGTTTTTTACACAAATTTTGTATTTACAGATTTTGTGGTAATAAATTAACTGTATTAAGACTCAAGTTGTACAGCTTAATGTTCATGATTATTATACACTTTCTTGAAATATCAATCAACTGTAGGCATTTAAAGAACACATCCAACCGGCACTGGTAAAAGTAGAGCAATGATTCACACACAGGATAAAGTATTACTCAATAAATGGACAATACAGAGATTGTGGCCACAGCTTCCAGGTTGCACAACATAAAAGAGCACCAATTTCTTGATTTTCTATTTGGTTTCTGGAACTGTGCAATGCAGCTGCCCTCTTCACTTTCTTGTCCCACCGACATTATTTTCAAATGCCCAGCTAAAGAAAAATAAAACGGCTTAACTCCCAATATGCCAACCCTTTTATCCTCAGTCACTTTTGTGATTCTGCCTTGGTTTAGAAGTGGGAATTGAGTGCTCTCTCAGTTCTTCCATAAATATAGGAGTTCTTGGGTCATTAATTTTGTTAATTTTCAAATGTCACTTTAACATAAATACACTTTAGCATTGCATGAGATTATTTAAGAGAGCTATCTTTAAGACAAATTGTTTCATTGCACTATATTCAGGAATCTATTGTTAGCAATTTCTATGGATTCAAGTAAACAATGTTTATGGGACTAGAAGTTTCCATATCACCCTGCATTCCAACTTCTGTTTCATAGTATGAGGTTGTTAGAGACAACTCAGAACGCATGAGACACTATATGTAAACATGATAATGTGTGGTGATAATTAGATGGTATAAAACAACTGAGAATGGTAAAAAGGTCAAAAATGCCTTTATTTAAATTCAAATCTCTTTGCTCTGTAAGGCCATTTGTTAGAATCCATTTTAAAGAAACACCTGGCTACGATAAATTAATTAGGTATAATTATACACATATCAGAATTTTTATGGTATGAAGAACTGTATATAAACCAAGTGGCTATTAGCATCAGTATGTATATGTATATGAATATGTTTTTTTTTTCTGGAATCATTTTTAGTTAAAAAGTAAAAATCGGGGCCAGCCTGCTGGTGCAGCAGTTAAGTTCACATGTTCCACTTTGGCAGCCCGGGTTCACTGATTCGGACCCTGGGTGCAGACCTACGCACCACTTGTCAAGCCATGCTCTAGCAGGCATACCCCATATAAAGTAGAGGAAGATAGGCATAGATGTAAACTCAGGGCCAGTCTTCCTGAGCAAATAGGGGAGGATTGGTGGCAGATGTTAGATCAGGGCTAATCTTCCTCAAAAATCCAAAAAAGTAAAAATTAAATAATATAGGAAAAAGTCAAGTTATCCATAGGCAGTGTGAATACAGTCAGTCTTTTTACTGTTTTTACAAAATTTTGTTTGTAAAAATTTTTATTTACAACATAAATTTTTTTTACAAAAAAGTTTTTTTGTGTTTCATGGAGAGTGTTTGTGTATGTTTGTCTGTGTAAGTTTATGAGCATGAGTGGGTTGTGTATTTGTTTTGTAACTTATGGAATTAAAAGATAATGCTTACAAAGGAGTTGGTGAGCTAGAAATAAAATGCACTATTGACTGGAGTCATTTTATTATTGGCAAATAAGCACAGTATTAGGCACTAAGGCAGAGAGGGACAGAAGAAAAATTTTTCAAAATCTTCTGTATTTCTTTCATAATCACCCGCACTGTATGAAAGATCAGATGATAAGCCATATTAGTATATTTGTCACTTATTCCTGAGAGAGCAAGTGTTCAACACCCAGGGACCAGATCAAAGATGGTTATATAACTCAGGTCAGTCAGGAGACAATGCTAAACCCTCCCATAGACAGAACTGCATGCAACAAAAGAGTAGTTCTGAGCCAGGTACTAATGTTTTTTGTTGATTCTCTGATTTATATGTTATAGTTCCTTAGTTCTTTTATCCTTTCTTGACTGTAAGCGTGTTATAAAAGAAAATGAGGGTATGGAATATTCTACAACTTTTATTTCAATTACTTTTTTTGATCTATTTATATTATATTCATATATACATAGACAGCAGGGAGATGATAAAATGTAAGTATGGTTTCTGAAAACGGTTGGACATTTTTATCATTTTAAATATTTTCCCTGCACTTTTATATAGTTTTAAAAATATTTTTAGTTTTAAAGGAAAGCAATTTTTGAATGCTGCATCTTCAGGGACAGATATTAAAGTGAATTTAGGCCAAAGGTTTGGAGACTTGCACAATGATTGCTAGATCATTATTCATATATTCTTTTTCTGTTCTTCGTCTACCCTCAACTCCACTTTTCTTATATCCTCATAGAACAGAGAAGGTCATGTATGACATTATATACAACATAATTTGTTTGGGTAAAATATAGCAATGGAACATAGAATTCACTTGGCCTCCCAAGGACCACCATCTCTTTGAAACCAAAGGAAGGCAGATTTCAGAAACACGTAAGGGAAATGATGATTAAAGAAAACAATATAACAATATCACAATTTCTAGGGATTGGGGTGGGACACAGTTCAGATATGACTCTCTCTGACATCATGGGACTATGGACACATAAGGACTTTTATCATGTGTCCTACACATGTGATCTGCTGATGAATAGGTTCACTGGCTTCTGGTCATAGACTGTCTCTATCCCTTGTATATTGAGACCGCCTAAGACCTGAGAGTTTAGTAGACAAGTGGAGTCATATTTTATCTAGGAACCTGCCATAGACATGCCTACTCTATAATATTGGATTATGAGGGAATAACAAAGGAATATATTTACTACCTGCACCTCTCACTTAAATATACTTCTCTATTACAGTATATAACAACATTCCTATGCCACTGAAAAAAATAACAAACTTGTCATAAGATGTGTGCTGTCTGGACGGATCAATTGCAAGAACCATTGTCTGGACCCTGAGGACATCAAATCTTAACATTAGATAAAAATAGCAAAAATGATCATACATAATACTTAGGTTAGTATGGAAACATACTGATTTAATTTTGATGAAATTTTCCCACAAACTCTCTACGGTGCTATACAAACGCAGGCAATGTTATTATAATTATTTTATTGATTTATACTAAATTGGATATATTTCCAGGAGAGTCAGTTTACCTAAAATAGACTTAGCATGATTTGCCGCTTTTTGTAGTTACTGAAAAATAGAAAGCACCAGCAGTTTAACTAGTAAGATAGTAAGATGATGTTACCCTCCACATCCTTTTATTTCTTTCACATCCAGGGATTTCCAGACCTGAATGATGGCTGTTGAGAACTGCACCGTGTTTACTGACTTCATATTCCTGGGGCTTTCTGACAGACAGGATGTGCAGCAGGGGCTCTTTGTGCTCTTTCTGCTGATTTATGGCATAACTTTGATTGCCAATCTAGGGATGATCTTGCTGGTCAATGTGGACGCCAGACTCCACACACCCATGTATTATTTCCTGAGCAATCTGTCATTCTGTGATGTCTGCTACTCCTCCACTGTCTCTCCCAAGATGCTGACTGATTTCTTATCTGAGCAAAAGAGAATTCCATATAGTTTATGTGCTATTCAGATGTATTCTTTCGGGGCCTTTGCAGATGTGGAATGTCTCATGTTGGCTGCCATGGCATATGACCGTTATGTAGCCATTTGCAATCCACTTCTTTATACAGTTGCCATGTCCAGGAGAGTCGGTACCCAGCTAGTGGCCATTGCCTATATTGTTGGTTTGGTAGATTCAGCAATCCATACCTGTTGCACATTTCAATTGCCATTCTGCAATTCTAATATAATCAATCACTTTTTCTGTGACATCCCACCCTTACTAGCCCTGTCCAACTCAGATACATCCATCAATGAGATGATAATGTTCACTTTCATTGGCTGTGTTGTAGGGTCCAGCATTGTCACTGTCCTGCTCTCCTACAGCTACATCATAACTACCATCCTTAGAATGAACTCAGCTGAAGGGAGACAAAAAGCCTTTTCTACGTGTGCCTCCCACTTAACCGCTGTTGCTATATTTTATGGAACACTCCTGTTCATGTATTTCCGACCCAGTTCAAGATACTCCATGGGCACAGACAAAATGGCCTCTGTTTTCTACACAGTTGTCATCCCTATGTTAAACCCACTGATCTACAGCTTAAGGAACAAGGATGTGAAAGGTGTACTGAAAAAAGCAATTAACACTAAAGTATGTTCTGGGTGAAACTGTATTTTCATCCAAAAATATACATTTAAAGATTCTGAGAGCTAAAGTTCAGGTACTTCGACATACATTCGTGTAGTCTCAAAGATACACCTTATAGATAACTATTTTTAGTTATCTTTGTGCCTAGATCAAGTGTAGGGAGCGGTCGTTATTTATCTAAATTATCTCTCAACACTAAGGAAGAGTACTAATAGGTTTACTTTGCTGTTTTGCAAAGAGGATCATTTTATACTTCCCTTCTGCGTTCATGGGTATGTCCCAGTGAGATAGAATGGGCAAAAAAATTACAACCCTCATGTCAATTCAATTTGCCCTCCATTAGGCTTCAATATATATTTTTTAAACGATGTGTTTAATCGACTTGCTCAGCCAGAAGGGAGTGTTACTGGATTAATTTATGTTTGTTTGTATCTCTCCTATATACTAGTATCACCCTGTAAATGTTCCATCATAATACTTAGAATTCAGTAAGTAGTAAATGAATAAATAGGTATAAAAGAAATCTCCTTCCCTGGACTATAAGTTCCAGATAGCACTTGGCTGTCTTGTTTACCATTTGTTTTGCATTATTATTTATAATGCTCAGCTACAGTATGCCATTCAAAACTATCTATTGAATCAATGAATGTTGTGGCCTGAAGATCTGATGCAAAAATAAACCTCTGTAAATTTACTGAAAAAGAACTCCCTTCTTTAATTTTATTCAACTATGTTCATTTTAGATGAAATGCATCTGCACTTGTTGTCTTTTGGCCTAGGCTGAAATCAGAATCTAGGACAGGGATTAGTTGCTGTAAAAATATTCTCAGACTGTTCCTCAACATTCTGCCTCAGTTATATCAAAGGACATCCCCAGGATTATCAGTTCTAGATTTATATTGCACTCCACAGAGTTCACTTCAGCCTGCGTATTTCCCTTCTTGCCCTCACCCTGGAGAAAAAATATGTTGGTATTGAAAATGGTATAGAAACTGTGTGAACAGAAGTTGGGGAAAAAGGACTTGGACCTTCTCCAAAAGCCGCTGGAAAACAGAATTGCATCTCCTCGATGTGTTTGAAGTATTATACTAGTTCAAAAAAAATGAAATGCTTTATTGATACAGTTTAAGTTTTAAAGGAAAGTTATTGAGGTAAATGAGTTATTGACATAAATATAGGTTCCTTGGGGAAAAAATGTGAAAAGTAATATTTAATAGAATTCCATCTGTAATGACTTATATTGGCTGTCTGTGTATCTGTGAAATAAACTGGGGCCATATTCTAAGCAAAATTTTAATAGTGGTCATCACTGAGTGGTTGGATGTTAGGTAATTCTGTAATCTATTCCAAAAACCTAATTAAGTTAATCACATATGCTGTTCAGATTAGTAATTAATCCACTTGTGAAAAACATAAGGAGTGAAACAACGTATTAAAAACATGCAATTTTCAACAGGTTATTTTCTTGCATTATGAAGTGAACAGTATTAGCAAGAACATTTCATTATCTCATAAAAATTTCTTTCACAATATCAATAATATATTTGTTATTCATAGAATATATCACAAATGAGGGCTATCAATCACTGTCCAAGCCTCTTTCCAACTCAACATCTTTTATTAAAACTGTATTAAATATAATCATATCTATAAAAGTTAAACCTATTATGGTTATGTTAAATTAACTTCACTGACCATGTTTCACATAAATGTGTAAGAAAACAATATTCCTTTTTTTCTTTACTTTTTCCTTTAAAGACTTTGACTTAATAGCCTTTATAAATGGTCAGGAAACAAAGGTTTTTTGGGTTTGTTTTGTATTCATTTTAAGAAAATGATAAAGATGGGAGAGACTTTGAAGTAAGACTGTCCTCAGTTTAAATGCTTATAATATAATTTATTTGTTAGCTCTCAGACCTTACACAACTAACTCCCCATCAGGTACAAAACTCCTAGTGCTGAAGGAAAACATGGTATCATTCATGGCATCATGCGATGAAAGGGAGTCTCCAGGATCCATCTATGTTAACTTTAGAGCCTGCTCACCCAGTCTGTCAGATTCCATCCTAGCCTCATGTCATGTTTGGAGCTTCATGACATGAGAGTACTTCATCTTATATCATTTTGTGTGTTCTTATTCCAAGGCCATGGCTGAAATGGCACAGTTAGCTGCAAATGATCCAATATCTATCTGTTGTGATAAACCCATGTACTTCAAAGTATATTTCCTGCTCATTGTTTAGGTAGAAACACTTGGTTCTTATCCTTCTCAAGCTACCATTCCATTTTTCCTTACTGAAAGCCCATATTTTCCAGAGCCCTGCCTCACTACTGATCTGTATGGACAAAACTCTTCTTCTAAAGTTAGTTCCATCGTGGTGAATGGAACTATGGTCTAGGTTTAGAACCCAACATACATTGTTATCATCGGAAGGCTTTAATCTCTAGTTCATTCTCTCTCTCTCACTATTCAGCCTCATCATTATGTTAAGACTTACTTTGGTCTTTCCATCCATACCTTTTCTATGGGTCATGCCCCAGAAGCTGACCAAGCTATCATCCCACCATTTGTTGGTTTCACTTCCAACCTCTGGCTCTCAGATGATAGTCTCCCTCAGACATTTTCACAGACATTTGGCCTACCAATCAAGAGACTTCACTCTGAATATATTCTTGAGAAAATATTTTAAGGGCTAGACTTTTATTTAGTTGATAAATGCAAATAGTTTTAAAAAATCTCACTATACTTCATAATATTAGGTAATAGTCATGTGTGCATAGAATACTCCTCTGGAGGATGAACCAAAAAAACTGCAGGAGACATATATACACTAGGCCTATTCTAGGCATATAATCTAAATTATAAGTAATTCAAAGTAAACTTACTCTTACTTATTTCATAAAAATTTACTCATTATCTACACTAGGGAAGATACTGTTATAAAGAGACAAAGGATCAAATAAAGGATAAAAATTAATGAATATATTTAGTAGAGGGTTAGAACAGACACAAATAACTTATGATTAGACAGAAAAAGCTGACAGTCTTAAAAGAAGCACATTTAAGATTCTAGTGAGGTTTAGAACTTGAGCTGTTATCTATAATTGAAGTGTGGTCAGAAAAATTATATAGGAGTTAGTATTTGCAGAAGGTTTTTTAGAGTGAGTACAATTTGAACAGCTAAGCTACAAGGTGCATGTATTCGCATGGAATAATTAATTGAAAAAGCATCTCAGTCAACTGCATCTATTTTCTGTCACAGAAAGAAGGTTGTGATATGTCAATGGCTTATCCAGTATTGGGAGTAACTTTGTTAAAAATTTAGATTGGGAGTCTAGGCCAGTGGGGTCGTGGTTGAGTTCTCATGCTCTGCCTTGGTGCCCCGAATGTGTGTGTTCAGACTCTGGGCACAGACTTACGCAGTGCTCATCAAGCCATGCTGTGGCAGCGTGCCACATACAAAATGGAGGAAGTTTGGCACAGGTGTTAGCTCAGAACTAATCTTCCTCATCAAAAAAATAATTTAGGATGGAGAGAAAAAAGGAGTAAGAATATGAGATTTAGAACATTATGTGCAGGGTAAATCTGGCCCTGGAATAAATATTTGAAAAATTCGAGTTTATTTTTTAACCTGTCCACTGTTAATAGACATTTAGTTTATTTTCAATCATTTTCTACTGCAAACTATGATGCAATGGATACTTTTGAAAGTGGTGAACTTTTATAGGTTCAATTCTTAAAAGTGGAATTACAGATTTAAATGGTGCAAGCATATTTGATTTTCCTTTGTTAGATGGATTATCCTCCGTAGAAAATGTCAAGTTATCCTCAATATACAATACTAATTACACATCCAGCAACATTGAAGAAGAGTGATAAAAATGTTAACTTTAAAACAATAAAGCATTAAACATAATACAAGTGGTGTAAGAGGACCTGGTTCTGAGGTTAGACTCTGACCCTGTTCTGTGGTTGAGGCCTCATTATGCACAGAATTAGGGAACATCCATATTAAACTGACTTTTCCATCAGTTAGAATCAAAATTCAAGAAGCAGACGGGTTTAAATATTGTCAAACTCAGTTACATCTTTTCTTAAGAAAGCAATTTTTGGCTAATCACTTTCCTAAAGGAATTTTTGACATCTTTGTTCCTTAGACTGCAAATTAAAGGGTTCAACATAAGTTCTATAAATGTATAGATCACAGAGGTCTCTTTGTCCATATTCAAGGAATGATCAGTCCTGGAGCACAAATAAAGATTGAGGTTCCATGGAAAATAGTGACCACAGTCTGGTTTCCAGGAAGCACAAGTGGAGAATCCTTTTCTTCTTCCCTCAGCAGAACTTGTAACAATAGCTGCTATGATGCAGAGAAGAACTGTTAGAAGGCAGTTAGCCTCCACCAAACTAGCAAAGACCACCAGAACGATGTCATGCATGTAAGTGTCTGTGCAAGACAGAGAGAAGAGTGGGGAGACACAACAAAAGTAACAGTTAATTTCTTTGGAGCACAAAGATAGCTGTAAAGTATTAGTAGTGTTAATAATTCAGCTCATGGTGTCACCCCCCAAATATTCCAATTGTAAGCTGTCAGCAAATCCTCTTGGACGTTATAACAGTATAAAGCAGTGGATTCAGTTGTTATGTACCGGTCATAAGCCATGGCAGCCAAGGGGAAAGATTCTGTGTCAACCAGAGAGCAGAAAAAATAGAAGTGTGCAACACAGACTTTGTAAGAAATGGTCTTCTTATTGGAAACCAAGACCACAAGTAATTTTGGGGCAATGACAGAAAAGTAGCATGTATCTATGAAGGACAATATGCAGAGGAAAAAGTATATATGGATGTGCAAGTGGGAACCGATCATGATTAATAAAATCATCCCAAGTTTCCCCATAAGGATAACAGAATAGATTAAAAAAAAAAAAAAAACACAGCTAAAAGAACACTCTGAACTTCTGGATGGTCACGAAATCTCAGGAGAAAGAACTCAGTATTCACAGTGCTATTCTTCACCTCCATTCTCTGCAGTGCTCCTGGACTTTGAAGTTGTGACAGAGTGATGGTGGCAATATTAATACTAACCTCAGCATTAACAAAAAATAAAAAAGAGAAAGATCAAAATAAATAAAACAGTACTTCTAAATCAACTTGGGCATCCTGATAGCACCTAGGCATATCTGCAGTTCATATAGCGTAAGGCATAAATTTTCACTTTTTAAAATTGTATTGATAATTCACTACTTCTATTACTTAAAGCTATTGTTTTTCACTTTAAATGACACCACCATTAAACCGGTTGCTGAACTCTAATCCTGAGCTTCACTTTTACTTTCTTCAACTTTCTCATCTTCCACCAGTGTCAGATGATAGTGGTTAACCATATTTCTAGACAGCAAACACTTAGTAAATAACCTCTGTTCCCATCTGTGTTGTTTTTGTTCATTTCCACAACAGATAAAAGCACTGGTATTCCAGGCAAAGACTTGTATAGATAGAAGAGCAGAAGTTCTTAATTTCTAAACCTGCGATGTGATTTTGCCTCTGAGGAACAAGGAATGCCTTAGAGTTATTTGAAATCCACTGATAAAATAGAAAGAAGAAAGCTTCTAATTTAGTTATATAAGTGACTGAATCCTAGGTATGTCACTAAGTAATTCAGAAACCTTGGGCAGGCTAACTCATCCCTGCGTTTCAGTTTCATCATCTATGATAGGAGAATGATAGTACCTTTCTCCTCATATTATGTTTTAATGCATTTCCCTCTACAAGCTCAATATCCCCACTATCTTGTTCCTTCACTCTTCTAAGTTTGGCCAAATAGCAGTTCTGAGTCAATTCAGACATCTATTTTATTTTATCTGGAATCCAAGCTATAGAGTACAACAAAAAAAATCCTCATGCTTGCAAATTTATGAAATTCAACCCAGGAAATACGATAATGATATCCAGGAAAGTTTCCATGCCCTCTGTGGTGAAAAATTGTAAAAGATGTTGACAAAAGGCTCACAAACCTAGTTCTATGAGTTATCTCTGCCTTTTATTGTCCTCGCTCTAGTTTGGAAATCTGTACCTTCTAGATAACTGATAGCAATGTGAGGGACACTTGTCTATAGACATGCCCATTTTGTCCAGTGTGGAGACAGCTGATTTCCCTCCTCACAGTGGAAAAAGTCAGTTTTGTATCTATCTGTAAATTTACTTGTGAATTCCTGATCTATAATGCTGTGATTCTTTGAATTGTCTTTTGTACCATTTATAACAGTTAAATTAATGAATGAATTAAGTAAAACGAATGACATACTCATTTTATATTTGCATAAAAGTGAGAATTTATGTGATATATGTATACAGATATGTCATCTATCAATCTATCGATCGATCTATCCATCTCTCTATATGTAAGTGTTCTTTTAATACTTCATATCACTCATAGCTATTTCCCACATTTAATAACTATTGCAAACTTTCACTATGCTTTTAAGGTCTCCTTCTATTATCTTCTTCTCACTCCCAGAGAATAATTCCTATTTTCTATTTTGTGGAGAATCTTATATGAGTATTTGGATTCACCAGTGTCTCCCTCTCTTCTTCTCTTCTTTTTCTGGGGAAAACATACTCCTTCCCTCTGAGATTAATCGCTTCGATTGTGCATCCCATTTTGACTGTCGGTGTCAATTGAGAAACACACTATCACTATTAACCTTTCTGTCATAAACTTTCAGCACATAACAAAGTTTAAGTTGATTTCATCTCTAAAAATATTACCCTGTATCCACTTCCATTTGTTTTCCTTCATTTCATTGCAATGTTTTCTTACAGGCATCTATACTGGTTTCCACTTTCTCACTTCATTCTACTGAGAAGGATTTTTGTCCCAAAAACTTAAAACCCTTTTTGTTCCACATCCCAAACTACATTCTAGCTGTCACAGCTGAAGATTTTTCAACATGTAATGAACTTTATTTCTCTATTCCATGTGATAACTTTGGCCTCTTATTTCTTCTTAAAATTCCATCCTCTCTTGACTTCTATACTCCCCTCTTGATTTCACTCCTAAGCTCAATATGCTCAATATTCAGCCTTCTTCATGGGTGGTGCCACTTGCCTAGGACTATATTCTTGACGTCCTTCTCCCCTCACCATGTATACTCTTCCTACATAATTCTATGCCTTTTTTAAAAAAAGTTTTGTGACAAAGATTGGCCTAGAGCTAACATCTATTGCCAATCCTCCTATTTTTGCTTTAGAAAGATTTTCGCTGAGCTAACATCTGTGTCATTCTTCTTCTATTTTATGTGGGATGCCGCCACACCATGGTTTGTTGTGCAATGTTAGATCTGCGCCTGGGATCCAACCCTGCAAACCCTGGGCTGCCAAAGTGGAGCAGACGAACTTAACTACTACGCCACCACCACCAAGCTGGCCGCTCTGTGCCCTTTTTAAAAATACCATCTATAAAGTGATAATTTTCATGGACCCATTCTGAGAATATCTGTGCAACTCAAAGTTGGCTATCAAAAAGGCACAGGTACATTTCAGCATGCCTAAAACAAAATTTAATTGGTATCACTTCCTATAATTTATGTCCATTCTATAACCCCTATCTTGGTATACATCCTTACCACCTACATTGCTGGTCCAAATAAGAAACCTCATCTACATAAAAACCAACCAAGAACCATTGATTCAACCTTAGACATGTGGCAGATATCCAACATTTCCTCTTTATCATAACTGACATTCCATTATTTAATTTCATCCCTCTTATTCCTCAACTGAACCTCTTAATTGACCTCATTCCCTCCAGTCAATTCCCACTATACTTTGAAACATGCTACAAAATTTATCCGTAAAGCACTTTAAGAGCTACCTGTATAAAATAGATTTCGTATTATGTTTCTTCTTCCTTAAACCCTTAAAGGATTCTCTGTCCCCTACAAGCTCAGAATTTAAATACTTTCTGATTTGACATATATTTCCACGTTTATTTCATATCCTCCACCTCAGAACCTGAACTGATGACATTATCAAAATCCTACCCTCTTGCTTATTCCTCAATTTATTTCAAGTTTTTAAAAGAACAAAATTTTTTTAATTAAAACTTTCCATATATTTAGAGTTAATAAGCAGAGTGTAACTATCTGGGAAGTTATTACTTGAGTACGTACAATGATAGACAGACACAATAATGATTGTGGATACTGGATTATTGCTCAAAGTTTATTTTCTACCTTTGTTCTGTTTCTAGATAAGTTAGGTGAATTCTGGGTAAATGTGCATATCTAGCATTAACTTTTTTTTATCTTGTAATTTTCAAAGTACTTTCACATTTAATTAAATCTCACAGATTTTTAAAATATGTTAAGAATTTAAAGTCTCTCAATTATATTGAAAAGGACCTGATGATCAGGCCAATTAATCAGTCCAGTGTTGCATAGTTTTGCTATCAAAGTGCAAGGGCCACTGATTGGAAATCCTGCCTCACTGGGCTAAAGCACTCCCCAATAAACATTGCCTTCACAGAGATGAAAATATGTCTGATGTGGTGGAACTTAGGAAGAAGATTGGAGCAAATAATATCATTACTTTCCAAAAAAATCAATGTGCTAAATTTGACATAGGAATATTAGTTTAAAACTAACTTAAATTTTCATTTATGGTATTTGCTAGAATTGGCAGGTTTACTTCTATTGACACAGTTACAGAGACAGTATGTTTTGGTGCTTAAAAGCCTGGACCCTGGAGTCAGATTTTCTGGTCTAAATCTGGCTCTACCACTTAATATGTGCATGACTTTTGCAAAACTTTGTAACTCTATGGTTTAATTTTCTGACATGTAAAATGCGTATTTTAGGAATATTTGTAATGATACAGTATTTTGAAGAGTGCTTTTCATATATCAACCATTCAATAAGTATTAGCTATTATCTTTCAACCATTGAGAAAAGTTTGAGCTTCACTAGATATTAATATGCATTAATTTGTTATCAATAAGATCCCTTTTTACTCTAAACAAATGGTTAATGGAGAAAGAAAGCATCATTAAGCTACCAGTCAACTCTTTGGAATTCTCTTTTCCTGAAATACATGTGGCTTCCTCCTTAGAAAATATCAACCCTCATTGAGTGCCAGTCCATCTATACATGTCTACAAACGTGAAAGACAAGATTGCCAACTGACCTAGGAGTGGAGCAATGGCCACTGCTGTGAAAGCAAGGGAAAGACAAAATTACGTCTAGTGGTTAGTGAGGAAAGGGTGGATGGAAATGTTTCTTTGGTGATTATAAAAACTATCTCTCTTTTGGTAATTATGAAAAATGACTATTGTAAGGAAAGTAACAAAGAAAGAGCCTTATCTTTAGTGCAATGCTTAAAAAAGCTTGGAGTCTGAGTCACGGGGAACGATCACTTGTTTGATGAGCTTGTTTTCCTCTAAACCCTTTATTTCCAGTCACAGAATTAAAGGTAATAAAGAAATCAAATTATATAAGAATATTTACCTGTAATAATCTTTCAAGAGTGTTGCATGCTTCAAGATTGAAAGAAAGTTTCAGGATTCATAAATGAAATGTGAAAGCCAAATGGAACAATTGAAGAGGAAAAGAATACAAGAAAAAAATAAAATGAGTCCCAAGAGGAACCAAATCATCTGTTCTATGCAATTGACAAATGAGAATGGAGATGGAGATTTCTGAAAGAGTTCAGCAAACTTATATATTGCTCCAGTAAGTTCTGTATATTGAGTCTTAGTCACTACTTTTGTAAACTTTTTTTCTATTCCCTTAAAATCAACTCCCTCATCCCACCCCAGTCCTTTCAGTTGTATTGATAACTGTTGATACCAAGCATTACTATATGATAAAATAAAGAATATACAATTTAAGTCAGTTATAATTTATGTCTAAGCCTACTCAACTTTCAAAGAGAAATGATAGATCCTGAGAACTGTGTTTATATTTCCATTCCGAGTCGGAGTCCAATCATGCTGAGAATTGTCTTACAAATATCATATAAGTGTGTTTTGCTGTTGTTGTTATTTTTGTTGGAAATACCTGGAGGATTTAAAAAATGTCACTCTAGGCATGTTTATTCTCAAAACATCAGTTTCTTATGTGTCAAATAAGTGAGTATAAGAAGATGAGCATTTAAAATCCTATCCAGCTCTAATATCCTAGGATTATGTTAAGAACACTACAACATCACTATCTTTCTTTCACTCACCTTCTTACTACACTGTTGTCAGCATGAGTTTATTTTTCACTGGAATGATAAATTTTGACAGTTAAAGTTTAAAAAATTTACCCATTGCGACGTTTTCTGTAATACATTTGGACAGTTCTTGCTGTTGTTCCTCAGAATAATTCAAGACCTTTTATATTTTGCTTTTTTTCTTTTGAGATTAGCCTTCCAAACTCACCTCAGATCCCAAGAACACACACACTAACATTCAAATCCCAGTGAGAAATGATATGTGAGCAATTAAGCAGTTCTACTGAGGAATTGATTAAACAAAAAATGAAATGATGCAATGTATTTTTCTACATCCTGAGAATGTCTCAGAAAGTATATTTTGGCTTTAAAATAGTAGGTTATTATATGTAATGTTAGATTTTGATATTTTCTATCTAATTTGACTTAACTAGCTAAAAGCAACTTGTCAAACAACTATCAGAATGTTCTGTGTGGTAGGATGGTGGAATTAACTGGAAAGAAGAAAAAATGTATCTGTCTAGCTATTGAGAATTGGATGATCTTGAAAGTAAACATGTAAATGGATGAATGAAGTTAATGACTCTGATATGTGCTATATATGTATTTATGTTCAAAAGGAATTCGGCCATCCAAGGCCAGAATAGATCAGAGAATCTTCAGTCAATAAATATATTTGCTCTTGAATATATTTTGCCAGGAAGTGTTCTAGGTACAAAACAGAGAAAAGGTGGACAATCTGAACTCATGATAAAGAATTTTGTCAATTATAGAATAGTGAATGAGACACAGTGAAGGAAACAGTACTAGCAATTCTATGGAGATTTGAAGTCCATGGCATGATTTGAGACTTGGAAATAAGATTTATAGACAATGTGTTGCCTAACGAAAAAAGATAATACTGAAATAATATATATATATATATAGATATGTATGTGTGTGTATGTGTGTGTATATATATATCTTGGCAAAAAGAACTATGAGCAGTTTTGACCTTCTGTCTCTGCCCAAAGGATTAATCTCAGCAGAAAGAAACTCTTCTTTTCCAGTAATTCCAGCAAAATTGCACAGTTAAGTCACCAGCTTACTAGGTCCACCCAGAAACCAATCACCGGGTCTCTTGATTACTGGCCATGACCACTTCCCCAAATCCCATTAGGTGCAAAGACAGAGACCTACCAAGAATAAGTAAGGCTGGGTCCCCACCAGAAAATCGAGATGCTATTAGTAAGAGAATCAGAAATACATATCGACTCCGATAGTTAAAAAGTAAGGAAGTGACCAGATTAAATATGTAAAACAAAACCACTTAAAGAAATACAAAAGAAACTTTTATATGGTTTCTTTTCAGACATGTTTGAGGAGCGCTCAGTGCACCTCAATTATTCCCACACGACCAGGGGTGTTATCAATGAACTAACATTGGGAGCAAAAGAGAAATGTAACATTTCAAGTTTTTGTGAAGCTGAATGTAAAGCAGATGTCCTTTTCGCTAATAAACAGAAACAATCAGTCTTTAGATATGAAAAATATGTCCTTATCTTAGGATATGGAGACTAACAGTTATCCATGCTAAATTGAGAATAATTCTGTTCCCCTGAAGCCCTAACATTCAGGGTCTCTGAAAGAGACAATACAGATTCTGGAGACAGATCAAATTAGTAACTAAATGTGAGCACCTGGGTAGCTGGAAAGGCTTCTTAAATACAGGAAATTTTAATATTGAAGGTTCCTCAAGAGACTAGAGCTCTATTATATTGATCCTTCCTAGTTCAATCACTCCCATTTCCAGCGATTTTGCTCTCTATGGGAGATTTGACAAGGTGTGGAGACATTTCTGATTGTCACAAATGTGGGGAGGAGTGGTCCTGACATCTAATGAGTTGAGGTCAAGGATGCTGCTAAGCATACCATAGTACACAAGACAGACAGCCACAGCAAAGAACTGTCTAGCTCAAGATGTCAACAGTGGTAATGTTGACAAATTCTGTTCTAATTGGAGGACCAAAGGTGAAAGATATTTCTCTTACCTTCATCTAAAAATGCAAAGACTCATGGGTCATATGTGAAATCTCACTCTATTTAAAAGATTTGAAAAACAGTACACAGTTGTATTTTCATCATAAACCCAATATAACTTCATTCTTTTAGTCATTACTTATTCATTTATTTAAGGAAATAATGAATAGCTGTCTTCACCAGGGATACAAGAATATTTCCAAATGATGCTTACCCTCAAAGATTTCTTTCAAAGAATCATTAATAAGAGTGAAATTTATGGGACAGATCCTTGCAGTTTTATTATTATGTTTAAGTCCCACAAAAACTCTCTGAGGCTGGCAGGTTATCTCCAGTTTATATTTGAGGGAATTTAGGTTAAGTAAGTTTAAGTGTCTTTCTCAAAATCACTCATCTGGATCTGAATCTGGACCCAGGTGTTTAATCTCAAGTCAGGTGTTCCTCCTACTTTACTGAAGCAACAAGGACCTATTTTACCTTTAGATAAGTGATTCCAGTAAAAATATAGACGATAAATACAAAAGGAGAGCTTCAGAAAGTAAGAAAACAAATTGTTAACATTGTAGGACTGTAGGAAAGGCGAATTATGAATCGGCCTTTGACTGATAGGTGTCTTGAGCTTGAAAGTGTACCCTTATATATACCAGGTTCTAATCCTTGGAACCTGTAAATGTTGTATTATTTGGAGAAAGGTTGCTTGTTCATGTGATTAGGTTACGAAACTTGAGATAAGGAGATTAACCTGGATTATCTGGTTGTGCTCTGAAGGCCACCACAAGTGACCTTATAAGAGAGAACAGAATATTATTTTCTACACACACAGACACAAGAAAACATAGGAGGGAGAAGAGGGAGATTTAAAGGCAGTAGCCATGAAGGAAAACTGAAGTAATATGACCACAAATCAAGAAGTGCCTGCAACCCAACAGCCAGAAGAAATATGGAAAGGTTTATCCCCTAGAACCTCCTGCTAACACCTTGATTTGGGCCCAGTGATATTGATTTCAAATTTCTGACCTCCAGAACTTTAAGAGAATAAGTCTATTGTTTTAAGCCACCAAATTTGTAGTAATTTTTTTCAGAAGCCATGGGAAACTAATGCAATTGGCTTAAAATATAATAAATGTATAAAGTGTAGTAAATGCTTAAAATAATATCAGGCAGAGCAAAATAGTTAACAAGGACATGGACACCTAAAAAAGATATGACGTCAAACATACTTTAATCAAGACTTAAGGTGAAACAAAGAACAAAAGATAAAAGTAAAAACAATGGCAATAACAGCAGATATACCATATTTAGTGCTAAGAATTTAAGATGTATCATTTAATTTTCATGAAAGTTTTATTAGAAAAGTGGAGTATTATCATTTTAAAAGTTCTAAAATTATTACCTTTCAATCTAAAAATTAATAAAAGAGAAAATAACCAAAAACTTAGAAATAATGCCCAGAAATATAGATAAAATCATAGGAAATTTACTACAAATTCTCATGAAAAATCAGTGAATATGAGGCAAATGTATACTCATTCTACGTTAAAAAAAAAAGATGAAGTCAATTTAATAAGAAAGGTTTCATGCATTAAGGGCAATGCAAAAATATAAAAGCACTTTGTTAAAATTATATTTATGTTACCTCAAACAAAGAAATTGAGTCTAACAATATCACCCCAAAAACCCGTTCAAGGCAATTAGGGATGGGAGAAGTGTAGCAAGGGTAGCAGATGCACTTGAACTCTCCAATAAAAGGGTTTAATAAGATAGGCAACTGGGAAACAAAAAAGAATGCATTGTCCTCTAGCTCAAAAAATACTTTCTTATTTTATTTTTCATTCACATCCACCCAAAACAAGACCCTCAATAAAGGTATTTAATGAAACCCTGAGTCTAGCTAAGAAAATAGCTTTTCAAAAGGCAATTTGGATCCCAACACTTTCTTGACAGCTTCTTTCACATCCTTGTTCCTCAGGCTGTAGATCAGGGGATTCAGCATGGGAATCACTACAGTGTAAAATACCGTGGCTGCTTTGTCAGTATCCATACTGTTGCCAGAACTGGGCCGGCAATAAATGAAAAGGATTGTTCCATGGAAGACAACAACAGCTGCGAGGTGGGAGGCACAGGTGGAAAAGGCTTTACACCTTCCCTCTGCAGAGTGTATCTTCAGGACGGTGATGAGAATAAACAAGTAGGAGGTGAAGATGATCATAATGGTAAAGATCTCATTGAAAGTGGTCACAATAAACACCACGAGTTCATTAATAGAGATGTCATAGCAAGCAAGTGTTAAAAGAGGGGGTAAATCACAAAAGAAATGGTCAACTACATTTGACCTATAGGATGGGATTTCGAGAGCTAAACACAAATGAACCAGAGAACACGCAATTCCATAGAGGTAACAGCCGGAAACTAGAAACATACAAAATTTCTGGGACGTGGTAATCGTGTACAGCAGAGGGTTACAGATGGCCAAGAAGCGGTCATAAGCCATGACAGCGAGCAGGAAGACTTCAGTGACTGCACACATACAGAAGAAGTAGAACTGCACCATGCATCCCAGGAAGGAGATTACTTTTTCCTTGTTTAAGATATTGGACAGCATCTTTGGCATGATGACTGTGGAGTAGCAAAAATCCACAAAGGACAAGTGGCTGAGGAAAAAGTACATGGGGGTGTGAAGTTGAGAGCTGAACTGAATCAGTGCAATCATGCCCACGTTGGCCAAAACTGTGACTCCATATATGAGAAGGAACAGAAGGAAGAGAAAGGCTCTCAGCTCAGGGGCATCTGATAATCCAAGAAGAACAAACTCTGTCACAGTGGTACAGTTCTCTTCACTCATTTCCACCTTATGTCAGGATTGGGAAACCAAATGACAAGTTCTTCTATCTTCTAAAAACAGAATAAGAGATATAACAGCACATTTATTTTAACTTCAGTAACATACAACATTGATATCAAACATAGTGTATTTGAAACACAAATGTCAAATAATTCAAAATGTTCACTGTCTCAGTGGACCCCATAGATAAAAATTAAGTATCAGCAGAAACCTATAAGGCTCTCAACTGTTACCTACCAGAATAAATTGAGTTTGATGGAGTTTTAAACAGATTCAATGGTATACTCTAAAGCCCCATGGAGATCAACTCCTGTTTCCTGAAAAATTTAAGTTCTGTCCAAGTAGGGTAACAGTTATTGTGATACTATATAATGTACACTATTTTTTTTACTGTTGTCTATCAGTAACATGAATTTGCAGCAGGTGAAGAGATCCTGTGCACTTCTCTTGTTGGAGAGTGGGACAAACCATTTGAGATTGGTGGCTCACAAAGAATCTTCAAATTTGGAATTCTGCAGAATGAAAAAAATAGAATTAAATATATACTAAAAACCATCATCAATTTTACTTATCAAAATCAAGTTAGTGAATTATAATGATAGTGATCAATTTCAATAATGACTCAGAAAGATGTAACACTTGTATGTACTTTTCTGGAAAGTAGTTAGGCAATGTTTATCTAAACTCTCAACCCTGACAACAGTAAAAGCTACATGATATTTTTATGAGAGATTTTATTCTTAATAAGCTGTTCTAAGAAATATTTAATTACGTTGATAAAATTGTGAGAAACAGTGTTCAAAGCTACATTGCAGCCTTGTTTATAATATTAATAAAGGAAAAGATTAATTTTCAAAAATAGAGCGATTTTTAAAACTTTGGTGCATCATATCTAGGGTAGAAAATTTTCATGCTATTTGAAATTATGATTTGGAGATAATTAATTTTTTAAAGGATCCTGAATAGTTCACTTGGTTGGGGGAGGTCGTTACATTGTGTATTCAATATAAGTGGGATCTGTCATTCAGGCCTGTCCTTAAAAAAAAGGCAAACAGAAATTGACAAATTTTATTCACTGCTCTCCTTCCTAGACAGCAGGAGGCATATACCTATGTCTTCATATACAGACGCACAACAAAACTGGATGAAGAGATTCTGGACTGGAAACAAAACATGATATTTTCTCCATATCTTGAACTAATTTTAAAGTAGAAACCTCACTTTCCTGAATTCATAGCTTTTTCATTATCTGACCAAAAAGAAGCAGAGTTATTTGCATACTTCAGAGTTAAAACAGCAAAAACAGGTTGGAAAAGTTTATTTCTAGTGTTCCACGCTGATAACAAGAAACTAGGTTATGGTAAACCCAGGCAAATCCAAAAGAATTCACCTCATGTACTGAGTAGAGAGAGTTCACATGTCCTGGTTCTCCATGACCAGCTCCGAGGCATTAATTCAACTCTCAGAATTAGCATGACAATCAGGGAGCTCATCCACAGTCATAAATTCTAGATTGCATGATAGAAATTGGTATAGAGAATGGTAGAAAGAGAAGGAGAGAGACAAACACACTATCGTTTTTAACTCTATTTCATGCTCACTAACGTTTAATGTTACAGAGGAAATTGTTCTAATTTCACCATCAACTGTTTCTCAGTACTAAAAGACAAAAGCATTTTAAAGATTTTATTTTTCCTTTTTCTCTCAAAGACCCCCAGTACATAGTTGTGTATCTTTAGTTGGGGGTCCCTCTACTTGTGGCATGTGGGACGCTGCCTCAGCATGGCCAGATGAACAGTGCCATGTCCTCGCCGAGATTTCAAACCTATGAAACCCTGGGCCGCTGCAGCACATGGCGCGAATTTTACCACTTAGCCATGGGGCTTACCCCGATAAAAGCATTTTAAATAATAAGTGCCTAGAAATATGGGTTCTGTTAAAACTTACTCTAATTAGAAGACAGATGAGGTAGACGTATCTTTAAAATAAGTGTTTGCTTGGAGAATATATTCATTTTCATTTTCAAGCAACCAGGGCCTGGTTCTAGCTAACATACCTGAGAGAGGCATTTCCATCCTGCTGCTGAAGATGTTAGGATGTGTATAGTATATAGTTAGAGATTTATACTGTAATTTAAGCTCTTGGGTAATGGGTCCCTCATGTTCAAAGTTAATTATTAATCTCTATGGTATAAAAATAAATTAAAATTAATACTCCATTTGATATAAAACAGAGATAATCTCTATGGAATATCATCAGGAAATTTTTTTAAATATCCTTTATTGTGAAATAATTTTTTTAAATGAAACATTCCTTCTCCCAGATTTCACAGCACATTGTGATATTACATCATGCTGTCATATGTGTGGGTCACATCTCATACTGCAATTCTGAAATATCACGAACATTTCTTATGAATTCTTTTTTATAATGCTACAAAATTTCCTAAATTCCTGTAGGTCACAGTAACTAAAACCACACCAAATTCTTTCAAATACTAGGAAGGAAATAAACGTACTTGTCAGAAAACAATATAATAGTTTACACTTACTGGAGAGATGTTATGTGTTACAATCTTTCTAAATATTATGCAAGTATTAACTTAACTTTCATAATAACCAGCAAAGAAAAGAATTCTGTTTTCACGCCTGTCTTACAAAGGAAATTATGGAGGCACAGACACTGAGTTCTAACTGGGACAAAGTCAAATTGCAGGAAAGGGCCCTGTGCTGCTGTGGGGTTTTTCCTACATGTATGACTGAATGGGGAAAAGAATAGACGCAGAACCACTTCTTAGCCTGCGTTTTCTCTAATGCATGTCCAATGCTGGAAGCCGTCAAACAGGATCATCTCAATTATCTCTTCCAGGTGTGTTCTTCGGACTGTATAATGTCAGTGTAGGCCACAGTGCTCTCCTTGTCTCTCTGTATCACTGGGTATACACAAAGACTTTCCAAGGAGTACTTGTTTAAAAGACTTTTTCAAGTAAATCAATGTTTATATTCTCAACTGCCATATAATATCTTCCTAAAATTGATGTGCCCAAGACAGCACTCAAGGCTGAAGATACTTTCTGTTTCACCATAACTACATCATCTTTCATAATTAACAAGAGAAAAGAAAAGCATTCACCAACTCATATTTGATGCATTATCCTCATGAGTAGAAGCCTGTGGGTCAAAAAAAAAAGGAATAACTTGGAATGTTGTTGTTCTTCAGGCTGTCTTTGATTTTTTTTAAAGATTTTATTTTTCCTTTTTCTCCCAAAGCCCCAGGCACATAGTTGTGTACTTTTAGTTGTGAGTCCTTCTAGTTGTAGCATGTGGAATGCCGCCTCAGCATGGCTTGACGAGTGGCGCAATGTCCGCACCCAGGATTCAAACCAGCGAAACCATGGGCCACCAAAGCAGAGCACGCAAACCCAACCACTCAGCAACTGGGCCGGCCACTGATTTTTTATTCCTCACTCAGGGCACATTAAACTCATAAATTATCCTTCTACCTCTTTCTATCTCATAATATTTCTTAGATCGTATCTTCTTTGGAGAAACGTGTATTCAAATATTTTACCAATTTTAATATGTGCATTTGACTTTCTGTACTCTAGTTGCAAATGTTCTTTATATATTAATGATATAAAACTTTCCTCAGATATACAGCATCATCTTTGCTCTTAAATTTAGGTCTGCGATCCATTTTGAGTTAATGTCTGTGTATGGTGTGAAGTATTGGTTTCAGTTCATCATTTTTGCTTATGAATCGTAAATCACTCGACAATTTATTGAATATTTTATCCCTCCCCAATAAATACCCTTGGTAGCTTTGTCAAAGATCAATCACCTGTTAATGTGTTTATTTTCAATCATCAATTCTATTACATTGGTATATATGTCTGCCTTACACCAGTGCTAGTTACTATGTTTTGTAGTTTTCAGTATTAAGTGCTGCTCTTCTTTCATTAAATTCATTGCTAATTATATTTATCTTATTTGAAATCACATTATTCTCCTAATTTCACATTCAGATATTATTTTGCTATTATATAGAAATAAAATTGTTTTTGCATATTGATCTTGTATCATGACTATGGTGAACTCAATTATTCTAGTGTTTTTCTGGTGTGTTATGTGACATGCTTAGATTTTCTACTTGAAAGATCATGTAGTTTGTGAATAAAATTATTTTACTTCAAAATCAGGGTGACTGACTGACTGATTGATTTATTAATCTAACCATCTATGTATCTATGTATCTATCTATGTATCCATCCATCTATCTATCTATCCATCATCATCATGAGTACTGAGAGGGGACATCCTGAATTGTTTTTTACTTTAGGGGGAAATCGCTCATTACAAAACCATTAAGTGTGATGTTACAAGCAATTTTGGTAGGTCGAAGTAATTTCCTGTATTTCTACTTTGTTGGGAATTTTTATCTTAAACAGTGGTGGATTGTATTACGTACCTTTTCTGCATTTTTTGAGATGGCGATATGGTTTTCATCTTTAATTCTATATGTGATACGTTACATTAATTGCTTTTCATATGTTAAGTTCACCTTGCATTTCTGGGCTAGCTCTCACTTGGTCGTGATTTATTATCCTTCTATGTGTATTATAGGATTTATTTTGCTAATTCTTTCCTGAGAATTTTTCTATCTACAACCATGTGGGCTATCAGGTAGTGTTTTCTTCCTCATGTTTCTTTTTTGACTTTGTTATCAGGATAATACTGTCTTAACAACATGAATTGGAAAGAGAGTCTCCTCTTCTATTTTCAACATAATTACTGAACAATGAACAATTGGTAATTTAATAGAGATATTAAGTAAAATTAACCAGTCAAACCTATATCTACATATTGATAATAAAGGAGAATATTTTAATTACAAATTTCATTGATTATGTTGTTATATGTCTATCCAGATTTTCTATTTTTTTCTTTTGTCAGCTTTTGTAATTTTATCTTTTTAGGAATTTGTCCATATAGTCTAAGTTGAAAAATTTGTTAGTATAGGCTGCTTATAATATTTGATATAGTCATTTTAATATCTGATTATGATCATTTGTATCTTGTCTCCTTTTTACTTAGTAATTCAAGATAAAATGTTATCAATTTTATTAACTTTTCAAAACTCAAACTCTTTGACTTTCTCTACTGTTTTTCATCTTTGTATTGTTGGTGTATGCTCTAGACTTTATTATATCCTTCCCAATATTTTTTGTTTGTTTTCAGTTAATCATTCTTTTTTCTAGTTTCTAAATATGGAAGCTAAGGCTCTAGTTTTGACCTATTGTTTTTTTTTTCTAATATAGGTATTTAAAGTCATAGATTTCCCTCTAAGCACTTTAGGAGTTTATAGATTGTGGTTTTATTTTCATTCAGTTCAAAATTTTCTATAATTTCTATTATCCTTTCTTTTTTGATCTTCGGTTTATTTAGAAGTAGGTTGTTAAAGTTTGAGGCTTTTACTTGTATGCTGGATACAAATCCTTTGTCAGATGTGTGCTTGGAAAGAATTTCTTCCATTTTATGTTTAGTCTTTTCATTATTTCAAATGTGGCTTGTGAAGAACAAAGTATTTAATTTTGATGACACCTCACATCATTTTTCTTTTATTGACCGTGATTTGGAATTCATGTCTAAGAAATATTTTTCCAATGTGAAATAACAAAGAATTGTTTCTTCTGGAAGTTTTATAGACTTGATATTACATTTAGTTTTATGATCCTTTGAGTTAATTATTTTATATGATGTTTTTTATGGATTTATTTTCATCTTTTGCATGTGGATATTTAAAGTATCTAGCATTTTTGTTAAAAGACTATTCTTTTCCATTGTATACACTTTGTATCTTTGTGGAAAGTAATTTGACCTTTTGGGTGTGTATCTGTATTTGAATCCTCACTGTTCCATTTATTTTTACATTTATATTTTTATTAACACATTGTCTAAGTTACTTTAGCTTTATATTGAAATCAGATAGTGAGACGCTTCCAATGATTTTGTGACTTTCAACCTTGTATGCCTTTTCTAGTTCCTACTGCATACATTTTATAATCAGTTTGACAATTAATTAAAAAATCTTGTTGAGATTTTTGTTTTGTTGTTTATTGTTTTGTTTTGTTCTACTTTGCTTTATATTAACATGTCCATACATGAGATATTTTTTATTTTCTATATTAACTTCGTCAAATATTTATAATTAAGATTTCTTTAAACTTTGTCTTCTCTTTGCACATGTACCCCAGAGATGATCTTTCTCCTGATTCTTCCCCCTCCCCCAACAGTGGAATACTATTATTATTATGCTATGCTTGTATTAGTTGTTTGCCCAGTGATCCCAGCTATTGAGTGGGTTACAAAAATGTTTAAAGTTTGTGAATATCCAGCTTTTTGTGCTGTAATACTGGAAGCAAATCTCTTTATAGCTTTCTAACTCTTATCCTTAGGACAGAAAACTGATAATTTTGGTTTAAGAAAGATTCAACTAATTGAAGACCAGTCCTGGTGGTCTGGTGGCTAAGTTTGGGGTGATCCACTTCAACAGGCCAGTTCAGTTCCCAGCACAGGACTACAATACTCATGTGTCAGTGGCCTTGCTGTGCTGGCAGCTCACATACAAAAAGAGATAAGTTGGCAGTGAATGTTAGCTCAGGGTGAACCTTCCTCAAGTAAAAAAAAAAAGAAAGAAAGAAAGAGAGAAACAAGGAAAAAAAATTCAACTAAGTGAAATTGTAACATATTTTTAAAAATTGCCATTTAATAAATCATACCAAAGCATTTTTTATAAACTTCTCAGAAACTAAGAAAGAGAATTTCTCCAATGACCGTTTTCATTTTAAAACTAGAAGATTACCAGAAGCACCTTAAACAGCAAATGAGTATAATTATACTTAGTAAATTATTAAAATAATCCTTAATGATAAGGGCTCATGAGGTTTTTGACTTAATATATATATGATGTTAAAAACTAGAGTGACCTCCCTACTGTAAAAAAATCACAATTGTGTTTCCATCCTTGTCTTTGTATTAAGATCAAATTTAAGTATGCTGAAATCTGTAATATTATAGCAATAAAAAAAATCCATGGATAGTTTTACTAAATGAAATCAAACTATAAAAACAAAATTCATCCCAATCAATATCAATAAGAGATGCATTTCTAAAGCTGTTTTATAGTTTATCTTTGAAATTTTCATAAAATTTGTAACATGCTTAAGTTTTGAATAGAAGTAAGATAATGATTGGTATAATTATAATCCAGTGTAGGAAAAAATCACTTAGAACTTCATTAACAAAGGAAATAAACGGTCAATTTGCAAGTGTTTTTGTTGTGAAGAAATGTACTATTATGATTATTGAGGGATATAATTCTGGAGAGTAAGTGAATTTATATATGAGTTCAGGGGCAAAATAAATGATATGAAATCTGATGTTTTATATATTTTGAATTAATTATTATGAACATAAGATGGTTATGGTATACATTGGATATTAGATTTTTCTTTCTCAATTAAATTTACAACCAGTTACTTTGAAGACAATTGAAAATTCTAACAGTTATGTAGATTTTTAAAATTAATTTATTTAAGAAGCACATGAGTTAATAAATATTTAATACCACTAACAAAAATTATACTCTATAGCAGGTATAGAAGTCACCAAAGATAATTTTAAATCTAAAGTTGTAAAATGAATAAATGTGAAATTTTATGTCCATATTTAGAGAAAACTATCAAAGCCTGTAGGGTTGAAGTCTCAAATTTTCTTTTGCTTATGTCACCCTTTAATTTTAAAACAATGATCAAGGGCTGGCTCCATGTCCGAGTGCTTAAGTTCATGTGCTCCCCTTCAGAGGCCAAGGGTTCATCAGCTCGGATCCTGGGCACAGAACTACACACCACACATCAGGCCATACTGTGGCAGCATCCCACCCAGAAGAACTAGAATGACCTACAACCAAGTTATGCAACTATGTATTGGGGCTTTGGGGAGGAAAAAAAAAAGAAGATTGGTAACAGATGTTACTCAGGGAAATCTTCCGCACCCACCACCCCCAAAAGATTACTGAGATGCAGCCATGATGGGGCCAGCCATCCAGATCTGTTAAAAAAAAAAGTGATCAGAGCACTTAAACAATATGCATCTCCGTTTCCTCACAATAAAAGTAAGAGGATTGTGTCTCTGATTTCAGAAAAACTTAATCACCTTTGCTAAGATAGGAAAACAAATAAAGATTTACTCTCTGAAAATGGGTTATTTGTAACTGATTCAAATCAATACCAATATAACTTTTCCACTACTTATCCATGATTGTTCTAGTTCACTTAAATATCAAGGAAATGACAATATGTAGAAGAGGACAGTTTATTTGTGAATATGTAAAACAACGTTGGTTGTTATTATATATCTAATTATTAATGAGAAAAATGGTGATATTAATTTATCATTTTAAGCTTAAAACCATATAACCATTTTAAATAGTTTCATTGAACCAATATAAAATTGTTGCCCAGTTTTCATTCTACCTTCACAAAAGCAACTAGAATTTGTTCTCTCACTGTTTTACTGACAAAATTTGGAATTTTATTCAGACACAAAGAGTATATAAGGGAAAACATAAATAATTCAAGCAAAACTGATGATAGAAGAGATAAAAGAAAATATCAATATGATGTTATAAAATTTCCAAATCAGATACCTGTGTCTATGAGGGCATCTTATGATAAATATTGCAAAGGTTAGAGGAAAACTTAATCCTCCCACATATACACAGTAATCGAGTTTTGATTTTTCTTTGTTTAGATTATAATTAAATATTACAGTTAATTTAAAGCAACATTCAAGCCCAAGGAAAACAATTAGCTCTCAACACTTACAACAAATCCAGTCAATTATTTGATGAAGACTGCCTAGAGACCTGATAAACACAATTGACATACTCCCTTGGTCAAGCTGCCATATGAATTAATAATGTATTTACACTGATTGGTCAGTGATAGAAAGGAAGCATGAAACATAGAACATGAATATATTCTCTTTTCTTGTTTTCATCACTTCAGGAAGCAAGCTACTATTCCTGAACTTCTTGTAAATCCTTCACCCTATACACTGGAACTCTTTTATGAGATAATTTATAAATAGCTACAATTTATGCAAATTTTCACTCCTTTAAGCACTTAACAAGATTCTTGTATGCATATAGCATAAAATAGTAGCTCAAAATATATGTTGGATTATTGACTTCATTAAATGTACTCACAGTTTGAACATTATTTGCACTTTTTACTCCTGAATAAAACTTTCTCTTTCGTTTATCTTGAAATATTCTATCCTTCAGGGCCAAGTTAAAGAAGAAGGCACTTATGAAGCAATCCCTCTGATAGCCACAAATCATTTTGCATTATCCCTCCCCACCAACCTTACTATGATATTTACTAACAACCCTGGATTGTGAGATCCTTGAAAATGAAACTATATCATTTCATGTGATCTGTTTCACTAATTTAAAATAAAGCTTTTTTTAATTTAGCACTTACAATCTATCAGTTATTAAGGAAGAAAGGATAACAGAACTAGCATTTATTGCACAGTATACCAGATATATTGTCTAGATTTTCTTTGTTCCACAAACCAACTTATGAACTAAATCATATTATATCATTTTTCCAGTAAATTTATTGTGGTCATAATTATTTATAACATTGTGTAATTTCAGATGTAAATTATTACTTATCAGTTTCTGAATAGACTTCATCATGCTTACCTCCGATAGCCTATTTTCTGTCTGTCACCATACATATGTGCCTCTTCACACCTTTTGCCCACCCACCAATCCCCTTCCCCTCTGGTAACCCCCAATCTGTTCTCTTTATCCATATGTTTGTTATCTTCCACTTATGAGTGAAATCATGAAGTATTTGTTTTTGTCTGGCCTATTTTACTTAACATTATACCCTCAAGGCCCATCCATGTTGTTGCAGGTGGGACAATTTTGTGTTTTTTATGGCTGAACAGTATTCCATTGTATACATAAAGCACATCTTCTAAATCTTATCTGTATCCATTCATCCATAGAAGGGCGCTTGGGTTGCTTCCATATCATGGTTATTGTGAATAATGCTGCAGTGAACATAGGGGTGCACAAATCTCTTTGCATCATTGATTTCAAAATCTTTGGGTAAATACTCAGTAGTGTGGTAGCTGGGTCATATGCTATTTCTATTTTTATTTTTTTGAGAAATCTCCATAATATTTTTCATAGTGGCTGCACCAGTTTGTATTCCCACCAGCAGTGTATGAAGGTTCCTTTTTGTCCACAGTGTCTCTGAAACTTGTTGATTTTTGTCTTGGTAATTACAGCCATTCTGACCACTGTAATGTGGTATCTCATTGTACTTTTGATTTGCATTTCCCTAATAATTAATGATGCTGTACAACTTTTCATGTGTCTGTTGGCCATCTGTACATCTTCTTTGGAAATATATCTCTTCATATCCTCTGCTCATTTTTTGATTGGGCTGTTTGGAGGTTTTTGTTGATTTTCTGAGTCCTTTATGTATTTTGGGGATAAACCTATTGTCGGATAAATGAATTGAAAATTTTTTCTCCTAAATGGTGGCATGTCTTTTCATTTTGTTCATTGTTTCCTTTGCCTTGCAAAAGCTTTTTAGTCTGATGTACTCCTATTTGTTAACTTTTCTTTTGTTTCCCTTGCCCAAGTACACATGATATTTGAAAAGATGCTGCTAGGTCAAATCTGAAACAGCATACTACCTATATTTTTTTCTAAGAGTTTTATGGTTTCAGGTCTTACATTCAAGTCTTTAATCCATTTTGAATTTATGTTTGTGTATAGTGCAAGATAATGGTCAACTTTCATTCTTTTGCATATGGCTGTGCAATTTTCCCAACACCGTTTATAGTCAATGCTTTCCTTTCTCCATTGTACGTTCTTGGCCCCCTTGTCAATGATTAACCGTTCATAGATGTGTGGTTTTATTTCTGGACTTTCAATTCTGTTCCATTGATCTGTGTCTGTTTGTCTGCCAGTACCATATAGCTTTGTATTATATTTTGAAGTCAGGGATTCTGATGCCTCCAGTTTTGTTCTTTTTTCCCAGGATTTCTTTGGCTATTTGAGGTCTTTTCTTGTTCCATATAAATTTTAGGATTCTTGGTTCTATTTCCATGAAGTATGCCATTGGAATTCTGATTGGGATTGCACTGAATCTTTAGATTGCTTAATGTAGTATGGATATTTTAACTATGTTTACTATTCTGACCCAGGAGCATGGAATATCTTTCCATTTCTTTATGTCTTCTTCAATTTGTTTCAGTAATGTCTTACAGTTTTCATTGTATAGGTCTTTCACTTCTTTAGTTGTTTATTCCTAGATATTTAATTCTCTTTGTTGCATTTGTAACTGGGATTCTATTCTTGATTTCTCTTTCTGCTATTTTGTTGTTAGTGTATAGAAATGCACGTGATTTTTTTTAACTGATTTTGTACCCTTCAACACTGCTGTAGTTTGTTAATTCTAATAGTTTTCTGATGGATTTTTAGGGTTTTCTGTGTAAAGAATCATGTCATCTGCAAACAGTGAGAGTTTCACTTCTTCCTTTCCCATTTGGATGTCTTTTTTTTTTTCTTGCCTAAATGCTCTGGTAAGAACCTCTAGTACTATGTTGAATAGTAGTGGCAAGACTGGGCACCCTGTCCTTCTTCCCGTTCTTGGAGGGATGGCCTTCAGTTTTTCACCATTAAGTATGATACTGGCAGTGATTTTGTTGTATATGGTCTTTATTATGTTGAGGTACTTTCCTTCTATACCCTTGATATTAAGAATTTTTATCATAAATTGATGTTGGATCTTGTCAAATGCTTTCTCTGCATCTATTAAGATGACCATGCGATTGTTATTCTTCATTTTGTTAATGTGGTATACCACATTGATTGGTTGATTTGCAGGTGTTGAAACATCCCTGCAACCCTGGAATAAATCGAACGTGATTATGATGTATGATCCTTTTAATGTATTGCCGCAATTGATTTGCCAATATTTTCTTGAGGATTTTAACATCTAAGTTCATCAGCAAAATTGGCCTGTAGCTTTCCTTCTTTGTGTTGTCCTTGTCTGGTTTTGGTATCAGGGTAATGTTCGCCTCGTAGAATGTGTTAGGAGGTGTTCCATCCTCTTCAAATTTTTGGAATAGTTTTAGAAGGATAGGTATTACATGTTTTTTGAATGTTTGGTAGAATTCTCCAGAGAAGCTATCTGGTCCTGGAATTTTGGGTTTTGGGAGGTTCTTGATTACTGTCTCAATTTCTGTACTTGTGATTGGTCTATTCAGATTCTCTATTTCTTCTTAATTCACTTTTGGGAGTTTGGATGAGTCCAAGAATTTATCCATTTTTCTAGGTTATCCAATTTGTTGGCACACAGTTTTTCACAGTGTTCTCTTATAATCCTTTGTATTTTTGCTCTGTTATAATTTCTCCTCTTTCATTTCTAATTTTATTTGAGCTTTCTCTCTTTTTTCTTGGTGCATCTGGATAAGGCTTTATCAATTTTGTTTATCTTCTCAAAGAGCCAGCACTTAGTTTCATTAATCCTTTCTATTTTTTTGGTCGCAATTTCATGTATTTCTGCTTTTATTTTTATTATTTCCCTTCTTCTGCTGACCTTTGGCATTGTTTGTTTTTCCTTTTCTAGTTCTGTTAGTTGCCTTTTAAGATTACTTATTTGACATTTTTTTTTCTTTGTTGAGCTGGGTGTGTATTGCTTGGAATTTCCCTCTTATGACCACTTTTGTTATATCCCATATGAGTTGGAATGTGGTATTTTCATTTTTGTTTGCCTCCAGGTATATTTTATTTGCACCTTTGATTTCTTCCTAGAACCATTGGTTTTAGCAGCATGTTCTTTTGTCTCCACATATTTCTGACTTACCCAGTTTTATTCATGTGATTGATACATAGTTTCATAGCATTGTGATCAGTTAAGATGGTTGAGATGATTTCAATCTTCTTAACTTTATTGAGGCTTGCTTTGTTTCCAAACATATGGCCTATTTTTGAGAATGATCTCTGTGCACTTCAGAAAAATGTGCAGTTCTCTGTTTTTGGATGGAATGCTCTCTATATATCTATTAAGTCCATCTGATCAAATGTTTCATTTAAATCTACTATTTCCTTGTTGACTTTTTGTTTAGATGATCTCTTCATTGATGTAAGTGCAGTGTTGACATGCTCTTTTATTATTGTGCTACTCTTAATTTCTCCCTTTAGGTCTGTTAATAATTGCCCCTCTGTTAGGTGCATATATATATTAAGTGTTATGTCTTCTTGGTGGACTGTCCCTTTTATCATTATGTACTGACCATCTTTGTCTCTCGTTGCCTTTTTTAACTTGAAATCTGCTTTGTCTGATATAAATATATCAACACCTGCTTTATTTTGTTTGCCATTAGTTTGGAGTATTCTTTTCCATCCCCTTCTTCTGAGCCCATGTGTTTCTTTAGAGGTGAGATGTGTGTCTTCTGCAGGAAGCATGTTGTTGGTTCTTATTTGTTAATCCATCCAGCTACTTTGTGTCTTTTGATTGAATAATTCAATCCATTTACACTTAGAGTGATTATTGATATATCAGGGCTTAATACTGCCACTTTAACTCTTGTTTTCTGGTTGTTCTATGTTTTCATTATTTCTATTCCTTTGTAATTCTGACAGCCATGTCATTTGGTGGTTTACTGAGGAGGTTTTCACTCTTTTTGTGAATTGTGGCTTTGCTCTGATGTTTTTTGTTTACTAGTTACTGTGGCATTTGTATAAGAGATCTCATAGATGAAATAGTCCATTTTCTCATAACCTCTCATGTCCATTAACCTTAGCAGGTTCCATCCCTTTCCTCTCCCCCTTCTTTTGCTGTTAAAAATTATTCTGTTTTTAACATTGTGAGTTTGAGACTAAGTTGATGTGTTTATAGTTACTTTTGATACTTTCTTTCCCTTTAGAGTCTAAGTTATGATTGAGTATTTGCCTCCCTGTTTTGATAGAGAGCTGCAGTTTTCTGATTGTGTCTGTCTGTTTATCTCCTTGCTCAAATCTTTTTAGATGTTTGTCTTTTTTCTTCTGGTGTGAGGGCATCTTTAATTATTTTTTGCAGGGGAGGTCTTGTGGTAATGAACTCCCTCAGCTTTTGTGTATCTGGCAAAGCATTTATTTCTCCATTGTATCTAAAGTAAAGTTTCACTGGATAGAGTATTCTTGGCTGACAGCTTTTGTCTTTCATTATTTTGAACATATCATTCCATTTTCTCCTAGCCTGTAGGTTTTCTGCTGGGAAATCTTCTGAAAGTCTGGTAGGCTTTCCCTTGTAGGTTATTTTCTTCTCCTTTGCTGCTGTGAATAATTTTTTTGTGTGTGTGATTTCATTTTGCCAGTTTTACTGTTATATGCCTTGGAGAAGGTCTTTTAGCATTGATGTAATTAGGCGTTCTATTAGCTTCGCATATTTGTCAGTCTGGTTCTTTCCCCAGGTTTGAGAAGGCCTCAGCTATTATTTCTTTGGACAAGCTCTCTGCTCCTTTCCCCCGCCCCTTTTCCCTCTGGAATACCTATAGTCCTTATATTGCTTTTCTTAATTGAGTCAGGATATTACTCAAAGAATTCCTTCATTTTTAAACAATCTTAGTTCTGTCTCCTCCTCCATCTGTAGAATTTCTATATTGTTACGCTCTAATTTACTAATTCTGTCCTCTATAGCATTAGTTCAATTTCTCTAGGATTCTGAATTATTTTTTATTTTATTAATTGTATTTTTCATATCTAAAATTTCTGCTTCTTTTTTTAATAGTTTCAATCTCTTTGGCAAAGAGATACATTTCATTTCTGAGCTCTTTGTACTGTCTTTCTGTATTCTCTTGTAAAACATTTGAGTTTCTTTATGGCAGCTATTTTCATTTCTCTGTCATTTAGGTTGTAACTGTCTATGCCCTTAGGGTCGGTTCCTGGACATTTGTTACTTTCCTCTGGTCTGAGTTTTGCTGCGGTTTCTCATCATGTTTGATGAACTAATATTTTGCCAGGACATTTGTGGTAGTGTTAGCTTGCAGACTACACTTGCTATCACTAGGGGAAAGCAGGAGGAGATTTTGTGTTCCTATCTCATCTACTGGAAGCTGTAGGGGTAGGATGGACACTTGTGTTGGCCTGGGGAGCATTCAGGTGCTTGTGTGGACTGTTCTTGGTGGGCAGGGCTTCCTCACTGAGGCCGAACTAGGGCCACTCCTCAAGGCCACAGGGGCATGGTTGGCTCCCCCCAATGAATAAGTCATGATGAGCAGGCTAAGGTTGGCCACTGCTTCTTCCTACAGTTGCCCCAGGGCACATTCCCTCTTTTAGGGCTTAACAGTACTATGGGTGCTTGTGCGGGACTGGAACACACTTGCCCTGGCCTGTAGATCTGCTGCCACCTCTGCTTGCATTTCTGTCACCCACTGTGGTTGGTGGGCAGGGCTTTCTGCCCAGGACTGAACTAGGGCCAGTCCTTGGGGCTGCAGGGGTATACTGGGTTTCCCCCTGCAAGGAATGTGATCACAAGTGGGATAAGTCCTGCCACTGCCTCTTCCTACTGTTTCCCTGTGATTGTTTACACTTTCAGGGTGATCACATCAACCTGGAAGGAATTGGTGAGCATGCACAGTGCCACTGGTGGAGGGAAGGCTGTGCTCACCTTTCTTCACCATTTCCCAGAGTGCCAGTCAATCCACCCTCTGAAATATAGATGCATGTGTCTCTTAGGTATCCAATCATGCTGTGTGGGCTTCCTCTTTCAGTCAATGAATGTCCATTTAGTTGTAGTTCAAAATGGGGAGGTTCAAAGGGAACAGCTCGCTCCACCATGTTGCTGGCATCCTATTAAATGATTTTTGCAAATAAAGACAAATTCAGGATAACTGGTCTTCTCTGGTTTATACAACCAGAGCCAGATATAGTCTCTCTAACCTAAATCTCATGTTCTTTCTTTTTGAAAATCTAAAGTAATTATTGAAAGTGAACTCTTCATGCACAGTTTATTCAAAAATAAGAAAGGTGTTCTGAAAATCTGAAGTAAATATTTACTAACACCTGCATTCAATATGAAAAAAACCCTTGTTTTTATAATTTTACCGACTGTATCCTTGTCATCTTTATTTCTCAAACTGTAGATCAGAGAATTCAACATGGGGATCACCACTGTGTAAAACACAGAGGACACTTTGACTGTGTGCCTGGAGTTTTTGCAGTTAGGCGCTCAGTAGAGGAAAATAATAGTGTCATGAAAGATGGTGATTGAGGTCAGGTGTGAGTCAGAGGTGGCGAAGACTTTGTGGTGCCCACCAGCTGAATGTATCTTTAAAGTGATGACAACAATGAACATATAACACGAGAGGATGCTGAGCAATGTGCTCACCTCATTAAAAGTGGCAACAATGAAAAGAAATAACTGTCTGAGATAAAAATCAGAGATAGGAAAATAAGGGAGGACAGCTCACAGAAGTGATTGATTACACTGAAACCCTGAAAATATAATTTTCATAGCAGAACATGTGCATAGCAAAGAACATGCTACTCCCCATGCATATGATACAACTACAAGCATGGCACAGAGTTTCTGACACATGGCAACTGTGTTGAGCAGAGGGTTGCAAATGGCCACAAGTGGTCATTGGCCATCATAGCAAATACAGTTAATTCAGGGATGACAATGGTGCAATAGAAAAGGAATTTCACCACACATTCTGAAAATGAAATGGTTCTGTGATCTGCAAGTAGTTTCACAGTGTCTTGGGAGCAATGACGGAAGGATAGCAGAAATCCATATATGAGAGTTGGATGAGAAAAATGTGCGTGAGGGTGTGTAGCTTTGGGTTAATTTTTATGATAACAACTATTCCAAGATGCCCTACCACACTGAATCTGTCAATGACCAGAAATACCAAGAAGAGTTTTACAGTTCTGGGTAATCTGAGAAATCTGAGTGAGAATGTAGCCCCAGCCATTATATTTCTTCCTGCCAGAAATATGTTTCCTGATGATAGGATCTGAAGATCATTCTTGGAAATAATATATTATGGAGAGGGATTGGCACATGAATAATGCTTAACTATCCCCTGTGTAGAGTTTTAAAGTGAGACAAAATAGATCTGTGTTATAAACGTGATAGTTGTTGGGATCCAACACAGGAATATCTAACGTTTTAGAAAAGAGTTACAAGTTAATTTTACTTTCTCAAAAATTATAATACTTAATTCTGTTCATGTTCATAAATATAACTCAAAAGACTACAAGTGTAATAACTATGAACTCAAGAAACTTAGGTGATAACCTGTACTCTAATCCTCATGTGAGACGATCTAATCTCACTGAATTCATGAATTCTGCAAAGAAATGTCTAGAAAAATGAAAAAGCAATTTTTCCATCCTACAATTACTAATGAAAAGTGGAGCATCTGAAATAACTTCTATAATTAGAATTAATTTCTATTAAAACATCTACATATATTTTGATGTAAAGAAAGAAGAGCCTATAGGCTTAATTATTTCCACATTTAAAATTTCAATTTAACACTTTAATGATCATTCTTATTTTCAACTATATAGGTAAAATATCAACGTGAATAGTGATTTATGTTTTGTAATATAGAATATCTATTAAACTCCCTTTTTCTATAGGTAAGCACAGGGAAACCTAAAGAACACATGACTTGTACAATGACATATAGATATTGGATGATCAACATACGACTAGAACCCAGATTCTTAAATTCCCAGTCATGTACCCATCCCTCTAAGCTAGGCTCAGATCTACATTGCAAATTGAGATATTCACATTTTTATTATGTAAAGATCATATTTTTACATTTTTTTGCTAATTCTTTTGTCATTTTAAAGACAGTCTTCATACTGTAAAACTATGGAAACTAGTCCAATGCATGTGTTGAGGGCCACAGTGCTGTTCTGAAGATCTGAGTCAGGATGAAATATAGAGAATGAAAGATAGAGAAACATCCCTGTTCAGGAATAAGTATGATAATTACACTTAAACATTGAGAAGGACTCTTCCCTTTTCCAGACCCTTCTCTCTTCTTTCCGTATGGTTCCTGGGAAATTCATTCTGTCCTCCATTACACGTCAAGAATATAGGTGAGAATTAAGATCTCTCCACAATTTGAAGACATTTATCATAAAAAAGTTCTTAGTACAGAGAGAAGGGTGGAATTTACCAAATTGGTTCTGAGGAAAATACCCCCAGTTAAATTTAAATCTCAGCTAGATAATGAATATTTGCTATAAGTATGTCTGAAATATCACATGGCAATGTCCACGCTAAACAGTTATTCATTGTTTATCTGAAGTTCAAATTAAATTTAGCCTTCTGTATTTTTGTTTGCCAAATTTGGCAACCCTATATCCAGAACAACTCAGAATGTTACTGTGAGGAAGACATCCCGGTTCTCCTGGAACTTTCCTCTTTTTAATACTGTAAATCAAGAATGTCAGGAATTCCCTCAATTATAATTCTTTATAATGAATATTTTTTCTTAGACTAACATTTCTGGTAAGGATGTCTCTTTTTCTGTAACCCTTAAACGTTATGGTTCAAGATGTTCCAGGATTAAAGTTTGGAGCTCCCACATAGCACTGAGAATTCTCGATGGCCCTATATGTTCAGACATCCAAGGATTTAAAGTTCAATCAGAAGGCGATGTTTTCCAGTCAATTGTCACTATTATAAAGTTATTTCTTAATTCCCTTTATCAAAGTTTCTTATTCTTGGCACTATTGACATTGTGTGATGAATTACTTTTTTTTGTTATGGGGAGCTGCCCTCGGTATTGTACCACATATAGCAGCATCTCGGCCTCTATCCACTAGATGACAGTATTGTACTCATCAATAGTCCCTCCATTGTGACAACCAAAATGTCTCCAGACATTGTTATGTGTCCCCTTAGCGGGAGAGGGCAGTACATATTCACCTGTAGTTGATAACTATTGACTTATTTCCTTGATTCTGGTAAATTTTCATATTTAGTCTATTTGAATTCAATTTAAAACTAATGTGAAAATTAAGTATCATAGTTCCTTATCTCCCAAATGATATTATTATACAGATTAGGCAATTTGTAGTATCTTTAAATCTGGGAAGTATGGTATTTTAAAACTTCTTCCTTATTATTTCTTCACTTTTCTTTCTTTTTCCCCTTGTGAGCCAATATACTTTTTCCATGCTCTAAAATCTTATTTAGAGTAGGACCTGTTTATTGTATTTCTCCAGAAGTTTCATTTTATTCCTTTCAATTCAATTTTATTTAAATATCGCCATATTCACCCTTGCACAACTCTTCCAAAAAGATCACAGACACTCACAGACATACACCCGAAAGCTCTCAGGGCCCTTCTATTTTCCTACTCCCAGGAAACAGGTGTTCCAGACACTGCTGTGGAGGAGCTCAGCTAAGCCAGGCCCTCTATACAAAGGTCTGTATAAAGAGACTGCTTCCTCTTCCAGATACTTAATGTTTTCACTGGCTCAAAAGTTTCCCCAAATTATTTTTCTCATGAGGAACTGACTGAATCTAAGGCATCTTCTACATAACTTATACGAAAAATAATGTCCATATTTTCTCTGAGCTACAAACGAAACTGCTGGTGGAAAAGGCACCCCTTTCCTCCCTCTGGAGAGCTAGTCTCGGGGAGATGCTAAGACTCATATCTGCTTCCACTCCCTGTGCCAACAGGCCCCAGAGAAAATTGCTTGCCTTATTCTCCAAAGGACTTAAAATAAGCAATTCAAATTAATGATTGTTTTCTACTTTAATTGCAACTTCTTGGAATACTTGAAGAAAAACAACAGTAGCTTTAGAAACATTTTATATAAAAGTTAACTGGAACTTTAAATGTCTTCTCATGCTCCATGATCATTCTCATAGCTTCCTCAAATTTTTCTATAATAGCAAATCATAGCAGAAGTTGTCTTTTTTATTTACTCAACAATCATTTTTCTCTTTTAGTACATTGTTTTATTATTTTTAAGTTTTTTTCTAGCTTTATTGAGGTATAATTGACAAATAAAAATCACGTGTTTGAGTACAACCCAATATTCTGATATACATATACATTGTGAAATAATCAACACAATCAAGCTAATCAACATATCCATCACTTCAAATTACTATTTTCTTTCTTTTTTGGGTGAGAATACCTAAATTCAGCCCTTTAGCAAGTTTCAAGTAGACGGTAAGGTATTGTTAAATTTAGTCACATTGTTGTACATTAGATCTTCAGAATTTATCCAGCTTGCATAACTGAAACTTTGTATCCCTTGACTGAGATCTCTCCACTTCCCCCCTTCTCAGCCCCTGACAACACCATTCTACTTTCTGCTTCTGTGAGTTTGACTGTTTTAGATTGCAGATATAAGTGAGATTAAATAGTATTTGTCTTTTAAGAAATATTTCTTATGTATCTACCATGTCTCTGGTTTCTGTAAGGCGTAACTGCCCCCTGGTTACACTAACCACACTGAGCGAGAGGGAAGATGCTGCTCAGGGGCCTCAGCAACTTTATTATGATGCTATTAATTATATCAGGAGCTGAGCAAATCTCCTCATATATATTGATGGTAGGACTTCAAATGGGAATTTGGTTTCTCACTGTCCCCACAAGAAGCTACATCTGGCTAGAACCAGTATATTAGGGTTTCTAAAGTTATTGCAAACAACTTGAATACCTGATAAACAAATATATTGTGTACCATTCACAGTATGATATTATATTTACTTCTAATTTATCATAAAGCTTTCATCCCAAGACTCTGTAGTCCCTTAAAACACCACATTACCACAAAATTCTTGATTCTGTCTTCTCTATTACCATTGGCATTTCTTTAAATCATAATTTTTATTACGTTACACTTGTATGGTTCAATAGCCTCCAAATTGGCTTTTAAGCCTATATATTCACTCTCCTATATCCGTATGCCACGCTGCCACTAAAATAACTCTTTTCAAAGGAAGTCAATTTATATTTAGGTGTTTGTTTGAATATGCATAAAGTCTCTGTGGAAGTATATATTAGGCATTTTTCACGTTAGAGAAAAGAAGTGGACCATAGAAATATATCACTTATTCCAAAAATAAATAAACTAAATAAGTGTAAACTAAATTTTTTTTAAAAAAATTAACAGCTATATTAAGCAAATAATTCCCTAGATTGCAAAGCTGAGTGACTCATAGTCACTTACTGGTGCTTTTTTTTTTTTTTTTTTTTTTGAGGAAGATTAGCCCTGAGCTAACTGCTGCCAATCTCCCTCTTTTTGCTGAGGGAGACTGGCCCTGAGCTAACATCCGTGCCCACCTTCTTCTACTTTGTATGTGGGATGCCTGCCATAGCATGGCATGCCAAGCGGTGCCATGTCTGCACCCAGGATCCAAACTGGCGAACCCAGGGCCACCGAAGCAGAGCATGTGAACTTAATCACTGTGCCACGGGGTTGGCCCCACTGGTGCATTTTTAAATTCCTAAAATTTTCTCCCAGTTTTTCTCTACTAGACTTAACCTGGTCGACTTTCTGTACAAATTTTTGTCTCCATATCTATCTATGTATATATCTGTGTATCTATCTCTATCCATCTATCATCTATCTATCTACGGTTTTACACATCTGCACATTTATCCAATTTCTCATCAGTCTGGGTACCCTTAACTCACTACTTATCCCATCCATCTAGAAGATGCTGCTGAGTCATCAATCTCTGTAAGAAACCTTCTTTAGCTTCTTCAGACAAAAGTCATTATTCTTTGAAAGTCATAATTTCTGTGACACATCCTTTAGTTATCGCTTGGGCCGCAGTGTGATGTAGTTATCAGTCTATATATTTACACTGCTTTCTCTTCAGCCTGACTGTGTGTTTCTGGATGTCATGGACAATCTCTCTTTCTCTTGTATTTCTACATCTACCCAGGAAGAAATGCACCCATACGTAAGTATTATTGAAGCAGGACCCTTAGCTTTATTTTTTTCATCTGAAATATTTGAGATGTCTCTGATACTCTTCACATCAGGAGTAAGAATGTTCTCACTGTTCAAGTCCATGTATTAGTTGCTGGAGCCAAACCTGTAACTCAATTTCATCTTCTAGTCTTCTGATGCTTCTTGTATACTATACTGACCTTTGGCCTGTGCTGTAAGGATCAAGTAGTCATGGATTGGAAAGCCTTGATTTAGCTCTGAAAATTGAATTTAAAATGTAGGATGCAATATGGGCTCAATTCTTTCATTTCATTTTGCTTTCCTGACAGAATTTTAGAGAAAATCGTTGGCATTTGAATCCATAGTATGTTTCAGCTATTTTTAAGATGTATTTTCACCTGTTATAATATCTCAGGTTTGATGTATCTTATAATTAATGACAAATCAATAATTGTCTCATAGTTGAATGAGTAAAGATTTTTTTCTTGGGCATACAGTTAAAGATGGTGAATCTTATAATACTTGGACTAAGAAATAGTAATGGACATAGAGAAGAGGAGCACATGGAGGGAAGCATTCCAGAGTTAGCATTCCTGAGAAACTTGGAAACATTGTCCTCATCTATCAGATTTAGATAATCATGGATATGTTACATCTAAATTGAAATAAAATGAGACTTATTCCTGTCCAAGTCCTATCTTTCAAAAATAAATGCTATGATGAGATTGAGGCCAGAGTCTAGTGGATGTGTCTAAAATCACAGATAGTGACATAAGCAAAACATGCAGTAAAATAACTTGTGTTTTGTTTTTATTTGTTTCCTTGTTTGTTTATCATATACCTCAGCTAAGTATCATTCCTTGGTGAATTAAAAAATGAAAATAAACAAAGAAAAGAATGCTGATATTAATGTTATTAGCTTTAAAAGTGTAAAGAAGTTTCTGTTATTGTTCAACAGTATCCTGAACAAGCTCTAGTTACTATATTTTCAAAAATGATTCTGCTTAAAATGCATTTACAATCAATGTGATTCTAAAAGAATTAAACTAGTTGGTAGATCAGAACAAAACTTCAGAATATCGCTCATTTTAACCTTTAAAATTGTTTCCCCAGTTCCTAAATGGGTTCTTTGTTGAAATGTTTAATTTAGTTTTTAAAAATTTCTGAACATTACTCTATGCTGGCTATTGGTTATTCTTTCTAAAAGACTATTTTTAGCTTGCTTTTTTTTCAAGTAATATTATTGAGATCATGATGATTTATAACATTGTGCAATTTTGGGTGTAAATTATTGTTTATCAGTTTGTGAATACACTTCCTCCTGCTCACCACCAATGGTCTAATCTTTATCCATAACCATACATATGTGCCCCTTTATCCCTTTCACCTACCCCCAATCCCCTTCTCCTCTGGTAGCCACCAGTTTGTTCTCTTTATCCCTGTGTTTGTTATCTGTCACATATGAGTGAAATCATGCAGTATTTATCTTTGTCTGGTTTATTTCACTTACTATAATACCCTCAAGTTCCATCCATGTTGCTGCAAATGGGACAATATTGTGTTTTCTTAGGGCTGAGTAGTGTTCTGCTGTACATATATACATCTTGTTTATCCATTCATCTGTAAAGGGCACTTGGGTTGCTTCCACTTCTTGGCTATTGCAAATTATGCTGCAATGAACATAGGGGTACATATATCTCTTGGGATCATTGATTTCAAGTTCTTTGGATAAATACCCAGTTGTGGGATAGCAGGGTCATATGGTATTTCTATTTTTAAATTTTTGAGAAATCTCTACACTGCTTTCCATAGTGGCTGTGCCTGTTTGCATTCTCACTAGCAGTGTATGAGGGTTCGCTTTTCTCCACGTCCTCTCCAACATTTGTTGTTTTTTTGTCTTGGTAATTATAGCCATGCTGACTTGTGTAAGATGATATCTCATTATAGTTTTGATTTGCATGTCCCTAATAATTAGCTATTTTGAACATCATTTCATGCATCTATTGGCAATGTGTATATCTTCTTTGCAAAAATGTCTGTTCATCTCCTCTGCCTATTTTTTGATCAAGTTGTTTTTTTGTGTTGTTGAGTTATATGAGTTCCTTACGTAATTTGGAGATCAACTCTTTGTCTGATAAATCATTTGAAAATATTTTCCTCCAATTGGTGGGCTGTCTTTTCATTTCTTCCTTTCTCATTTGGATTCCTTTCATTTATTTTTCTTGCCTTATTGCTCTGGCAAGAACCTCCAGAACGATGTTAAATAGGAATGGCAAGAGTGGGCTCCCTTGCTTATTCCTGTTCTCAGAGGGATGTCTTTCAGTTTTTCACCATTAATTATGATATTGGCAGTGGTTTTGTTGTATATGGCCACTATGCTAAGCTATTTTCCTTCTATAAACATTTTATTGAGAGTTTTTATCATAAGTGGATGTTGGATCTTGTCAAATGCTCTCGCTGCATCTATTGAGAGGATCATGTGATTCTTATTTCTCATTTTGTTAATGTGGTGTATCACATTGATTTGCGGATGTTGTGCCATTCCTGCATCCCTGGAATAAATCTCTTTTGATTATGGTGTACAATCCTTTTAATGTATTGCTGTATTTGGTTTGGCAATATTCTTTTGAGGATTTTTGCCTCTAAATTTAACAGTAATATTGGCCTGTAGGTTTCCATCTTTTTGTTGTCCTTGTCCGGTTTTGATATCAGGATAATGTTGGCCTCATAGAATGTGTTAGGGAGCATTCCATCTTCTTCAATTTTTTGGAATAGTTTGAGTAGGATAGGTATTAAATCTTCTTTGAATGTTGGGTAGAATTCTCCAGAGAAGCTATCTGGTACTGGGCTTTTGTTTTTTGGGAGGTTCTCAATTACTGTCATTTTCCTTTTGTTTGAATTGTTGCTGTTGTTTCTCATGGTGTTTGATGAACTAATCTTTTGTCAGGGCATTTGTGTTATTATTAGGTGGCAGATTCTACCTGTTTCCACTAGGGGGATGCAGGAGCAGAGTTTCTGGCCCCACCCCATCTGTTGGAAGCTGTGGGGGTATTATGGGTGCTTGTCTCAGCCTGAGGTGCATTCAGGTGCTTTTGTGGACTGTGATTAGTGTGTAGGGCTTCACTGCTGGACCAAGGTAGGCTCACTCCTTGGCGGTACAAGGGTGCTATGGGCATCCCCTCCCCACCAGGAAAGTGATCACCAGTGGGCTAATGCTGCTTCCTTTTTCTATAGCACCCTGGGATACGTTCCCTCTTTCAGAGTTCAGCAGTACTATGAGCGCTCATGCAGGACTTGGGTGTGTTTGCCCCAGTGTGTAGATCTACTGCAATTTCTGCTTGAGGCCCATGGGGCGTCTAAGCTTGGCAGGCAGGGCTTCCTTTCTGGAACTGAGCTAGGGCCACTCCTTGGTACTGAAGGGGCACTGTAGACTCTACCTCCACACCAGAAAAATTATCCCAGTGGTCTAAAAGCTGCCACTGCCTCTTCCCACAGCCACCCAGGACATGTTCCCTCTTGTGGGTCTCAGCAGCATTGTGTTCTCACATGGGCCTGGGGTCTGTTTGACCCAACATGTAGATCTGCTGTGGTCTCTGCTTGAGGTCCTCTGGACCAACCACTGTGCTTGGCAAGTGGGGCTTCCTCACTGGGACTGAGCTATCGCTACTCCTTGGTGGCACAGGGGCATGAAGGGCTGCCCCTCATTGCTAGAAAAGTGATCATGAGCATGAGTTAAGGGCTACCACCACCTCCTGGGGCTACAGTTTCCCCAGTGCATGTTCCAACTTTCAGGGCACTTGTGCTAGGCTGGAAAGTGTTTGTGTGCATGCACAAGGCTACTAGAAGAGAACAGGACATACTCATCTCTTTCGACTCCTTCCTGGGAGGCCAGTGCATCCACCTTTAGATGTGTAGCTGTGTGTGTCTCTCCCACATCCTGTTCTGCTGTGTGGGCTGCCTTCATTGGTCAGTGAATGTTCATTTAGTTCTATTTCAAAAGGGTGAGAGACAAACAGAACAGTTCACTCCACCATGTTGTTGATGTCAATTCCACTCTTGTTTCTTCCCAAAAGACACTTTTAATCTGGTATGAATAAATACTCATATGAGTGAGTTACTTCTTGAAGTGTGACTATTAATTCAACTGTTATATTAAAACATTTGCGAGGAACTCTGCAACTTGCACCCCTTCCCAAGTACTGAAGGGTGAATGAGGATTGAATGATGTGGTTTAGACACATAGGGGAAGGGTGAAAAAAGGTCATTAAATCAAGAGCAATGACATGGCAAAGAACATAAACAGAATTTAGACGTCAACTTATCAGTCACGGTAAGCATTTGATCCAAAATATTGTAAAATAAGCATGAAGATAACAAGTGAAAAATAAAATGAAACAAAAGGCCTAAGTCATAAATGTTGCCACTTATAACAATGGTTATTAAATTATTAGAAATATATATAAATATATAACATATGATAAAATATATTATATGAGTGACAGAAAGACATACTAATGCAGAGAAACTGACACAGACAGAGAGACAGAGAACTAATTAGATGCTGGGAATTATTCGAAGTTCTTAGCACATGATAGGTAATTTAATTTTTCTAAGATTACTCTGAAAAAATTATTCCTAATGTCTCCACTTTTCAGATATGATAGTATCTGAACTTCCAACAAAACTGGACATTGCAATCACAACAACAAAGAATAATGAAGGAGGCAGGAAATAAACAACAAAGAGGATATATACACATATGGTAATCTCATTCTGTGCATAAACTGACAAACGTTATGTTCATTGTAAAATAACAGGAATTCAATTTTGAATTGTATCATATTTACAAATAAATATGTGAAATAAAATGTGACTATACTGAGTTCTTCACTAAGCTTATGAGGTGTTACATAAAACTGAATGTGTAGGTCTTAACACTCCATTAAAGGTACTCTTTTAAATCATTTTAGATTAAATAAAAGTAAAGAACTAGGCTGCAAACTTTGAAATATGCTCAATTCTACTCTTGTAAATGGAAGAGGCAAGAAGATACGTGAATAAAAAAGGCTCTGTCACAACTACCTACCTCTTGACTGTTATCCCCACTTCAACACTGAAGCCCAATGATTTACCCCTCTACCAGCCTCCACTTTGGAACACTGAGTTCTGCTAAGAAAATATTCTCTAGGAAAATATTTTGGAGCCCTCCTCTTTTCTGAGAGCTTCTTTCATGTCCTTATTTCTCAAGCTATGGATAGGAGGATTCAGCATGAGAATCACTACAGTGTAGAACACCATGGCCACATTGTCAGTATCCACACTGTTGCCAGAACTGAGCCAGCAATACATTAAAAGGATTGTTCGTGGAAGACAATGATGGCTGTGAGGTGGGAGGCATAGATAGAAAAGGCTTTGCATCTTCCCTCTACAGAGTGCATCCTCCGGACAGTGATGAGAATAAAAAGTGGGAAATGAAGCTGATTATGATGGTGATGATTTCGTTAGAACTAGCCACCATGTATAGCAACACTTCATTCATAGTAACATCAAAACAAGCAAGACATAAGAGGGGGTAAATCACAAAAGAACTGGTTAATCACATTTGACCTATAGGACAGGATGTCAAGAGCTAAACACAAGTGAATCAGAGAACACACAGTCCCACAGAGGTAGCAGCAGGAAGACACCAGCTCCACACAGAGATTCCCTGACATGGTGACCATGTACAGCAGTGGGTTACAGATGGTCTCAAAACAGTCATAGGCCATCACAGCTAGTGGGATGACCTCAGTTACCAGACATGGGCAAAACAAGTAGAATTGCACAGCACATCCCAGAAAAGAAATGGTTTTGTCTTCATTTAACATATTAGCTAAGATCTTAGGCATGATGATTGTGGAGTAACAGAGATCCACAAAGGATAAGTGGTTGAGGAAAGAGTAAACGGGAATGTCAAGTTGATAGTTGACCTGAAACAGTGCAATCACGCCCAGTTTGCCCAAAACTGTCACTCCAAAGATGAGAAGAAACACCAGAAAGAGGAAGACCTTTAATTCAGGGAAATTTGCTAAGCCAAGGAGAATGAACTCTGCCACAGCTGTGCAGTTCTCCTTGTCCATGTCCCCACTTCACTTGGATTTGAGAAAAATGTTAATATTCATTCTCTACTATAAGAACCCCATTTCATTTTTGACTGTCTCCTAAGAAAAAAACATGAAAATAAATGAGATAGTAAATATTTTTCAGCAAAGAAATAAGACTTTGCTTTGTGAAGTTTATGAAAAGTTCAGACATTGTAGCTTACAAAATGTCTGGAGCTCATAGTTTAATTCACAGATCACACAAAAGCATTCACATCCATAAGAGCCTATATGATTCCTTAAACTAGCCCTAGATAGTTTATAGCTTGAAACTGAGTCATTAGAAATACAGGGCACATTATTTAATTACCATATCATCTTGTGAAATTCAAGTCTCTTTTTCACTTTTATCAGTACTAGAAACATTAGGATCCTGGGAAACAATATTTTATAGTACATAGTACTCTTCTCTGTTTTCCACTGAAATGATGATAAATATGCCCATTTAAGATTGTTAACCCACAAGTGCTAATATTATTCAACATCTTTTAAATGGAGAAAGTAGCTTTTATACTCTATGCTAGCATTTTTTCCTATGAAATTAGCATAGTGATCTTGTTAATAATGCAATTCAATGTCGTGCGTTGTTCACGGAATTGTTACTTGGAGTCAGACCTTCTGTAACTATGACTTTGAAGCCTTATAAAAAGCTATTTGAGAAATGAATTCACTACTTTAAATCTATTTGTAGAACTAATTGAAGATGTGAATATGAAACTATTAACACAAATTCTTGCTGCTGCATGGCAGCATTATTTACGATAATAAAACTTAGAAATAAAGTGTCAAACAAGAAGAAAATGGCTAAAGTTATAGCATATATATATTACAGAAAACTATGCAGCTGTTAAAATGAATGCTTTTGAAGAACTTTTAATGACCTGCAAAAAGAATATGATAAAATAGCAAGTTAAAAAATAGTAAGCCAGATTTCACGGATAGGATATTATATACATTTACGTAAGTTGAAATGCATATTTAATTCTCAAAACTTCCATGACACATAAATATTTCATTCCAATCACTTTCTTCAAAAAACAATGTAGAAACTTGCCTGAATTCTTACAAAACATAAGGTTTATGGAGTAGACTGGAGAAAGAGAGTGTGATGTTTTTAACAAGGGATGGACAGATTCCAGACTTTGACATACAGAAAATGCCCACAGAGGGTGAGAACACTCTTATTAATCCTCTCTCTCCTGACTCTTTGTTGATATATACATGACTGAAGATGTACTGGTTAGTTATTCTTGGAGGAAAAAGAATCTGGACTAAAACTCAACATATCCAGTTATGTTTGTCATTCTTCAAATGACTTCAAAGAGGTGAAGGATACATGTATTAAGAAATCCAGGTTTGCAAACAAATAATCATTCTGATGATAAATGTTATCTCTTCAACAGCCAGTAAAATTGACTTATTTGTCTTTTTCTGAGTTCACTGTAGTACATAATTTTAAAAACCTTTTTTCTGTTTTCTAGCCTAAAGATGAAAAATCAGGCTGCTGATTACTTATAAATCAGTGGTTCTTAACCAGGAGTTATTTTGATCTCCATGGGACATTTGGCAATATCTGGAGACATTTTTTGTTGTCACCATACGGAGGAATGCTACTGACATCTAGTGCATAGATGAGATGGTGCTAAACACTCTATGATGCACATGACAGTCTCGCCCCCACACACAGATAACAACAGCACATGCAAACACCGAAATATTATCTGGGCCCAAAGGTCAATATTACCAAGGTTGAGAAATCTGCTAAGGAGAGACATTTCAAAGTGTTTTGCACAGTGCATAATAATTCCTCTCCATTTTGCTTTTACACTAATAGCTGTTACAAGACACTTGGTTCTGTGGATTAAAGTCCTCCCGTTTTCAATTAAGCTTGTTTTCCAATATGGAAAGGGAAAATATTTTCATAAAGAGAGTGTTCAAAATACGTCATTTCTTAAAACACTCTAAGAGAAGGCTAAATACAGATTTCTTAAAATATGTCTAATACCACTGCCCTCATTTACAATTCCGCCTTCTCTCACACATAGCTATAGTAAATTAGTCCCATGAGAAAAAAATATAACAAATCCCAAGGCTCAGAATATATCATTCATGTGTATTCCAAAAACCAGCGTATAGTCCAACCAACCAACCTGTGGGATGGTCATTATTTCCCCTGTTTCTCAAGATGTTATGATGGAAAGTGTTTTAGGCTTTATGTCTTTGTGTCTGTACCTCTGGGGCCTATGTTCCTTCTGCTTCCCAAAATAATCATTGATCTTTGTGGGACATCAACAAGATATCAAGAAAACAACACCATCTTGGGACTCAAACAATTATGATTTCTATGAGATATAAACAGGGGGAAATACTATCTCAAGTTGGTACATATTATTATAATTCAAAATGATTCCTTACAGCATTTATAATGAATTACAGAGCGCTGTATCTTGCATCCAAGCATTGCTCTGTGAGCCAGGAATCACATCGCCATTGTGAAATATGTGAATAGGTCTTACAAATTTTGCCTGTCTTATACACATAAGCTCCTTCCTGGAGGGCATAAGGGCCGAAGCCACACTAGAGTTCTGCCAAATACCAGAAAGAGGTAGGGATAATGCACCTGTTTTACTGAGAATAATAAGAATTGATCACATTTATTGACTACTCCCTGTATACTAGGTACTGTTCTTAATACAACTAATAACACATTTCATCTTTATAATAATATATAAGATTGGTACAGTTATGTAACTTTATAAATGAGGTGACTGAGGCATAGTCAGGTCCAACTTGCCCAAAGGCTAACACAGAATAACTGATAGAATGAAATCATATGCTGCTTTTGGGGTTGTGCCACACATATGACCCTGTGAGGAAGATCAGACCTACTGAATGATGCTGGGATGGCATAGTCTTTACTCAGTGCTGGAGAACACTAAACAGGATCTCCTCAAGGATCTCTCCCACGTCTGCTCCTTTTCTGACCATATGATATCTTCCTAAACCAACAGTGTTCAAACCACTATCTGTGATTTGTGTCCTTGGATATATTAAACATTCCAAGAATTCCATGGATGTAATTAGCTACAGGTAACCAGTTTCCAAATTCTCAACAACCTATGTATGTTTTCCTAAAATTAATCCCTCTGATAATTTCCTGAGTTTGAGGGGTGTTTCTGCATCTCCTTTCCACCTAGCACTCACAATTCCATTTTTCTTATTTTTCAAAAGTAAAGATTCCTCTTATCCCTTCACATATTAGTACGTTAATTATCCCAATTAGAAGAATAAAAGCAAACTTCCAAAATCTAAAACATAAGAAAATTTGAAATGTTGTTTCTTATGAAGAATGAAGTTTTCCTTTTCAAGACACTTCAAACCGATGGTATAGCTTCTTGTCGTGACTCTGGCATATAGTACATATTTCTTTTCATGGAAAATGTTAGCATTAGACAAGTATTTTAGCCAATACAGTGGTTTTGAATTCAGATATATACTAGACTGATGACCATATTTTTTTTAACATATATTTGTTTTGTTGTTAGCGCACCATGAAACTACAGTCACAAAATGTATCCTAAAGAAGGAGAGAGTCTCATGACAGAAAAACTAAAAGACTATCTATAATGAGTATCATTGGCAGTGATATTTTAGATCATCTGGGCCACTCACTCACAGGATAGTTACTTTGCTTACCTATTTGTCTTAGATTTAAAGACATGGCAGGTGTTTGTAAAAATTAATTTAAAGGGGCTGGCATGGTGGTGCAGTGGTTGAGTTTGTGTGCTCGCCTTCGGTAGCCTAGTGTGGGCAGGTTTGGATCCTGGGCGTGGACCAAGTATTGGTGGTCAAGCCACTCTGTGAAGGTATTCGACATAAAAAAGCGGAGGATTGGAAACAAATGTTAGCTCAGGGCCAATCTTCCTCACATGCATACAAAGCAATTTAAATAAAAGTTTTATTGAAATGGATTTCATGGTCATTTTCCATAATTTGAATAATATCAATTGAATGTCTAAGCTTTTGAGTAAATGTAATTAAAACACATACAATAGTACCATGTTAGTAAAATATTGTACTGGCAAGGTTCAATGACATCAACGATATGTTAAATTTTCTAAACTTTTTAATTCCATTGTTTTGGTCAAGGTGCCTAGTCTAATTGGAAGGATAATAACATGCTTAATTGTTATTTGATAAGACTTGGAAGTTCTTTGAGGTAACCTTTTCAGAAATTGATAAAGTGAGTGGTTCTAATGATTGTATAACAAACCGCTTCAAAACATATTAGTTAAAAACAAAAACTACTTATTGTATTGGTCACTATTGCATGAGTCAGTAAGTTAGTACTGTTAGTCTAATCCTGACATGGTTGATCTTGGCTTGGTTTGCTGTGCCTATGATATCCACTTCACAGGTTAGATGATCTAAGAGGCTTCACACCCAAGTCTGGTGGTTTGGCTAAACGACAGCACATGTGATGGGGGTTTGTGTTCTGTTTCTTATTATCCACTATGATAGTCTGTGATGGTTCATGTAACAGCTTTTCTAAGAGACCGTGAAAATTCCAAAAGGTTGTGAGAAAGTCACAAGGGTTCTCTGACACAATGTCACTTCAGCTGTATTCTGCTGGCCAAAGCTAGTCACAAAAGAAACCTACATTCCAAGAGTGGAAAAACTGATTCCACCATTTGATCAGAAGAGTTGCAAAGGGGCATGGATGTGAGGAGGACTGGAGAATCCGAACATTGTTTGCAATCTGCTGCACTGGGTAACGAATTCTTTTGAAAGAAATAATTTCCTGGGGCCGGCCTGGTGCTGCAGTGGTTAAGTTTGCACGTTCTGCGTCTCAGCGGTCCCGGGTTCACTGGTTTGGATCCTGGGTGCGGACACGGCAGTGCTTGGAAAAGCCATGCTGTGGTTTGCGTCCCACATATAAAGTAGAGGAAGATGGGCATGGATGTTAGCTCAGGGCCAGTCTTCCTCAGCAAAAAGAAGAGGATTGGCAGTAGTTAGCTCAGGGCTAATCTTCCTAAAAAAAAAAAAAAAAAGAAAGAAAGAAAGAAAGAATTTCCAAAATTTTGACCTTCAACAAAATTGGAAGGCAATCTAATTTTGTTTAATGCAGTATTTTTTTAAAAAAATTTTGATGAAAGATCATTGTGAGAAATTGACATATAACCTTGTTAGAGTTGAAAGAGTTGATTGACATTACTATTTTAGCACAATTTCTGACAAAGTTTCTATTCACATTTACCTTTAATATCACCAAATAGTCTCAGTATTTTCATCAATTAAAAAGAAGAAATAGGGGCCAGCCTGGTGGTGCAGTGGTTAAGTTTGCACGTTCCACTTCTTGGCGGCCTGGGGTTCACCGGTTAGGATCCCTGGTGTGGACATGGCACCGCTTGGCAAAAGCCATGCTGTGGTTTGCATCCCACATATAAAGTAGAGGAAGATGGGCATGGATGTTAGCTCAGGGCCTGTCTTCCTCAGCAAAAAGAAGAGGATTGGCTGTAGTTAGCTCAGGGCTAATCTTCCTCAAAATAAAAAAAAGAAGAAATAGAAATGAAAGTGAAACCTCTTTCTTTCCAACATTAAGCGGTATCTTTAGATGGATACATTAATTGATTGAAATAGAAAACCCAAACACATATTCATAATATTTCTCATAAAAAGAAATATTTCTGAAAACAATTTAAATTTTGATTATGTTTTATCCAAATTTACAATGCAATTACATTTTTAATTATTGATGTAATTATTATTGTATCATTACAAGGTTAACTTGATCCAGAAAGTAGAATTTTTTATTTTACCGAAAGATTATGATAATAAGAAATAAAAAGTATGACCATGAATAATAAAATTATAATGTTCAATAAAGCGAGTAGAATTGAATATAAATTAAGGAGAAGGAAAGACACAAATATGACGATTTCAGATGTTATTATTTATGCTTTTTAGATGAATTATGCTAAGCAAAGGAAATCACACTTTTTGCTGCTATTTAAATCTATGATGAAATGTTTTATAGCTAAAATTAAATTCTTGAGATATACACCTTTTAAAAACTAGTTCAAAAACACATGATCAGTAAATGTGAATACTACTAATATGAGTCATGTTCTATATAGAATCAACCATAAAGAATCTGAAATGTCACAACTTGAAAATGAAAAGTATCTGATTGTATGTCAGCGTTTGGTGGAAAATGCAGGTTTTTGATTGTCTGCAGTCTTGAATGATTGCTTTAATTGTGTGACCACCAGTTTTACATCATTGGCTAAGTCATTTAAATGTTATGAACCTTGGTTTCCTCAAAGTAAAAGCTCAATGAGTTGTGTTAGTTGTACCACAAAGTGTGATTATCCTTGGTCCAAGCATGACATAAGTAAAATAAAATCTCTATAAATAGGCATTACCCATAACTGTTTCAATTTAAGATTAATATAAATAATTTCCTAATTTCAAAGAAAATTAAAAATTGTGTAATTGCCAGTTGTGTAGTGAAAGATAAATTTGTGAATACCCAGAGAAACATAGTCAATAGAAGAAAAACCATTCCATCATCAGACATCCAGTCTCTAAGACACTGTTTCTCACATATTTTATCCTTATGTATACAATCGCTGTTTAATTGATTCCTTATCAAATAATATACATAAATGAAACATTTTAATTATTGACCATAAATTCCAAATAATATGAACATTCCAGATAACTTTATGAGCCAAAATAAAATTTTTCCCCAGGTTGCTTGTCTCTTCCTTACTAAAACACTTGGAAATTTACATCCTCAATTACACTAATGATTTCTTTGGAATGTTATCCAGATATGCAGAGTAAAACGAAGGAGAAGGGTGTACAAGTTATTGAAGCAAAAGTGAGTTATTAATGTTGCATAGATCTATTATTTTTACTTTGCCAGATTAAATAGGTCTTGATGCTAATAACTATCTGGTTTCCATTTTATTTTGATTCAGGTTATATAGGCAGTTAGTTTTCAACACTTAAGGCAACTTCAAAAAGTTTTTTCTTTTAAGGAGCTCAGTTACAAAGGATTCAGAAATTACACTTATGTTCAGAAAAATAAAACATAAAGTATAGTTCATGTTTTGTTGTCTTTATAGGCATAATTATAGCATAAAATACGGGTTGGGTAGACACTTGCTTACGTTTTGCATATAAGATGTTCTCAGATCAGATCTAGCATTTCTAAGCCTTTGGTGGAGGCTCTCATAGTTTATGCTGCCACACTGGAGTTCCTTTCAAAATACATTCAGGATGTAGACCTTGTCTTGCCAACTTTCCATGTATGTTACATAAACTGTATACACAAAAAAATCACACTCACCCACACATACACAAAGATACACACATATATGTTATTTAGTATTTGCACAAGAAAAAGTTTGTTGGATCATTGACTCAATATTGCATTCGGATCTCCTTGATTTTGGCATGCTTTTGTCTCTGGAATAAAACTCCTTGGTGAAATGTACCTCCTAAAATTTTGTACATTTTTTTATCCAAGGAAAAGTTCAAACAATACTTACATTATGAAGGCATCACCCTAAAGTCCCTAGAAGGATTTGAACTTTTCTTTCTCTCATATCCTCTGTGATACTTATTATATTCTACCTTATACAATGGCCACTTTTATACTGCCCTGCTGTCAACAGTGAACATTTCATTTCTTAAAGGATGAAGAATCATTTATTTAACTGCTATATCTGCTTTTATAAGAGAAATTCATGTGTTTATTGAAAGTCTAGTCTACTCCAGGTATGTTATAAGAAAGGAGATGAAATTATTTATTAAGCTTACGGAAGGTTTTACACATGATATCTATTTTGTCTTTTAATGTTCACAATCAGATTAGTAGCTATTTTATGTTATCTCAATTTTGTAGATGAAAAATTAAAGATGAGAGAGATGGCTGTTTTATTTTCCAGTAAGAGACCGAGCCAAGTTTAGTCTCTTTGAACCAAAATCCATGACCTTTCCATTGTACAACATTAAATCTTCAGAACTTTAAAGATATCTTTAAAATCAACATTTATAGACATAAATTATTTATGTGTCAGGGAAAAATTACACCAAAATAATTGCTCAATAAGAAAAAACTTTAGTGTGCATTATTTTGCTGACTGTATCTTTGACATCCTTATTTCTCAGACTGTATATCAGAGGATTCAACATGGGGATCACCACAGTGTAAAACACAGAGGCCACTTTGACTGTGTGCCTGGAGTTTTTGGAGTTGGGCACACAGTAGAGGAAGAGGATGGTGCCATGGAAGATGGAGATGGCAGTCATGTGGGAAGCACAGGTGGAGAAGGCTTTGCGGCGCTCACTGGCTGAATGCATCTTGAGAATGGTTACAACAATAAATACATAAGACGTGAGAATGACGAGTAATGTGCTGACCCCATTAAAGGTGGAAAAAATGAAAAGCAGCAACTGGGTGACATAAATATCAGAGCAAGAGAGGGACAGCAATGAGGAGAATTCACAGAAGAAATGATTAATTGTGTTGGGACCCTGAAATGATAATTTGATGGCAGAAGATGTGAGTATCAAGGAACAAGCTACTCCCCATACATATGATCCAGCAACTAGCATGGTACAGAGCTTCTGTGACATAGCGACTGTGTAGAGCAGAGGGTTACAAATGGCCACAAAGCAGTCATAGGCCATCACAGCTAATAAAAAGGATTCAGTTACTGCAAAGGTACCAAAGAAAAAGAATTGTACTAAACATCCTATAAATGAAATGCTTCTGTCTTCCACAACTAAGTTCACCAGGGTCTTGGGAACAATGATGGAGGAATAGCAGAAATCCACAAATGAGAGGTGACTGAGGAAAAAGTACATAGGGATGTGCAGTTTGGGGTTAATTTTGATTATTACAATCATCCCAATATTCCCTAAAACAGTGACGCTGTAGATGGCCAGAAAAATCAAGAAGAGGGGGATTTGCAGTTCTGGCAAATCTGAGAAGCCCAAAAGAGTGAATGTGGTCCCACTTTTGTTTCTCTCTGGCATGGTTTCTGTTTGCCAGAATCTGACTCAGTCCTGAAAACAAATATTAAGGGGAATGAGAATATAAAGAAGCTTGGTTAACTACCCTTACCAAGACTGGATGGTGAAGCAAAATATGTCTGAGAATTTCTCTATTTTTTATGCAAGATATGCTAAATGTCTAAAATGTTAAAACATAGTAACTATTCAAAAATTTTCTCTAAGTAAAACCAATACAACCAAATTATTTTTTTAGTTCTCAATTATACTTTTTAATATTTGTAAATAAGAATATGAAATCAAGAGACTTATGGTTATTTCAGCTCTCCTTGAACATTGTAAGTTCAAAAAAGATAAGCTTAGCATAATACAATTACTAATTATATCAACCCTATAATCAGTAATAAAAATCAGAAATTTCTAAACAAATTGATTTTTGCATTATATATCCACACTGTGACATTAAGAATGAACATCCTTAACACTTTAAATTTGTGCCTTTATTGGTAATTCCATACAGCACTTTAATCTTTGTTTTTCACTCTGACTCAGTAAATGCATTTTCAAAATTAATCTTAATTAATTTTTTTCGGAGAGCATGCTCCTCAGCTCAGGGAGTCCTAGATGTCAATCCTTCCTCATTGCTTGAGGAAAAATAAAATTTGAACAGACGATAAAGATAATTTAATCTATTTCTTTATTCTAGAGGGGACAAAAGAGAAGCTAGAACTTTAGTTTTCCCAATGACATGCAAAATAAGAACCAATCTACACATCTGTGACTAGATCCTAGATCCCCAGACTCCTAGCCCTGGATCTATTATATAACATCAGACTCTGATCCATGTTCTGATCTGGATACTAACGCATTTCCTTTATTAAATATTCATACTTTTAATTGACAAACGAGAGACTCTAAAACTGTGGGAAAGAGTCCAATGACAGTGTATGTGCCACAGAGTCATACTAAAAATCAGCATCAAGATGAAATTAGAATGGGATTTAGGGACACTTTCTCTGCCAAGAATAACTAACTATAGTAAAGACTCTCACTTAAAAACTCCCCTTTTCTAGGTCTCTCTCCCTCTTTCTTTTCCTACTCTCCCTTCAAGACATATAAGGCAAGTATTAATTCTGTCTTTTATTATTTGTGAGGGAAAGGGATTGTAAATTGGATATAGTACTGCACTGTAAAGACATTTCATGAGAATAGTAATACAAAAGAACTATATTTCTCTAAATGGTTGTCAACACTTCTAACATCCTACCATTCCATAAAACTCTTTCTCTATCAGTTCTGGTAAGATTATCTATGGTCCCACAGAAATGGATTTTAGATGGCTCATCAATAAAAACGTCAGATCCTAGGCAGAAATGAGATACTCAAGGACCCTATCTGTTTCTATATTCATAAGTTTGAGTATTAAAGACAACCTCAGTAGACAATCCATTGCAAAGCGAGACATCCTAATAATCAAAGTTTTTTCTTAATATGACATTTAGTTTAGCTAAGGCATTTAAGAATTCATCTTAAACTAATGTTATATTTAGTATACTGGCTCTTATGTCCCAAAAGCTATATAGAAAGTATGACAGTTGAAATCTTCTTTTTTATAATTCTTTACCCCACTTTGCTGTAATTTTTGCTCTCAGAGCACACACGTGTTTCCTGCTTTATAATCTTAATTAAAGCTGGTCTTCTTTAATTTTTTTCACTAGGATCTATCCAATTTCTGATTGTTTCATTTTACTTAAATATTCGTGTATTCCACCTTGACTCCCCTTCCAAAAATTTATAGAATCAAGACTGGGGGCTGGCCCCGTGGCCGAGTGGTTAAGTTTGCATGCTCAACTTCAGTGGTCTGGGGTTTGCTGTTTCCGATTCTGGGTGTGGGCCTATACACTGCTCATCAAGCCATGCTGTTGTGGTATCCCACCTAGAAGAACCAGAGTGACTTACAACTCAGATATTCAACTATGTACTGTGACTTTGGGGAGAAAAAATAAAGAGAGGAAGATTGGCAACAGATGTTAGCTCAGGGTCAATCTTAAAAATAAAAAAAATAAAAAAAACCAATGCACATTGTCTAGAATTCTCAGAGCTCTTCTCTCTCACCCACCCTAGCACCTGTTGTTCATGGGCTGTTAGTGAGGAGCTCAGCTGAGCCAGGCTCTCTACTAGAACGCTCTGTAGAATAAGTGCTCATCCTTTTCCTTTCATGTTCAGATATGTAACTTTTGCAGTGGCTAAATATTTCTCGAGAACTATCTAGATCCAAAGGGTGAATTCCTCTCCTCACATTGTTGTCTACACACCCCTCATTGAGATTAATATCAATCTGTTTTTAGAATCTTAAAACAAACCTGCTGGTGGCAAAGGGAAGTCCTTTGCAGGTTGAGAGTGATGCATGTGTTCTTATAGCTATAGCCACTACCTTTGAGACATGAACCCTAGAGAATCCTATTGCCCTATTCTCTTAGGGTCATTAAATAATCAATTAAAATCAATCACTCTTCTCTGGTGTAATTCTTGTGTATTAGAAAACCTGGAGCAGCATGAGGACCATTTCATAAGAAAATTGTAAAGTCACTTCCCCCAGCCATCTGATCACTCCAATAACTTCCTACAATTATCAAAATTATGTAATTATAACAGTCATCATTATCAAGTATTAATTGAATGACTACTATAAGCTGGGCATAACCCTCTTCCTCTGTACCATCCACTCTCACCATATTGGAGAAGTGTGAGGATCCATCTTTTAGGTCATCATGATCCATTGACAGCTAAAGCAGAAATATTTACAAAGTTAAATATTAAAATAGGAAAATTATCTAGTCTCTTTGAAATCTCTGTTCTATTCTATTACTCTTTCTCCAGCTCATCTTTGTTTTTGTTTCTTGCTTTTTGTTTCTCAAAAAATATTACTCACTCTTTCCTTAAGGTCTTTTCTACCACTTTTTTCTCTACCCTTGTGTGCTTTCCGTTAAGTTTTTTCTCAAATATACTTTTTCAGTGAAAACTTCCATGAGCATACTATTATACTGCAAGGGCTACTCCACTACACAACTTAGTGTTTAAAGTACTTAACATGGTTCAAAGACATTTTTAATCATTATTTATTTCATTCTTTCATATTGTTTGTTTCCCCCTGCTAAAATAAACATTTCAGGAAAGCAGAGAATATTTTCACTGATCTATTCTAAATAACCAGATCAGTAATGAGTGTAAAGTAAGTGTACCATGAACCTTTACTGAATGATACATATGACCTTCCAAGGAACTTGGACAAGAGCCAAACCTACCAGAACTATGAGGAATTTAGGTTCAGAGAAGAGATAGTTCACTAAGAACGATAAGGTTATTTTTAGAAGTGATCATTGAAACTGGGCAGTCAAAATGAAAGACAAGGAAAACAACCTAAAACAAAGGTTCACTCTGCTGGATTTTCTATCTCTAGTCAGGAACTAGGGAAAGAAGGTTGAGTACATAATGAAGCTACATAATCATTCATTTTTTCCTTCTTTCATTCATTCAATAAATATTTATTACAGGTTTACCCTGAGCTAAGTGCTATCTTAGGTATTGGAGAAAAAGAAAAACAATGTCCTTTTGTCAACAAATTTATTTGTAATGGGGGATACAAAAATGTAATAGTTTTACAGTAATTATAAATGCAAAAACAGAAAATTGAAGGTGTCATTTTAAATAGGGAAGTCAGAAAAGACCATAGTGAGGTGTTATTTGAGCATAGGCCATTATGAAGTGAGAAAGCAAATTATTCAAATAACTTGGGAAAGAGTGCTGTTTGAGGCAAAGTTAACAGCAAATACAATTGACTTTCAGATAAACAGTCAGCATTTTTTTATGCTTCTCAATAATTGTGCAGTTTGTGGTGATATTTCATGCTTTCTAATCTCCTTCACAAAAATATAACTTGAATATTTCAGGATGACATTATTTATGGCAGAAAGAAAAAGATGATAGCCAATCTGGGTATATTGGTAGGTGTCTTTAAGCTGTGTTTATGCCACTGTGTTAATATTTCTTTGAACAATAACAAAATATGTGATGCCATTAGCTGAGCACTTTTGCAGTACATTTTCATTAATAAATTACCCTTAAATAATTTCATGTCTGAAAAATAATCTGGGATGATATAACTAAAATAGATTTATCAATGTAATTTTTAAACCAAGTCTTTTGAAGATGCTGAGGAAAATAAAAAGTACTTCAGCCAAGGCTACAAGCCTCCAAACAAGGAACTACAATAACTGCTTGCTATACTGAATTTTTTCCGTCCCAAATGTATTTCTGGCCAAAAGTGCTGTGTGCAGCCTGAAAAACAAGACTGTATGGTGTTCTTTGTCCCAAAGGATCAAGACATTGCAGGGACAATGAGTCCCTGGCTTCCAATCTCATAAAATTGAGCTATTTGAAATATAATTATATTTGTAGGACATTTTATTTCCCTATCAATCTACTTGCTAAGTCATTAATAGGAGTTTATGAAAAATGTAACCATCAGTAAAGTGAACATTGATTAAATACTCATGCCTAAATTGCACTTAACAAAAATAATAACATATCCTTATATAATTTAATATCAAGCCCAAGTTTAAATTTCCACAATTGTCTCGAAGACATATTTTTACACTTATTTTGAGTCAAGAATCAAACAAATTTGGTTGGTATAACTAAGTCTTCTTTAAAAGGTAATCGTTCCAGGAATTATGTAACATTATGTTCTGCTTATTGTGTAACAGTTCCTTGTGTGTTTGTGTGTGTGTACCCATGTGTATATTCAGATAATTGTTTCAAAAAGTTGGACCATTTGTAAACTGTTGCATGCTCTGTATTTGGCTTATTGCTTTATTTGTTATCATTTGTCTTGTTCCTGCAACAATTCTTTTAAACTGAAGCTCACAGCAAGAAGCTTTATTAGTTCAAATTCACTCTTTTAGTTTCTTTTAGGCAAGAATACATCATAGGTGTTTCTCACTACTGCCTGTCACATCAAAGTGTGAGGTACGTGTTAACTAGTTGTCTGACTTTGAATGCTGCTTAGTCTGATCTTTGGATTCAGGTAGTGTCATCTTGATGACATACTTTTAACATTCCCCACCAACTTTTCACTTAATTAATAGTTATTGAAATCATCACCTTGATCAGTTTTTTTATTAGGTGTTCTAAAATTGTGATATTCTAATTTCATTATTTTTTTCTGTTCTTATTTCCCATCATAAAATGTTAGGTAATCTTGATATGCAATTCAAAAGGAAACACAGAATAAATATTTATCTCCATTATTTATCAATTTTCACAGTCATGACTTGATACCTCCAGTTACTTTAATAGTAACCAGTGACTTATTACTTTTATTATCTATACTTAAATTTTTACATTTAAATATATTTGATACCTTTAAATTAATTTCAATCAATATTCATTATTATGTTAATGTTAAGCCAGTGGGAGCCATGTCTAATTGCCTCCTATGTCTCTTTGAAATGATACAGCTAGCTACTGATAGCATTCTAACTTTCTGGAAATTACGCTGCTCAAGGCTCATTACATTTTCCACCTCAGACTTCAAAATAGCTATTTCTCCAAAAAGCTCCAGCTCTGTTTAGAGAGTAAATATTTCCTTTCAGAGAAAATTTTGAGAATACGAAAGCTCATTGCTACTGGGCCATCATTTTGAGTCGTACTATTTTTAGATAAAAATATTGTTTCAAACTAAAGTACTATTTCAAACTAAGATGAAAAGATTTTTGCTTACCTTATTTTACTTTAGAGCTGAAATTCTTCTTTTATGCTTGCAACTTACTTTCAATATTTCCATAATTACTTATTAACTTTATACTAAAACAAGCATTGCATAATGAGGAAGTACACTCAAAAGCTGTGTTTAAAGTCCTTTATAAAAAATTTTTTATAGTGTGTGATCATGTGTAAACATTGTAAATAGATTCATTTGCTTTTATTTGTTTTCGAATGTTGGAGATTTCTGTTTACTTTTTGACATAAATAAATCTCTTTTTTTTAAGATTTTTAAATTTTTTTTTCCTTTTTCTCCCCAAAGCCCCCCGGTACACAGCTGTATATTCTTCGTTGTGGATCCTTGTAGTTGTGGCATGTGGGACGCCACCTCAGCATGGCTTGATGAGCAGTGCCACGTCTGCACCCAGGATTCGAACCAAGGAAACACTGGGCCGCCTGCAGTGGAGCACACGAACTTAACCACTCGGCCACGGGGCCAGCCCCTAAATAAATCTTTTAAACTGCATAAAATATTACATTTCCTCCAAATCAGAGCTATATTACAAGGTAATATACATATATTACAAGGTAATTCCCCAAAATTTTCTTTCATCTCTTCCTAGCTATATTAGTTTTTGTTTTACCTTTTGCTCTTCTCTCACAGAATTTATCATACTATAAAATCTTTCCTGTGTCTGTTTTTATTCACTTAAGAAAATTTTCCGGAAGATACACCATAGCAATATCTAGAAAACTTCCTCTTTCCATTTTCACTATTGTATACTTCTTTACCGTGACCCATAGTTTAATCAACCAACATCGAATTTGATTTTATCTAGTCTGTTGTTATTATAAATAATCCTTGTGAATATGTTATTTATATACTTTTTACTACCCTATCTTTGGGATAGCTTACTAGAACTGTGAATGCTTTCAAAAAGGATAAGTGCGTATGTAATTTTGCTGGAACTTCAAATCACATGTAAATGTTACCTTCCTGCCCCCAACATATAAAAATGCCTGTTTCCCTGCAGATTCACTTACAGGACATGTCATTAAATTTTTGGATTTCTCCCTCTCTGAAAGGGAGAAACCATAGCTCAGGTCAGTTTTCATTTGTATTTCTATTATTATGAGTCAGGTTGAACAATTCTTCATATTTATAAGGGCTATTTGTATCCCTTTATACAGACTATTGTATTATATCTTATGCCTTTTTTCTGTAATATTTTCATTTTCTTCTATAATATATGTGACATAAGTGGTTATATTTTCTCAGCTTTTCATTTGTCTTTTCATTTATTTTCTGTTGTTTTCGGCAATGTTTTATATATTCATATAATCTAAATTTTAAATTTGCTTTTAGAACTCTTTTATGGTGTGTGAAATAGAAATAGACCTAATTTTATCTTTTTCTCATTTGGCCATTTTTCCCAATATGATGCTGTTTTAATAATAGGAAATTTATAATTTATTTTAAATTCTATAGGGTTAAACTTCCTACTGTAATTTGCTTTAATTTGTAGGATGTTTGTTACTAGAAACTTGTGCTTTTTTTGTCATTCACATAAACATTAGAACAGAAATTTTAAAATACGATTCCTCATTATTCCCAGATAAAATGTATATTACATTCATCTTGATCCTAATACATATGAACTAGACTTGATAACACTTGTACGAATTTCCAGACCTGACAGTACTGGGGATGCAGCCTTTTGAGTAATAATATCCAAAAATAATCTAGGAATGTTGAAACGGCTCCAGAGATTATCCTTTCCAAAGGACAAAGCTAACTCCAGTGACCTCTCAGACTAATAGCCTCAAAGGTACTAGAGTGAAAGGGCACTAGATTTAGAGTTAAGAGAGTTGAGTTTCTGTATTAAATTAATCGTCTGAGTCATATCTAGGCTAGTTTCTTGAACCTCTGTGTCATCATCTACACAATAGATGTAACTGTCCCAGCCCAATGGACTGCTCAGCTTAAGCTGACCGTTGGAAAGCACAAGACTGTGCTTTCGTAGAATTCACAGAACTCAAGGAATGAAGATGTCAGAAAAGTATCATCCCCCCCTTTGCTCATACGACATATTCATATGTATGTCCCAACAAAGACACAATGCTTCAGTGACAAACAACACAAATAACCTCAAAGAATTTCAGTTTACCTATTCACCATATATTAACATTAATAGTTACAGATAAAAACCTCATGCAAATATATGCTATAGGTTTTAGAAAGCTCTGTTCCCATTGTTCTTTGACTAAAAACACCTTTTGAGATTGGTTCAGTGAAATGGAACTTTTGTGTCTACTAATTGCTGGAAGGCATCCTTCACATCTTTATTCATCAAGCTTTAAGTTAGCGGGTTCAACATGGGGTTGACCACCGTGTAAAATACAGAGACCCCTTTGAAAGTTTGCTGACAGTTTCTGGAGTTGGGCACACAGTAGAGGGAAAGGATGGTCCCACAGAAGATGATCATGGTGGTCAGGTGGGAGGCACAGGTGGAGAAGGCTTTGCAACACCTGCTAGAAGAACTTATGTTTAGTACAGTCACAAAAATAAATATGTATGAAGCAAGGACAATGAGTAGTGTACTCACCTCATTGAAGGTAGCAAAACCAAAGAGCAGTAGGTGGGGAATGTGTATATCAGAGCTCAAGACAGCAATGAGAACAGTATAGTCACAGAAACAGTGGTTGATTATGTTATGTCTACAAAAGTTTAGCTGGAGAGTATAGCATAGGAGTACTAAGGGGCTAAACATACCCCATAGATATGACCCAGCCACCAGCAGGGGACAGAGACTTTGTGACATGGCTACTGTATAAAGCAGAGGACTACAGATGGCCACAAAGCGGTCATAGGTCATCAGTGTCAGTGAGAAGGACTCAGTCACCACAGCAGTGCAGGACATGAAGTACGGCAACATGCAGCTAGAGTAGAAGATATTTGTATCAGCCATGACCAGGTTCTCAAGCAGCTTTGGAGTAACAGTGGAAGAGTAACAAAAATAAAGAAAAGAAATGTGGCTAAGGAAAAAGTACATGGGAGTGTGAAATTTTGGGTTAATCTTGATGATTATTATCATCCCAAGATTTCCTACTACAGTCATAACATACATGATCAGAAACACAAGGAAGAGAGAAATTTGAACCTCTGGGAAACCTGTGAGACCCAAGAGGGCAAAGCTTGTCTCCACACTCATATTTCTTGCAACCATCACCAAAATGCCTTTGAAGGGAGGGGATGGGGGAAGAGAGCTGTTCCTGCCAAAGGGGAGATTTATGGAGGTGAGCAATAAACATATCATGACCTTCTATGATAGACAAAAAAAGAGAAGAAAGAGTTATTGGTCCCAGTTTCTTCAATATAGAACATGTCTCATGCAGATAACTGCTATGGATATACTAAACCAAAATGAGTCTCTGAAATGTCTTTACATATCTGTTGCAATTTGTGTTTCTGTAAGAAATACCACATTGTGATGTGTATATCCACACATTAGTTAGTAGCATAACATGCACATAACTGATGGGAAATGTTTGTATAAATGCTTAAACTAGTGAAGCATTCTGTGAAAAAATATGAAGTATTTGTCTCAAAGAACAACATATATTTTATATTTCTAATATATATTTTGACCATGTACACAAACCAATTAAAATCTTCAAGAAAATAAGTTTCTATTTTAAGGATAAAGGAAAATATTAGAACAATCTAGGTAAAGAATACATGAATTCCATTATAGCACCTTTTGTTCAGTAAAAGTTACTTCTCTCATGGAATAGATTAGCTGCTGAGGGAGACCTCTGAGTATAGTGCACATTTTGTTAGTGTTTATAGTCTAAGGGTTAACTTCTATTACAGCCTGGGCACTGTATAGATATCTCTTAAGGGTCTCAACATTTATCAGGTAAGAATTCTCTCAGAACTAACTCATTCTTATTCTTGTGAAAGGTTGTATACCAATCTAACATGCATGTAAAGAGCATATGGATAAATATCCATCTCCAGGTGCAAAGTTGGGTCTATTATTTGTGAAATGGCTGTCAATGGACTTGAAGCCAAATATTTGCTTGAGTGTTAATATCTTTCTTTAATATTATTGGAGTCAGAATCGAGTAGCATTTACAGTGACTTAACATAACAAGAAAAATAAAAGACCCCAGTTACCGTATCAGCAAAACAATATTTTACCTGTTTCAGAGACAATCTGAGTAAACTTACCTGTTAAGAAAAACAGGCCACCATCCAACTTTTTGTCTGTAAGCTGAGTATTACTGGGTCTCCAAGGCTCTTACATCTAACTCTGTAGCCCTGGGGACTCAAACTCTGGAGAATCCCTAGCAGCTTATTCCTCACAACCATCAAAACAAGGAATTAAGGCAAGTGCCAGATCCTTTGCACTATTTTTAATGTCTGGAATTTCCTTGAAATTACACAGAAAAAATGCATCTTGAAATTGACTACCAGGCCTTGTTTGCACTTAATTAAAATGCCCTCTGGGAATTAAAACGCTACAGTAAGGAAGTATTTCTCAAATCCTGCCTCATCTACAACAAAATTCAATTGGCCCCTTTCAATTTTGTGAGCAGTATACACCAATTTCAGGCAAGTTACTCCAATCTATTTATGAAGTTACCCAAAAAATTGTCCATTTTGAGTATATGCCAAAACAAGGGAAAACTTTAACAAGTCCTGTCTTCCATGCCAGCTGCTGTGCTATTTGGACCATATGACCCAACGTATATGATTTTCCTTAAAGTGTGTTTGCAGGTGAGGATTGCACAGAACTTTGGATAAGCCCGTATAGTGAATAACGGATCAGACTTTTAGGATTTTTCAAGCAAAGCCATAACTTCCTCTGCATATAATTATCCATCTTTTGAGAAACAGCTTTTGATTTTTTAATAGACCTTAATACAGAGAATGATGATAGGTTACTAAGTTACTATGCGACCTACACTTCCCATCATAAACTGGCTATTGTCTATCTCACTAATTGATAATGGTAGGCATGCACACCAGTCAATAGCCTTCCTGTTCTTGAAGATGGAAGTAAATTGCATGAACAAGTGGTCCAGATGCCCGTAGTCCACACTCCTGTTGTACTGCTTCCTCCTCAAAAGTCTGAACATTTTGTGAGGTATTACCTAGAAAAACTTGATTCTTCAAAGCCTGGACTTGTCATGAGGTGTTCCTTATGAACACCTGAATATGGAAGGAAGTATTTGGGATTTATTTTCAGATAATTCTGCATGATATTCTTGCACCACACAAAAGTGGACATTTGCAGCACTATAATATTTCATTGGGATGTTCTTGAAAGACATTGTCAAAGGAAAATTCATCTAGTAATCAGAAATTCAAAAAGTGTGCCTGGAACATTGGAATGACCTTTTTAAAACTAAATTATGTGGAAGGCTCTGTTGACAATACTTTAGAGGGATGGAATAACCACCTCCAGAATGTGCTATATGCTGTAAATCTGAAACCAGTATATATTGCTCTTTCTCCCATAATTTATGGGGCCCAGAATTTGTGGGTGCAAATAGAAGTGGATCTTCCACATATTATCCTAAATGATTCAGCAGGTAAATCTCTTCTTCCCATAAGTGAAGCTATGAGCTCTAGTGGTTTAGAAGAGTGATGCTTCCACTAGGAAATTCAATGATGGATCCAGCAAGCTGGAAATGTGACTTGTTTGACCAAAATATGTGGTGTGGGTGATGTTAAATAGATTAAGGAATAGAGGCACCAAGATGCCTTACAGCTTATACTTCCAGTCTCTTCCAACACTGTTCTGAGATCACCACATAAGGAAGCCAGTGTAATCTACCATAGATGAGAGACTGTGTGGGACAATACTGAGTCACTTAGCCTATAGTCAGCATGAAATCACCTAATAAAATGGTAAAATAATATTGGCATCATTTTAGTCCCAGCAGAGCTCCCAAATGATTGCAGCCACATGATGAACCCAACTGCGACTGGCAGAAGAATCATGCAGTCAGCCCACAGAATGGTGAAAAATAACAAATTGTTTTTAGCCCCAAAGTTTTGGGTTGTTTTGTCCTCAGCAAAAGGCAAATGAAATATGATCCAAGCTACGCTTTCAACTTTAAACCACTGAGAGACTGAACTGAAAAAAAAAAAATGAACATTTGCCTATTTTTTAAAAAATATTACAGTACAGATTGGATTAAAGACATTTTCATAACCTTCAGCCATCTCATTCTCTTCTCCCTCCTCAGTGATAACCTTCATGTTTAATTTGGTCATCTTCATTCCCATGATGTTATTTATTATATGTGAATACCCATAACTAATATATATTATTCATTGCACTCTTGAACTATATAAATAATATTGAACAATATTTCTGAGATTTATAACTGACTGGTATATTTTTATATACAATCATTTTAACTTGTCCAGTTGTGTGAGCACAACCATTATTTTTATGTGTATTTAGACTATTTCCATTTTTGTCATTATAAGCAATATGCAACTTAACATTTCTATATATCCCTTTTTGTGCATATGTACTTGAGTTTCTCCAGGGTAGTGATTTGCCACAATTTTTCATGTCATGGTATACACAGAAAGTAATATTTGGAGGATTCATAGGATAAATTGAAGATGATTTGTTTTATATATTTTCCAGTTTTATCACTATTTTATTGACTGTCTTTTCCTAATTAATTTGTCATAGATATGTCCGTATTGTGAATATTGATCTTTAGTCAGTTAAGTATGTTGCAAAATTTTTCTTTCGTTCTGAGGCTTCTCTTTTCAATATTTCCATATGTTTCAGTAAAATATGCTTTACTTTTAATATAGTAACATCTACTTTGCTTTCTGAATGTTTGCCTACATAAGAAGTCATAAAGAACTTCTCCTTTATTGTCCTGAGAGTTCAATTTTTACAAGAATTATGAACTGAAACATTAGTATAATATGCATTGTTTACAGAGAAATTTCCACAGATATTTTGAAGTGTATTTATATATTTCAAATACTTTTTCTTGGGAATTGTGCATAATGATTCCTGAAACCTAAGCATTTTAGAGGTACTATACTTCAAGAGTAATGATAGTGATATGCTCTTTCAACCTTTCCAATAAGCTAAAATTATCACTTTGCCAGTGCCCAAAAGAAATTTAGCCAGAAATATGTGGAATGATCTAGAAGTATTTTGACACTTAATTCAAGCTATAAAAAAGTTCTCCCATCACGGTGAACCGGGATCATTCCAATCAGGAGTCATTATTTGTCAATTATATCCAGAACCCTACAGGTGAGTTTCTGAGTCTATGCAATCTGAATGAACCAAAATTGCCTTCAATATTAACTATAATACTGAATAAATTCTTTAATTTTTCTGAAAACTGAATTTAGCTCGGAAAGAAGAAGACTAAGTTGAATATGACTGATTTTCAAAAATTAATTTCATGCCTAATTGTAAGAGATATTGTTGATGATGGAAGCACCATTTTTGTGGTTCTGACAACTGTAAGATAGGCAAGTAGTTATAGAATATCTAGCTAAAACCAAATACTTAAAATAAGACATGAAAAATTTCCACAGTACAATAATCAGCAATAGAAGCATTCATATAAACAAGCAAGGTCATCTTTGAGTATATCATTCCTGTTTGTTTTGGCTTTTTGAATCTTAAGTGCAAGCTATATTCATTGAGGATTTATCACGCCAGTCTTACCTAGTTAAACAAAACATAATACTAAATTTTATCAATTTAGTCTGAACGTTTTCTTTCTTTCTTTCTTTTATTCATCCAGTAAGTATTCTAATGTGTTTCTAGGTACTTTTTTAGGCATTAGAGATACAAGATACAAAAATAATGCAGAAACTTTTGCCTTCTTGGAATTTATATTCTACTGAGAGAAACAAACAACATAAAAATAAATGACTGCCTACATTTAAAACATCATCTATTGCTATGAAAAGTTGTAATTCAGGTTAAGGGAATAAGGAGTGACTGTCTCATTTTATTAGATTTTCAGGAAAAGACTCTCTGGGAAGGTGATATTTGAATAGTTGCATAAATAATTCATAAGAATATATTTATTAAAATTGAATGCAAAAATACTTTGAAGTCTAATAGCTTGTTCACAGACTCTTTCACACTTTTATATCTCAAGCTATAAGTCAGTGAGCTCAGCATGGAGATTAGCATGGTATAAAACACAGACCCTACTTGAACAGCTACCCATGAGCTTTTGTAGTTGGGCACGCTTTAGAGAGAAAAGATGATGGTGAGGTAGAAAGGACAGATAGAGAGGACTCTGGGATGCCCAAAGGTAAAAAGTATCTTTAGGACAGTGATGAAAATGAAAGCCAGGAAGTGATGACTATGAGCTTTCTTAATTAATCAAAATTGGCTAAAGTAAAAAACACTATCTAGATGAAGTGAAGAGGATTCTAAAGGGAAACAAATATTCATACAAAATGTATTAACTGTTGAACTCACCATAGGCAATACAATGAGAGAATGAGTATCAGGTTACAGGCTATGTCCAGGTGTAGCATCTAGTCAAAAGGATGGAGCACAGCTTCTACACAAACATCTAGGAAGTGGTTATAGACTAGCGCTGCTAAGAATGAGGTCTTTTTTTTTTTTTAATAATTACATGTGGTTTAAGAGGAAAGAGAGAGCTGTAGAATTCATCATCTTTTATAAACTATATGGGCCCCTAAACAGCTTTCCAATTTCCAGCCTTCTCTCAAGGTTTGTTCTCAACATCAGCCAGAGTTATTCTTCTAAAATTTAAATTAGATCATATCACTCTTCTAAAACCCTGCAGTGTTTCCCCATTACACTTGAAGTAACAGCCAAAATTATTAAAATATACTAAAAGCTCTGACTGATCATGTTTCCTGCCTTTCTGCCTTCTTGTCCTACCACTCTCCACCTGGCTCACTCTCGCAGAAACTTTGTCTGCAAAAGTTTATATAATTCAGAGAAATGGGAACTATACTGCCACCACACACGGATTATGAAAGCTTTGTTTCTCTAATTTAAATGGTTCATATAAACTACATGGATGGACCTTGAGGGTATTATGTTAAGTGAAATAAGACAGACAGAGAAAGACGAACACTGTATGACTCCACTGGTAGGTGGAAGTTAACATATAGACAAAGAGAATTGATTGGTGGTTACCAGGGGAAAGGGGGGGTGGGGGGAGGGCACAAAGGGTGAAGTGGGGTACCTACAACATGACTAACAATAATGTACAACTGAAATTTCACAAGGTTGTAAACTATCATAACCTTAATAAAAAAAACTATGCTTGTTATAAAGTTTGTGAAATTATTAAAATTTCATAATTACAATTATTTTTATTTTAATTATAATTATTTTCATTATTATTTGAATTGTTGCTGATGGAAGAAAGGAGAAATAAGGAATTCACTTTACATTCTCTAGTGAGTCCATGTACGACTAAACATGAGTTTACACCAGCTGAATTTAATCCAAAATTAAAATATGTTTGTTTAGATTCCTGCTACTCAGAGTGTGTCCAATGGTCAGTAACACCGGCATCACTTGGAAGTCTGTTACAATGCAGAATCATGTCTGGCACTGCACTCAAATCTGCATTTTATAGCAACCCCCAGGTGATTCGCCTGAATAATAAGGTTTGAAAATCTCTGGATTTGATTACCTTTGGTTTGCTGGAAATTCTTGTGATTTGGCTAGATATTCTGCTAAATTAAGAATAAATAAATGAAGATGCTAATTTTTTTTCTTTTTCTGTGTTGCCATTTATCATTGTTCTTCCTTTTTTATTCAAAAACCCAAGTCCAAAGAGAATTTAACTTTTCTCCATATTCAAGCCAGTGTACTACAAAGTATGAAATAAAGGCAACTCACTCTGAAGGGTAATAATTGATAATGCTGACTTTATTATAAGTCTGTTGGAAGAAGGAACATATATATTTTGCATCCTTTAATAACACCACACCACACACACACACAGAAAGAGAGAGGAAGATACAAGCCTCTCTGGTGGAATTAAACTGGAAAGTTTTTATTTCACTTCCCAGAGTGAACAAACCTTGAGTAGTAGTATCTGGAAAATGTGCCGTACAGTATGTTAGTAATTAGTCAGAATATTATGGTAAAGTTATGTGGAATCTCTGTTTTGGAACTAAGGAAAATTAAAAGTAAAATATCTGCTTATGTTTTATAATTGCCTACTTACACATATAAGAAAATGTTGTGTGGTATATCTTTATAGTGTAAGGTGAAGTCAAAATGTTTTATTTTAGATCAATACACTTGCTCTGAAGATGAAATTATTATTTAATCACTAAAGTGATGTGGAACCACAGCATTGGGTATCTGCATAGTGCATATTCTGGGGAGCTTTGTGTCACACAAATCATGATTAGAAAGAGATTAACAGAGATAACACTTTGATTTATTTTCTAATTCAGTGGCTGGGTTAATATTAACAAACGAATAATCAATATAGAGGACATTTCAATCAAAACAGTTCCAATCATGCCATATTTGTCTGGCAGATGAAGCTACGTCATGTAGATGAAATGTGTAATTGAATACAGATTAAACTTTAAAAGCAAAACAAAGATTATACAAACTGTTTTTGAAATGTATTATGATATCCACTGTGTTAGTAAATAGAATTTACAAAATCAAGTTTGACACATTATATTGTGAGATATGTGAGATCAATAAGCATGAATTTTTCATTTTCGGTCCCCTTGGTTATCCTTCCAGAAGTTCACATAAAGATATTTTTACTTGATATTCAGAGTCATCGTGTTTAACTTCCTATACCATAACACAACTACAAGAAACCCTTGTGAAAAAAGGAGCAAGTAATTTGGCCAGATCTTAGAGATTGTGCCTCCAGGCTCTCACTGCTAACTCTTCCATATTCACACTCCTAGTCAGCTACAGCTTTTCAGAATTCCTCTACAAGCCTGACATTCTCATTGCTTAAGTGAAATTGAAAAATGCTATAAAAATGATTTATCGCACCAATATATACGTCAACAAATTTGTATTGTATGATCTGATATTTACTGTTAAGTAATCTTCCTAGAGTTGCTGCAGTAAATTACCACAAACTTGGTGGCTTAAAACAATGGAAATTTATTCTCTTACAGTTCTCAAGACCAGAGGCCTGAAATCAATGTTTTGGCAGGACCATGTTCCCTCTGAAGATGCTAGAGAAGAATCTTTTCTTTCATCCTCCAGATTCTGGTGCCTCCTGGAACCACACTGTTGGTAGTAGCAAATGCCAATCCCTTCCTCTACCTTCACAAAGCCTTTTCCTCTGTGTGTCTCCATGTGTCCTTTTCCATCTTCCAAGGACACACTCACTGGATTTAGCACCGACCCTAGTCCAGTATGATCCCGTATTGATCCTTACCTTCATTACATCTGCAAAGACCCTACTTCCAAATAACATCACATTCTGAGCTTCTTGGCAGACATGGATATTTTGGGGACACTTCAACCCATAACACTTATGTTACTTGATGTATGGTTCACAGCTATTTTACTAAACATTGGTGTGAATAGAAATCAAGTGATAAAATAACTAGTTTATTATAGTAGATTTAAAAATTTGATAAATTGACTAGATAATTTGAATCATCATCTCTGTTAGAAGCATTGAACAATCCTCCATATAATAAATCAAATTCCTTTTGGAAGTATAAATCTTCAACAAAATTATATTGAGTGATTCATTAATTTCCTGACACTCTCCTTCACATCTTTGTTCCTGAGTCTATAGGTCAGAGGTGTCAGCATGGGAATCACAACTGTGTGAGATACAGAATGTACTTTGACTAAGGAACCATGAGTGTTTGGAGTTGGGTACACAATAAAGGAACAGGATAGTCCAATGGAAGGTGGTGATGGTGGTCAGATGGGAGGCACAAGTGGAGAAGGCTTTTTGGGGTCTACCAGCAGAAGGTGTTTTCATGACAGTGACAAAAATGAAAATATAAGTAGTGAGGATGATTACCACCTGCTCACTTCACTGAATATGGCAATAACAAAACAAAGCACTTTGCTGATGTAAGGTTCAGAGCAGGAGACAGAGATGATGACTCAGCGCTCACAGACAAAATTATTTATGATGTTAGACCCATGGAAGGATAATGCCAGGAGAAAATATGTGAGTGTCAGGAAAGAGACTATACCCAAGATATAGGGCCCAGCCACTAATGAGGCACAGCACTTTGGGGACATGATTCCTGTGTAGAACAAAAGGTTACAAATTGCCACAAATCAGTCATAGGCCACCACTGCCAACATATTTTCTGCCACTGCAAATATACAAGCCAAGAAGAATTGCATGATGCATCCTATGAAAGAGATGATTCTGTCTTCCACAACCAGGTTTTCCAACAGTTTGGATGCAACTGTAGTAGAATAACAGAAATCACTACAGGAGAAGTGGCTAAGAAAAAAATACATGGGAGTGTGGAGTTTACGACTGACCCTGAAGATCATGATCATGCCCAGGTTCCTCTCACTGCAGTGACTTTGTAGGTGGTCAAGAATACCAGGAACAGGGGCACCCGAAGTTCTGGACATTCTGAGAATCCCAAGAGGGTGAATGTGGTTCCAACACTGATTTCCTTAAACCAACAATGTGATTATTGTTGGATAAAATATGAAATAATGATGATAAAAATAATAGCAATGATATTGATGGTAGTCCATTTATATAACATGTACCATGTGGCAAGCATTGTGCTAAAACATTAAAATATATTAATTTAGATCCTCAAATACCACTATGAATTGCAAAACAAGAAGCCCTATATTTTACATAAGGAAACTGAGGCATATGTAATTTTAAAAACTTGTTAGAGGTTGCACAGCTTGTTAGTGATGAGTGGGGTTTTGAAGTTGATCCTGAGTGCCAGGATTTGAATTAAGTTCAGGGTAACAAAGAAAATTATTCTACATTGTTGTAGAAAATATGTTCCTTTCCCAATTTCATCATTCTGAAGATCTGTGCTTTCTAATAGTACTAATATAACAATGAATATAAAGTTAGCACTGAGATTTATAAAGGAAGGATAAGGATAAATAAAGTGTCGGAGGTGATAATGTTTCTAAAGTCATGATTTTCAAATTGAGGATCATAGGAAAAGCAGCATTTGTGAGTCTCCACAAGAATTTTTGAGTTTTGAAAAAATGTATGGACATTGAAGGGATTATAGCCCCATATATCTTCAGGCTTTACATTGATTTTATCTTTATGCTACAATAATCGCCTTAGTGTTCTACAAGCAATATAGCAACCTGACAAAATGAAGAAGTTGCGTTTGTGACATATTATTCCCACACTCCTGTATCTTCTTTCCTACTAATGTGTTTTCTCACTTAGTGTCACTGATGTTGTCAACATACTCATCTAGATTCCTTGATCATTATCTTTTAACTTTCCATGATTAGTTTAATTGTGTGTGTGTGTGTGTGTGTGTGTATGTCTCTGAAGAAGATAGTCCCTGAACTATCATCTGTTGCCAATCTTCCTCTTTTTGCTTGAGGAAGATTGTCACTAAGCTAACCTCTGTGCCAATCTTCCCCTATTTTTTCATGTGGGATGCCGCCAGAGTGAGGCTTGAGGAGTGGTTCTACATCCATGCCCAAGATCCAAATCTGCAAACCACCTTAGCAGAGTGCACACTTAACTACTATGCCACTGGGCTGGCTCTTTTATTATTATTTTTTAATCTGATAACTTTACTAGGCATATTATAATATTAAATACTCATAAACTATCTGAGTTGGAGAGTAACTTATAATGTGTTTTACTCGAACCTTCTATATTCTCTAGAGCTTTCTATATTCTTTAATATGTTTTTTCTATATTCTTACTGGATATTATGGTAATAAACACCAATGGTTACATAATCACACTCAAAATGTCTGATAATGGAAACACTGATTTTGATTAAAGGTACATATGTGATAATCTTGTTTTGAGTCATACAATCTTTTTTATATTTGTATATGTTATTTTTAGAAAGCAAAGCATCTGTATTCTCAAGTGGTTCATAAGCACAGAAGTATCTTTAATAATTTGACAATGTCTTTAAAAATAAGTTTAGAATAATAACATGTGCCAATAACAAACATATATCTGAAATGTTCAGGTTAATAAAAGATTATTAGTATGATTCTCGTAGAGAAAGTCATCATTTTAGTTTTGTCTGACCAGGTCAAGGCAGAAATAAACTCTTATCTCTTTCCTAGCTAAATGCTATTTTTTACACTCTAAGGAATGTATTTACTATACATAGAAAAGAGAATAGGTTGGAAAATGACAAATAGCTAATATTGATTGACCAGCATAATGAAAGAAGGATGGGCTAAGAAACATATATTTAAATTCTATTCGGGCTTTGCCACTTACTGTGTTATCTTTGGTGAATTACACAAATTTTCTGAGCCTCAATCTCTTAAGTAATAATGACGTGATAACAAATATTTCACAAGCGTGTAAGGATTAAGTTAGGAAATGATGTTAACATATTAGCACAGAATCTGACTAAGGTGGAGTCCAGGAGATGTAGGTTTCTCTACCTTCACGTCTTTTAATTCTTAATGCTATGTTATTATTTTTAGAGCCTTACATTATTTAAAAACAACAACTAAGAAATAGATCATAAGCCAAACTGGGCATTCGCAGACATGTGGGTACAATTTGGGATGTCAAAGGATAACTCAGCTCTCTTTCTTGGATCTCCTCTTGGCCCTGTTCAGCTTAATTAACCAATTACTGTCCTTCAATAAATTGTCTGTTTTCCCCTTTGTTTTTTCGTTACTATCTGACTCTCTTGTCCTCCCTTTCCAATCTTGGCTGGTGCCTGTGGGAGACTTAGCAAGCTGCAGTCATGACTCAGGTATTATGGCAGCTGAGGCACAGCCAGTGTCCCTGGTGTGCTGCCGGCTTACACTGTGAGAACATCAGTTTCTTCTTTTCTTGATTACTGTTATTATGACAATCCTCAGCTCTGAAAACTTGTATTTCTCCCTATTCGCTTATTTACAAAATCTAAATGTCTCTGCTCAGTTTTACCTAAAACCTTAGCTAATTATTACCTAGTGTTCAATCTTCTTCAATCATGCCAATATCCTCAGCTTCTAATGAACAACACTTGCTCGTTTATTCCTTGGCTTATTTGATTTTATTCTTTTACCGGGAGCATCCTCTTTTTCTAGTGTACCAATGCAGCACTTGTAATATATAAAGCTTTAAATGAAAATCGCAATCACAAATAAATTTTATCTTTTCACTCCAGCAATGTTTCCCACATTCTTGGCGGACTCACAGACATTACCATCAAGAAATCAAATTCCATGACATATTGTGTTCATTATTACTTTACACATATTATTCTTATCTGCTTTATAAAAGATTGTGAGGAAATTCTCAGATTTCATAATATTCTTTTAAAACTTTTCTGTGTGACTGCATTCTGCTAGACACATGGTAAATGTCCTTAAAGCAAAAATCAGGATGATACCACAGGGAAGGAGGAAGAAATCAAAACGCAGCAATGTGAGGTTTTGGGAAGATGAACTCAGGAGATACTATGTCATTTAGACTAATAAAGAGTGTACACTGCCTCAAAGGTTGCAGGACTTCAATGTCACCATATACATGAAAGATAACACCAGATAGATCACCCAACCTGAAACCAACACACCTGAAGATCTTGCTCCTAGTAATAATAGTCTCCAAGGAAGTATACACTCAGAATCCAAACACTACTGAAAATATTAAGGAGTTGGTAAATACAGCAGGGGTCCACAAAATATTTTCATTAATGTGGTGGAAATATATCTCTTTCTTAATATCCAGAAAAAAACAGAGAAAAAGAGAGAGAGGGAGAAAGAGAGAGAGAGAGGAAGAAAGAGAGAATGAAAGAGATTTGCAAGCTGAATCTAACTCCTAGGAACAAACTGTAAGGCTTATGTGTGCCTCCAGAAACTCTGGGATTTAGACTCTAGCAAATCTTTAGTGAGCTATTTCTTTTTATATAGTAAACTCAAAAATTAGATTGAATGCTCTCCTATGTGGCCTTTTACATGAATGCAATTTCTTCTGAACCACTGGAGACAATGCTTCACCAAGTCTACCTCATGAATTTCTTTTCACAGTTTAATTATAGAAAATACACAAATTGACTTTAGATATCATGGTGACTACAGTATACAGCAAAGGAAAAGAAAAATCAGCTAAAATGAAAGTTCAGAGATAACTGCTGTTAACATTTGCTGTATGATATTTTTGTATTTTTGTATGCATAATGTGTGTGTCTTGAGATCTATAAACCGTGTAACTTGGATTCTGGCTTTTTCATTTAACGTAAAATCAACATTAAGACTCTTGGAATTGTTGATTCACTTCATCAAGGCTAATTTGCATTCTCTTCTGTATATGGACAATCTACTCTTCCAAGCTAATATTAATACAATTGAATAATGTAATCTGTTTGCATCCATACCTTCTTAAAAATGACATATGTATTTTGCAAGAATATTTAACTCTCTAAAGCCACTGGGTGTCAACCAAGCCGTTGGTTCCACTACACCCAAATATCACCCAATTAGATCCACTTACACTTTCTCTGGGCCCCTGACAATCTGACTAATCCTTGCCAGACTCTACCAGGAACCCCTAACACAACAGAAATTATTTATCTCAAAGCATAGAATTATTTATTGTATAGGGCATGGGCTTGCTCCAGAAAACCGGGGGTCTGCATTGTTATTCTCCCACTGTGATTGGCATGAGTTGCACACTGTATCTGCTCTCCACCACTGACTCCTCTGCACCCCTTACCAGCTCTGGAGCCAATTTCTGCCCCAGAGTCACTGAAGGCTAGCAGCCTTCTTTGTCACCTGGTATACGAGAATTTTATGCTGAATAATAAATTACCACCTACTCAGTGACTTAACTAATAAACCTTTTTATATCACAATTTCTACAGGGAAGCAGTCCAGGTACCACTTAGCTGGGTGTTTTGGACTTTCTGGGATTTCATCAGGCTGCAATTCAGGTGTCATTCAGAGCTGTAGCTTCATAAGAGGCTCAGTTGGGGAAAAATACCTTTCTAAGCTCCGCAAGTTGTTGGAAGAATTCATCTCCTTGCAGGTACAGGACTCAGGTACCCGTTTTCTTGCTGGCCATTGATCACCAGCTACTCTGAGATCCTAGAAGCCACTTGCAGTTCCTTGTTACATGGCCCTCTCTGTAGGCTCTCTCACAACATGGTATCTTACTTCTTCAAAGCCAGCAATGAAAAGAGTCTTTCTTTCTTCAAGGGCTTTTAAGTGCTTTCACTGATTAAACCAAGGCCACCCATGATAAACACTCATTTAATTAGGTCAAAATTAACAAATGTTGGACTTTAATTACACATCCAGAATTCTTCACATTGCTATATAACTTAGTCTAACCAAGAGAATGCCATCCTGTTAACTTTGCTACAGTATATTGTTTGGAATCAAGTCACAGGTTGCCTGCACAGAATGATAGGAGATTTCACAAAAGTATATACACCAGGAAATGACAAGCAATTAGCTTAAGGATTGTTTATCATACCTGGTATAAGAGTCAAAGCAGTATTCCTAGGTGTGGAATGTGTTTCCTCTAAAGCCTTAAAAGAGGTCTTCTAAGAGCTGTACATTCTCATTTGTGATAAAGGACAGAAGATGCAATAATTAGTCTTTTATTTTGGAGAGGATAGCCTGCAATGTTTATGATTACTTCACCCCTAAATGCATCATTTAAGTGGAAGGTCCCTGAATCTCTTCTTCCTTTATGTCTTACTAAGACCTTCAGCATACTAGCCACCTCTTGTTTATCCTCTATTGTTAGAATGATGCTATCAATGTAATGCACTGGTGTGTTGTTTGTGGCATGTTCAAATGGTAGAGATTTATTCAAACTGTATCACAGCAGAGATCTGGATAGTTAACATGGACCTGAGCAAAACTTAAAAGAAATACTTTTATCCATCCCATGGGAATGTTAATTGTTTATGATTTCCTTTTAAAATCCAAAAAGAAAATACGTTTGCCAAATCAATGATTGCAAACTATAGGTCTTAAGCCACATTCACCGTCTGAAGGGATACTATTTGGTTGAGTTTTCCATAGTCTACAGTTATTCTCCATGATCAATCTGATTTCCTTCTGCCTGAAGAACTCTTCTTCTGATTGATTTTACTGTAGATCCACTACGGCATATTCCTTTAGGACTTTCGTCTGAAAAGACTTTGTTCCATTATATCTTTTAAAGGAATATCTTAGGCATAAGATCATAGTTCTACAGTTATTTTCTTCACCAATTTAACAATATCACTCATTGTCTTCTACTTCATGGTTTCACTACAGGTCAGTTATAGTCCTCTGCTTCAGTTAGGCTAGGGAAGATAACTGCAGAGCAGCAATTCCATGAATTTTTTTTTCCCAAAGATGAATTGCAAAAATGACTTTTTACAGAGAAAAATGGACATAATTAGCACTAGGTTATTAAAATTTCAGAGAAGAAGGGGACCTTCCTTGGTGAGCTGGAAGTTACCAGCTGTTTCCTTCACGGCACACATCTTCTGATTCTGGGAACAGGCTGTTTCAGATTTGTCACTTGCAGAGGGACACTCCTGAGGAAACAAAGACTCCAGCAGTGCTTTGTGGACACAGAAGAATTTATTGATAAATTGAAAACAAAAGAAACCCAAAAGTCATGAACAATTCTCCCCACAGGGCACTTGTGTTTTGCTGTGGTGTGGGGGGCTAGGGATCTGAATCAGAAAGGCAGATTGAAATGTCCTACAGAAATGTCACATTGCTTAGGAGAAAAAAATATGACTAGGGAATTGAAACCTTCCCCAAAAGCTTAACTGTCTCCCACTCACAATATTTGTCTAGCTATTTAGCTGCATTGGGTAGCAGGATAAAGTGCTAAACTCAAACTTCAGAGGGTAGAGCTCAACAATTATCAGCCTTTTAGATCTGAGGGAGACACAATATCTGTCAGGTCTCAGTCAAAACCCCAGCCACACCCAATGAACTGTGATTACCATGGGATGGCGAGTCTTAAGAAAACTTTTTTTCTCCAGCCTGCCAATTTTAATGGTTTCTTTACTAAACTCTGGAAGACCTCTCTTCCCCCTTTTATTCCAGCATTCCTTCCAGTACGTTTATGAAAAATCACTATTCTACTTTCCCTCTGTTTAAAAACGAGGAGTAGTTGTTCACTTGTCCTAGCCAGATTTTGACTCATAAATGCAGGTTCTGACTGTTCTCAGAATTATTACCAATTTGAAAACCTTTATTTTATGGACAAATTATGCTTTCACCTTGAATCTCAAAAGGACAATTATATGAGAAGACAATTATATCTCATCAGTATAATTCTCAAAGGCTTGGTAAGATAGATATTATGAGAAGGTCATCAAAGACAATGCAGGAGATGTACATACGTTAACAAGTATATTTGTTGTACCATATTTTACTTAGATATACATTTCTCTATGTTAAGGAGTCAAGATCTTTCCATCTCTTTTCTGCCATTTCCTGTTTATCCTTGTAAGTCTATAGAAACAACTCTTCATGGAAGAAAATCGACCTCTTCTAGGAAAATCACTTTTTAAAAGAATAAAGTCAAAAAATTCATAAAACGACAAAAATATCCACAGACATCACTCTTGCTGCTCTTTCCCCTTCCCTATATTGCGGCATATACCAGAGAGAACAATTTTCTCCTAAGTTAAATTTTGGATTTCATTTGTCATTGGTGAATATTTAGGCCAGGGATTGTTGAGTTGTATGGGAAATGTTTACACAACTTTCTAAGATACTGTTAAACTGTTCTCAAAGTCATTTTACCTTTAACTCTCATCTGAAACATATGAGCATTCTACTTGCTCCACATTTTCACCAGTACTTGGTATTTCAGTCTGACTCATTTCAGTCATTCTAACTGATATACAGTAATGTCTTTTGTGATTTTGCTAAGAATTTCATTGATGACTAGTGATATTTAGTATTCTTTAATGTGTTTTTAAATGATTTGCATATCTTGTTTTGTCAAGTGGCTGCTCAAATATTTCACCAATTCTTTAACTAGATTGTTTGTCTTCTTCTTTTGAGTATAAAGAGCTCTTTATATATTCTCCACACAAATCATTTGTCAAACATATATATTGCGAATATTTACTCACAATCTGTGGTTTACATTTTTGTTTTCTCAATGGTAACATTCACCATTACGAAACTTTAATCACAAGCCTTTAATGTTGATAAAGTTCTTTTTATCAATTTTTTGATGGTTCATCCTTTCTGTGTTTTGTCTAAAAAGTTCCTGTCCCAGGGCCAGCCTCATGGCCGAGTGGTTACGTTTGCAGTTCTGCTGTGGCGGCCCAGGGTTTCGCTGGTTCTGATCCTGGGCACGGACATGGCACCGCTCATCAGGCCATGCTGAGGCAGCATCCCACATGCCACAACTACAAGGACCCACAACTAAAACTATACAACTATGTTCCGGGTAGCTTTGCTGAGAAAAAGGAAAAATAAAATCTAAAAAAAAAAATTCCTGCCCCAAATTTCAGATGATTTTTCTATGTTTTATGCTAAAATTTTGCACTTTTAATTTTTATGTTTAGATCTATGATCCATTTCATTTAATTTAAGTTAATAGTTTTGTACAATGTGAGGTAAAAGTTAAGGCATATTTATCCATATGGATATCCAGTGATCTCAGCACCGTTTGTTGAAGATCATCATGTGATTCCTCCATTGAGTCACAATGGCACATTTGCTGAAATTTAAGAGACCAGATATGTTTGAGTCCATTTGAGGGCACTATTAGTCTAATATCCATTGTCTGTATTACTCAATTTTTTAAATAAAATAAGATATGAATTTATTTTAAGCAGAACAATTCTTTATTCAATTTTCTTTACTATTCAGAAAGCTACAATTTTAATGAATGAAAGACAACTTCTGCCATTCTCAGTAATCAAACGTTCTTTAATATAACAACATGGTTGGGGTTTTTAACAGAAGTGGCATTATATTGCAAAGGATCTGTCTGTAAAATGGCATTTTGTTTTCAGGACATAAGAAATATCAGTGAGTACAAAGAAAAAGCTGAATCCACATGCTAAACTTTGCCAAACTCTGGGTCTTATATCTGCCTCTATGACTACGAAGATATATACTACAGAGAATTATAACTACAATTGAAGTATTACTCAGTGGGCCACAAAACATACAATTAGTTGAAATACTGTCTCTTGCGTGATTGTGGTAGATGCATTTTCTCCTAAATCATTAGGGATAATTACATGACCACATCTCTTCCATTCACTGCTTTTAGAAGTTGAATTATTGAAATAATACTTATTCATTGAGGAAAATGTGTACTGTAGAGTTTGAAACAAGAAAACAAAAGAACAATCCAAAAATATCTGTTATTAATTCAATGGCAATTCAAATTCCACATTCAAGTTTAGAGTGGAGAAACTTGGCCAATACTATCTTAAATAAAGGATGAAGGTGACCATCATCAGTGATAAAATGTGAATATTATTTACTCACCCAATATGATGTGATGAGAAAGATTTCACCTCTGTGATATTCTTCTCCCCAAATCCATAATCCCAACTTAATATCAGAAAACCATATTTGGAAGCATTGTACAAAATATCTAGCCACTACTCATTAGGATTGTAAAAGTCAAGTGAAGCAAGAAAACAGTGAAAAATTGTTGCACACCAGAGGAGACTGGGCAGATATGACAACTAACTGCAATGTGGATCCCAGAAAAGAAAGAGGGCACTGATGAAAAAATCCGATGGACTACAAATAAAGTTTGGATTTTAGTGATCATATTGCATCAATATTTACTTCCTTAAATTTAATTTTTCTTTTCTGGTAAGAACACTTAATGTGAGAGATTTTTAAGTGCACAATACAGCATTTTGGACTTCAGATACGATTTTGTATAGCAGATCTTTACAAACTTGTACATCTGCCAGCTAGACAATGGTATTGATTACTATCAAAATGTTACCCAGAAGCATACATTAAGGCCCATCCCAGTCAGTAGCTCCCAAGGGTAACAACTATTCCGATATGTTACTGTAGACTAATTTTGGCTGTTCATGAACTTCATGTTAACAAAATATATGATTTGTTCACTTTGGTATTTGGCTTTTCTTGCTTATCATTATGGCTGTGAAATCTCATAATGTTGTTCTGAGTATCAGTAGTTGATTCTATTTAATGTCTCTACAGTATTCAATTGGATAAATGCAACAAAAATGTATCTTTTTTATGGATATGTAAGTTATTTCAAATTTGGGGCAATAAGAAATAGTATTATTATGAATATTCTTCTCCCTATCTTCTGTGAAAATATGTATATGCTTTTATTGATTATAGATCATAGAATGGAATTATGGGTTCATACCTCAAAAGAGTTTTCGAAAACATTTGATCAGCTTGACATCCTACTCATTGCTAACTATTATTTAATCCAAATTCTTGCCAACTCTTGGTTTTGTCAATTTACTTTATTTTTGAAGATTGTTTCTTAGATTGTTTCCTAATATTAATTAGAGTTTTTGTACATTACTGTTAGTAGGAACTCTTTATATATGATAGTTATTACACGTATTTCTAATATGTGTTGCAGAGATGTTTTCCAGTCTTTCCAAGGGTGCTGTCCTTAATAACAGACCCTGTGACAAGGATTTGGATGGAAGCAGTTTATTTGGAAGATGATCCTAGGAAGCTCCAGTAGCTAAGTACGGAAAAGAGGCAAAAGAACAATGAACAGGATATTTTTGAGGACAAGTAGGTCTCAGACCCACTGCAGGCCTCTGGAAGACTGTGTAAAATATAATTTAGACTTGTCCCACCCAAGAAGTGAGGAAGTTGTGGTATTTATGTACCCGCTACCATATACCAGTGTTTTGAGAGCTATTCCTGGAGATGTTAAGTGGCTTGGGACTTTCAAGCTGGTCTCTGCATGGACTGAGGGCTCTCATACAACCAGGAAAAAGCAGCCTTCAGGTAAAGAGTCATGGTTATTTCCAGTAAGAAAGTAAATGAAGAAAGAATAAAAAATTGGGAGACAAAAACAATGAACTCAAAATTACAGTTTTTCCCATCTGAGCAATTTTCCAATAAGCTATTTTTCTTTTCAATTGTGTTTAATCTGCTATTAAACCTTTCTATTGAGTTCTTAATTTTAGTTTTTATATTTTCAAAATAATATTTTTCTTTGCTGTTATTTTGAAGACAATCATCCTTGTAAATTATTATGATTTACAGTTCCCTGAACATTCGTCAACTTTCTTTTTTTATTTTGTCATTTTAATCATAGTTTGTGTAGGTGATTTACAAGATGCATCCGATAATTCTCATTTTTAAAGTTCCTATGCATCTATTGTCTTTTGCTTCACACAGTCTTCCTTATGTTTTCCTTATGTTCCATATATTGCCTCACTCCAGAGTTTCAATCCAGGCCAGGAAACATTTTCTCTGAATCTCCAACTTTGCTTGTCTTTGAATTTGACCTCTCCTTGTATGCCCCTGAGATCATAAAAAGTATACTTGAATCTTAAATGCGTAATGCTAAGTGAAAGAAGCCAATCTGAAAAGGCTACATACTGCATGATTCCAACTATATGACTTTTGCAAAAGGCCAAACTATGGTGACAGTAAAAAGATCAGTTGTTGCCAGGGATTGGGGGGTGGAGGGATGAATACACAGAGCAAAATGGATTTTAGGGCAGTGAAAATACTCTGTATGATATTACAATGATTGATATATGCTATTATACATTTGTCCAAATCCATAGAATGTACAACACCGAGAATGAACCCTAAGGTGAACCTTGGACATTGAGTAATTATGATGTGTTCAGGTAGGTTCATCTTTGGCACCAAATTTACCATTCTGATGAATGGTGTTGATAAGGAAGGCTATGCATGTATGGAAGCAAGGGGTATATTGGAAATCTCTGTACCTTCCTTTAAATTTTGTTGTGAATGTAAAACTTTTCTAAAGAAATTGTCTTTAAAAAAAAGTATAACTCAGCCTTTCAGCAATTGGCTCCAGGGGAAAAGCAGCCACAGGTAACCTGGCTCATCTCTCTGGGATACTTGCTTAACTTTGAACTTGGCCTACTATGTTTTTGCATGAAAGATATAAATCCATTTTTCTGCTGCTTGAATCTGATATCTGTCCCTCAGATAGGTAAACAAAAAACTGTATTAGTAAGAAGGGCAGCAAAGCCCACAAAAGACATATTCACTACACAAACTACTCAAGATAACTGAAATTTAATCTCAGGATGTTCCTCTTATTAGCATGACCCCTGCCATGATTACCGAGGGACAGTTCAAAACCTTCCTTTCCTTAGTTACACATGTAGATCTCTGGTTGCTTCTTGATTCTTCTCAAAGTTCCTATAAGTGAGTGGAACAGCAAATGTTAGAGTCTCTCTTCTGGACCCTAACCATACCCCTCAATGGAATGCTAAGATTCTCAAAAACTACGTATATATTTCTAGCCCTCTACCTTAACTTTCAGTAATGATCCTGCTTTCCACTTCCAAAGTATATCATGTTTGGTAGAGACTGCTCTGGATTAGCTATAGTTCTGCCCTCCTTAAGAGTTTTTTTCATATTTACTACTTTTTTAAGACTCTACAGATAACTTCTTGGGAAATTACCTGTTGCACCATTAGCAGAGCCATAACTCTCAATCTTTCATTTTTAGTTTCCTTTGGAACATTTCTTGAACAAAATGCCACTTGTCTTTTCCATTTAATTTGAAAATATCCTTCTTGAAAGGCTATTCATCTCTTTCACATTTTACATAATTAATCATTTACTGATTCCTCTTCAGAGCCTGAAACAGATTACTAAACTGAACTCTATTACGAAAATAACTTTCTTCTTGAACTTGAAAACGTTATTTGTGCCATGCTGTGAATATATTACACTTCATATCCCTAATTAGAAATTTTGAAAAGAGAGCAATATAAAGAAGATAATCTCTGCTATAACGTTCTCAGATAGAAATACTGCGATGATTTAAGGTGTTTGCTCATTATTTTTCTTCTTTCCCGAGTAATTTTATGGAGATCATAATGGGTTATAATATTTTGGGTGTACATTATTATTTATCAGTTTTTGAATAGACTTCATTGTGCTCACCACCAGTAGTCTAGATTTTGCCAACCACTGTACATATGTGTCCCTTTACCCCTTTAGTCCACCCCCCAAACTCCTTCCCTTCTAGTAACTATTAATCTGTTCTATTTATCCATGTATTTGTCATCTTCAATATATCAGTAAAATCTTGTAGTATTTGTCTTTTCATGTCTGGATTAATTCAGTTAACATCATACCCTCAATGTCCATCCATGTTGTTGCAAATAAGACAATTTCATCTTTTTTACACCTGTGTAGTTTCCATTGTATAGATATATCATGTCATCTTTATCCATTCATCCACAGAACGGAACTTGGGTTGCTTCTACATCTTGGCTATTGTGCATAATGCTGCAATGAACATAAGGGTGCATAAATCTCTTTGAATTGTTGATTTCAAGTTCTTTGGAAAAGTATCCAGTAGTGGGATAGCCGGATGGTATGGTATTTCTGATTTTTGAGAAATCTCCATACTCTTTTCCACAATGGCTGCACAAGTTTGCATTTCCACCAGTAATCTATGAGGATTCCCTTTTCTTCAAATCCTGTACAACATTTGTTGTTTTTCTCTTGGTAATTATAGCCATTCTGACTGGTATAAGGTGATATCTCATTGTAGTTTTGATTTGCATTTCCCTAATAATTAGTGATGCTGAACATCATTTCTTGTATCTGTTGGCCATCTGTATATCTTCTTGAGAAAAATGTCTCTTCATATCCTCTGCCCATCTTTTGATCTGGTTGTTTGCTTTCTTGTTGTTGAGTTGTAGGTGTTCTTTATATATTTTGGAGATCAACCCCTTGTTGAACAAATTATCTCCAAATATTTTCTTCCAGATTGTGGGTTGTCTTTTCATTTTGTTCCAGGTGTCCTTTGCTTTTTCAGATGTTGTTTAGTCTGATGTAGTCCCATTTGTTAACTTCTTCTTTTGTTTCCCTTGACATAGCATTTGAAAAGATGCTGCTAAGACCAATGTGAAATTGTGTACTGCCTATATATTCTTCTAGGAGTTTTATGGTTTCAGGTCTTACATTCAAGTCTTTAATTCATTTTGAGTTAATGTTTGTGTATGGTGCAAGATAATGGTCTACTTTCATTCTTTTGCACGTGGCTGTCCAGTTTTCTGAACAAGATATTTTCTCATCATTTTTATTTGTAAACAAATTTTACAGAATTTAAATTATAACAGATCTTATAATTTTTACAAGGCATTCAAATACATAGGATATTTATTATAACAAAAAATTGATAAAAATAAAGTCAATGCTGAGATGTTACAACAAAAAAGAAAACGAAAATAATTGATAAGCCAACAACTAAGATAATAATGTTAATATTTTGATATTTATTTTCCTATTTAACTTTATATACATCTATCAATAAATCAAACTATATGTAACTATAGTTTGATTTATGGACTATGTGTCTACCCATCATTCACCTATGGAGCGATATACTCAAAAAGAGTGGATTTTTTATTCCATTGGACAAAAGCAAAATATATATACGTTTATTGCCTCTCCCTTCCCTCAGAACCCAATCAATAATAGTAATGATAATGAAGCAATAAATCAAATAAGAAAGCCACACTAAAACAGGCAATAGGAAAATAAAAATCCACTGATATGATTTTACCATGACTTTAAGAAGAGGATAGGGGAGTATAGACTAATGAAGCAGAGAAAGTACAGCTATAGCTAGGAATGCTTTAAAGTGCAGATCTAAAAAACAAGTACAATTTTTAGTTCCTGTGAAAGACTCAAGCTTCAAATGTATGCAGTAAATGAACAAAATAAATCCTGAAGATAGTATGAAAATGTAAAGGGCCAGCAACAACCGGGATCCACCCATGGAGAAGCAAAAATGACAGAAGTTTCTCTAATGGACATCAAAATTTATTTCAAAGCTATAATAATTAAGAGCATGTGGTAATGGTAAGTACTAAAATGGAGTACAATAGAGAGTTAAGAAGTTGACTGAGGTTGGTTGAACGATTGGGGCCAATTATTCATCATCTCCTTGTATCCGTAAATCTTCCCTTGTTCTTTCTTGGTAGTGTGTATTTCTTCACATTTGGAGTATGAGCCCAGCCTTGTGACATGTTCAGTGATATGTTTACAAAGGAGAAAATTTGGTGGATCTTAGCCTAGGCTTACAAGAACTTGAACGCTTACACTTGGTCTATTTCTCTTCTGACATTTCCATAATATAGGTAACCAAGTAGTCGAAAAATAATGAAAGACACGTGGAGCAATTCATACTCACAGAACTCTTGTTTGAAGTAAAACATTCTGAGTCTCATATCCTGAATCAGAGCCAACTCAGGTGAAGTTTGAAAATAAATCATCATACTTTTAAACCATTGATTGTTCGATGCTGCTTTCAAGAGTTATTGTGGCAACACTTAAAAGGTACATCGATAAACGTATATATGGGCACTTTGTTTATAACAAGTTTGGTATTGCAGAGCAACAAAAATGGTTGTTTTTTCAGTAAACAGTGTGTAACAATGTTATATCCATATGGGTAAAAATGAAGTTGTACCCTGAGTGTTGGTGATTGCAGCTCTGATATGCCGTGTTTGGTTGAGCTTTGCTCAATTCCCATGTGTTTTCATTCCAGGACTCAGGTTGAAGGAAGACTCACTGTTTGTGGTATGGTCTTCTGCAGGATGAATGCATAAGCTCAAGGAGGAAAGATTCAAACCATGGAGGGACATTTAAAACTTCTTCTCTGATGTATCTTACAACACATTCACTCACTTTCTATGGTCCCAAGCAAGGCACGAGGGAATTATTTCCTCTCTGCCTACAGAGAAGCATGAGAAAAATGAGGAGGAACAAATAGTGTTGAAAAAGTAAAGCAATATATCATAGACCGAAACTTCACACCATCCACAAAAAATGGTTTTTAGGTGACTCGTACGACAAAATATAAAGACAGCAAAGATTCTTGAAAATAAAATAGAAAAACGTCTTCCTGATCTCAAGGGTAGGACGAATATCACCTTAAGCAATTACAAAAAGAATACTGAAGTAATACATTTGACTAAGTTAAAATTCAAACTTGCTCTTCTTCAAAAGACATTGAGTCAAAGTAAAAATAAAATGCAAAACTATTTTCAATGTACGTAACTGCCAAAGAAAGCATATTCATAGTATAAAATAAATTTTCAAACAAATAAGAATAAAAACACATAATTTAAAAGAAGATTGATAAAATGCTATATGAAGGCACGTAGAAAAATCCAAAACATCTTAAAATGTGCTTAGAGTCAATAATCATAAATATTCAAATTAAACTATAAATTAAATATTCTACATCAAGAAAATGGGCAAAAATCATAACTTCTAATAACACTGAACACTAGTGAGGAAGTGAATCATAACTGTAGAACTTTCAAACATTGCTTTTTGAAGTCTATATTGATAAAATCACTGAAAAATTGAGAAGTAAATAAATGCATAATAATGCTAGGTGTAAACCCCATTCTAAGGAGTGCTTATGTGCAGTCTAATGGTATACATGTGCAAAATTGAAACATTCCAAAACTCCATCATAGTAGACTGGATTAAAGAAATAATCTGAAATACTTATACTATTAAATAGGGAAAAATTGAAAAAAACTGTAAATACATGAAGAACATGAATTATTTGTAAAGACATAATGTTCATTTATAAAAGTCAGATATATGGAATACATAGTGTATGTTTTCATTTACATAAAATTTTCAAAGAAGGAAAATAAATTTGTGTTTTTTGAGGGGCATAGTTAGATACTGAATCTATATAGAACAACAAGCGCATCATTATGATAAATTCATTCCTTAGGCTCTTGCTGACATTAAGAGGAAAGGCTAAAAATTGACTCTGGAGTACTGGTGAGGTTCTATGTATTGATCTACTTGGGAGGTACATACGTCTTTGTTCAAAAAATATGTTTCAATGTTTTAAATTTAAAATGATAAAGCCAGAGAATTAGGCAGATGCTACATTTTGCAGAATTAAATTTTCATGATAAATGTAATGAAAACTATTGCACAATTCTAAGCTGGGAGTGAAATAAATTTATTTTACATTTTTAAAAAATCACTATGAATAATTTGAGATTCATGCGTTACATAATGTTAAGAAATATGGGAAATATATTAACTTGGTATTAACTGCTGAAAACCAACTTAGCGACAAGTTTGTCTCAGAAAGCAGAGACATGGACATAGCTTTGTTTTGGAGACAGAAACAACATAACTTTCTGAAAGGTATTTGAGAGAACCTGCAGAATAATAAATCTTAATAAATAATGATTTCTCCTTTGCTTTATTTAAGCAACTGAGTAGATGTGAATGTCATGTACCGATGTGCAGAAAATTGGTAATTGAGAAAATTTATTGTTGAGAATGGATGATCAAAAGTATATTTTATCAATCTTGGTATTTTTTTCAATGAATAGTGGATATATCTTGTTAGAAATAAATTGAACTTTTTCTTAGTGTTCAGTGTTACTTTCAACATTTTTGAACTATAATATATTACATTGATACTCAAAAAATGAGTGATGCATATGGAGATACTAATATTTTTGACCCCTGCTCACTTAAAGTCAGATAATATTTCTCATAATGTAAACTTTAAGGTCCTTAATTTTACTTGGAATAAAATAAAGTTTTGAGGGGAAAAACAGTTGTGTTTTATAGAACTTTCTGAAACTAAAGAATTGGTTTTGAGAACCTCAGCACAGATCAACTAAAGACAGTTATCATCTGTATTTGCAGCAGTTTTACAAAACACAACGTAAACTATAACATAAGTAATGAGTCTCTAAATACATATACCTTCTTCATTCTGACTTCCATAATGTCTAACTGGGAGATTTTGAAATATATTTCTATCTGAAGCAAGCTCAGATGAAGTGTATCACAATGGATTATTTATTTATTAATCCAGAGCCTCTTGACCATTAAAAATGTCGGAAGTGCAGTATTTAATTAATAGAAAACATCATCATAGACTTACTTAAAATAAAAGTAAACTAGCATCAGAAATAGATATGAAAAATTACTAGATGTAAGTAGGACATGAATACATACGTTTATTTGAATTGTATTGAGGGATAGAGCAGTTTCAAGTTGATTAAACCCCTGACTGTCTCTTTCACATCTTTGTTCCTAAGGCTGTAGATAAGGGGGTTCAGCATGGGGATCATGATGGTAAGAAACACAGTGGCAACTTTAACCAGGAGCCAGGAGCTTTTGAAGTTGGGCACACAGTAGAGAAGAAGGATAATTCCATGGAAAATGGTGATGGCAGTCAGGTGGGAAGCACAGGTGGAGAAGGCTTTTCGGAGTCCACCAGTAGAAGGCATTTTGATGATTGTGACAACTATGACCATGTAGGACGAGAGGATAATCAGGAGGCTACAAGCCTCACTGAATGTAGAAATGACTAAACATGTCATCTGACTGAAATAGAGGTCAGAACAGGATAAAGACAGAATGGCAGAATACTCACAGCCAAAGTGATTGATGATGTTAGAACCACAAAATGATAGTTCCAGAAGAGAGTATGTGAGTGTCAAGGAACATATTCCACCACACATGTAGGCTCCAGCCACAAGGAGGGTACAGAGTTTATGAGACATAGCAACTGTGTAGAGAAGGGGATTACAAACAGCCACAAACCGGTCATAGGCCATCACTGCTAACATGAACATTTCTGTAATCACAAAGGTGCAGCCAATGAAAAATTGCACCATGCATCCTTTGAAGGAGATAGTTCTATCCTCCACAACCAAGATTTCTAGCAGTTTTGGTGTGAATACATTGGAATAACAAATATCCAAAAAGGACAGATGTCTGAGAAAAAAGTACATGGGTGTGTGGAGTTTGGGATTGATCCTTGTGATGACAATTATGCCAAAGTTCCCCACCACACTGACTGTGTAGATGGTCAAGAAAAGCAGGAACAGGGGTGCCTGGAGATGTGGGTATTCTGAGGAGCCCAGGAGGATGAACGTGGTCACAGAGCTCTGATTTCCCTCATTCAATGTCATGACTTTGGATTTTAACAATGTCAGTAAGAAGATAAATAAATAAATAAATAAATAAAGCAAAGGAAAAGAAAAATTGAGCAGCAGAACTTGAGAAGGTGCGTTAAGAAGAAGAAAGCACAGATCAATGTAAACTAGTGAAGAATACGTAGTCAGCGTGCACTCTCGAGTGTTCTGCTCCAATTTGGAGTCTTACTTGACAACTCACTGACTTTTTGATTATGGGCAATGAGCTTTATCTTTCAGTACTTTAGTTTCCTCATCTGGAAAACAAGAAACAAATAATATTTATCAATAGTGTTATTTTATATAATGATCCATAAATGCTTGTAGTACTTTGGGCATTGAATATCCCATGATAAAATAAAATTATATAAGAGCAAAGGAGACGTATAATGAAAACAGAAAAACATTGCATAGAATATAGTAGTAATATGATCATGGCAGAAGTCACCTTGGGAAGATTAAACACTTTTAATACAAAAAAAACAAAACATTGAAATTCTTTGGGGAAAAATGTGTTATCAGGCATTCACAATTCTATATTGATATGTTGCAAGTGGCCCTCTTCTAGTGATATCCCATTATCAAGGACTCATAGAACATCTACTTAGGAAGATCTTTAAGTGGTCTTGTCAATAATCCCACTAACTGTTTTCTCTGAATTAGATACACACCATATGGTGATTTATATGGCTCAAAATGCCCAATGGTTTGGGGCTGGCCCCGTGGCCGAGTGGTTAAGTTTGTGCGCTCCGCTGTAGGCGGCCCAGGGTTTCGTTGGTTCGAATCCTGGGTGCGGACATGATACTGCTCATCAAAACCACGCTGAGGCAGCGTCCCACATACCACAACTAGAAGGACCCACAACGAAGAATATACAACTATGTACTGGGGGCTTTGGGGAGAATAAAGGAAATAAAATCTTTAAAAAAAAATGCCCAATGATTTAGAACAGTCTTCCAAGGAAGTATTTTGGAAATATTCTTGATAGCTTCACATTGAATATCTTCAGTTGGTTGTGCAGTCTGCTTGTAGTACATATTGTATTAAAAAGAAAAAAAACCCTGCTTATTTATCAGTGGTTATAAATAACACACACAAAATAGTACTAAAAAAAAAGTATCATCTCTTAAAACAATAACTGAAAACGTTTTTTTGGTGAGGCAAACTCAGGTGTAGTGGCCAATGAGGAATGAAAAATTGTGTAATATTCAAAATATAAATATTTCATTTTTCTAAACCAATAGGAGTTTGGATATTAGAAATTTCACATTATTAAACCTAAAAAAATAATTGTTTCTAGAAATGAATGTGGAGATGCAGTGAATACAATGTTGTCATCATAAGTATGTCTGTGAACTTGCACCACTTTCAGTTTTGTTTGCAGCAGGCAACGGCCTGTCATCAAATCTCCACTAATCCCAGGTACAGAACATCAGCTGTGCAACAACACTTTCCATCCCAGAGAATACTGAGTTGACCTTGTGTTCACTGCATGTATTTCGTCAAATGGATTGACAAAAATGGCTTCTCTAAATTCAGGAACTTAGATTGCTTTTATTGGATCACAATGGTGCAGGTTAAGAATTTTGAGATAGATCTGCTACTTCTGCTAGAAAGCTAGGTGAAACAATTATATCAATAAAGGTTCTAGAACCTGGAATGGAGAAAGAATCCTTGGAATTGTTAGGTCTTATTCTGTCTAATATAAAAACTAAGTGACCTTTGTGAAAGACCGTAAACCAAAATTAACGCAAAATTTGATACAGGTGAAAAGCAGAGAATTTCTGAGCATTTTCATATGCCTGGTGTTCAGACTTCATTAGCAATGCTTCTACGGTGTTTCTTACAGTAATGTACCTGTCGCCACAGCTAAAGATCCCTCCTCGAACTCATCTAGTGAAACTTACCAAAGCAGTAAACATCATAGTGAATGCTGTGTTTGAAAATTTCTTTTAAGTAATATTCTTTCTATTGTATTTTGTAGTACTTTCCAGGTTCAAGTGGATCTAACTTTATCTCTGGAGTTCACAGAAATTAAAGCTAACCCGCTTTTACATGATAGACTTTCAAATGTGATGATATTTAAAACAGATGTCTTGCTCTTTTATTCTTTAGGTGAGCGTTACTAGTGTTGTTTGATTTATTTGGTTTTGTTTTGTTTCCATTTTTTTCACCACACTGGTTTCAAAATATTCCAGAGGAACTACTCAATATTCTGTGTATACCACTGGCCTCTCTGAGCTGATATTGAAACTAAAACTAAGTACATTTTCTCAGGGATATCCTGCCAGGCCAAGAGACAAGGAAGTCACCAATCTGCTCTTATTTGCTGCATATCTAATAACAATGCCTAACTGAGAGCTTGTAGTCAAATATTTGAACTGTGTTAGATCAATTTACTGTCTCGCTAACTTCTGTCCATGATTTACCAGTAAGCAACAAATTCCATGTATGCACTTGAAATTTTCAGACAAAGTTGGGGAATGTTCATTTATTGTTAAATTTCATGCACTGCTTGACTTTTTTCTTCTCCTCTTTGATACTTGCATGACTTTTCATTCTAATTAAATTGACTGTTGACCACAATGCTTCTTGCATTTACTCAGCCCATTGCTTGGAATTCCTTTGCTATTTCTTCAGGTTCCATCACTATTACCAATTATTAGTGACCATTCCATTATCATTACCATTTGGGGTATTTCTTAAATTTGATAAATATTTCTTCACCTCTACTTTTGAAGAGTACAAATGTTCTGTTCAACATGCTGTGCTCAACACAAACTTTAAGTAAAATATTTACAGGTAGTTTGAACAACCTAGGAGAGTTCAAAATCCCTTACAATGAATGTAACACGTCCTCACCCATCTCACAACCATTTTGAGGGCCAAGATCACATTGTATATTTATAGTTCCCCAATAAAACAGGTAGTAAAAATGCATAAAGAAGACAACGATGGTTGAGGTAATGTTATGGTGATAATTTTATCAAAGTCGTTAAGTTTTTGTTTTTAACTAACTTAACTTGGTACCTAAGCTATAGGTACAGCTTCAGCTACATATGACTGAGGCTGAATGAATAAACTACATCCTTGTTCACAGAACAGAAAAAAAGAAATTAAAATGTCCCACATTTTTCTTATCAGACAGTTTTTTTATAAAACTATAATATTTACCTTTATTTTCTCCTCCTTCAGAGAAGGGATCTGTGTGACTGGATGGAGAAAAGGTACCATTATGTCCTGCCGTGTTGTAAACAGCGTGGACTTAAGGAAGCAAATCTCATTAGTTCAGATTCATCCTTCATCATTTATTACATACATAGGTTTAGCAACTTGTTTAATTTTATGAGCTTCAATTTTATCATCTTTAAAATGTGGATAATAACACTATGCTAGATCATTTAGTATTTAGTGTGAGCATCTTAAATGAGGTATGACTTTAAAACTTCTGAAAAAAAATCCTACACTTAGTTAAAGCCTCCCGAAACATCGGCTCCATTCCATCTAGATATTTTAATGCTGTTGATCTCCAAGAAAATAGCATCAGTTCCATGTTCTGAACATGTCTTTGCGGTGTAAATTTGGAAAACTATTTTAAAAATAGACATACCCTGGACTCCTTTAAATTTCAGATTTTTCACTCAGTCTGGGATTCACAATTGTATCCATTTCTAATCCACTGATACATAATCTTCATTTCTTCTTGTTTTCCTAACCCAATCTGGTTCTTTCTGACCCTCTTTTTGCCATATCTGTGATTGTGAGAAGGGCAATCAGGCAAAAACGAAAAAAGCGAAACATTCAAAATGTACCTCCTTCTTCATTTCCACTCTTATCAACTATCCACTCATCTGGATGTAAGATTTCTGACTATGCTGCCAAACTACAATCCAATCTGTAAGATTAATTTTTTTTAACTCTCATTTAGCCTGGAATGCTATAGTGTAGGTGTTTTGGAAGGCATTTTATGCCTACATGAGTCAAATTGAAACTCATCGACCTTGTTTCTCTAATATCTCCAGGAACTGTATAACCACATACTTTTGTCACTACAAAACTGCTTCATTCACAGCAATGTTTGAAATCTTTATTGTACAAAAACAAGTCATTTGTATCTTCTAATCTTCCACTGTCTAGGCCTCTCAAATGGCACCTCTACCCTTATTCTTTTACACTGTGTGATCACTTCATGAATTATTACATACCTCTTCCAAGAAAACATTGGTGGTTAATCCAATGTCCTGTCTCTTACTCTCTTTCTACTCATATCATCATGCCATTTACACGACTGGCGTATTTTGCTGTTTTTATGTATATGTGTTTGTATGTGTGTTTTAGCCTATTCTCTGAAGAATATCACTTCTTTAGGACAAGCCTTATATTTAACATTTCATCTACAAAACTCTCATACGCTTAACAGAACGATTAGAGACATATATTCAAGTTCAGGACAATGGTCATGGGAATAATTAAAGTAGAATTTAGCCTGTTGGTTGTAACCATAAACTAGGAGATATTACTGTTACTCAGCTCATGTAGGTTTTCCCTGTCAATCATTAGCTAGATTTCAATATCACTCACATCAGAATGAAAAGATGATCCTAGGTTGAATCAACTCACCAAAAGCCAGATATTCCTGACGTATTTTTATTGAAGGCTTCCTTGTTAGTATCAATAAACTGCATATACATTCTGTTGCAACAGTAAAATTTTTGATCAAACTTTTCCAGTCTTTTAGATAGTTGATGATTCTTGCAAAATATAACTCAGTAAAGATACCAAGAAATGTCATTTCTGCAATTGTCAAAAAATTTTGGAGATAGCATAGAGATGTCCTTGAGGAATAGACAGACCTGGAAACTATACTCCATGGTCACGTAATTGTTTTATCTCTAACTATCTGATCTGGGGACACATGCCCTGGAGAATCCTGAAACAATTTGTTATCATGGGCTACAAACAAAATAATTAGAGGAAACTTCTTCTTCTGCAACTTAGAATATAATTTCTTTTAATTTATCAACATGATGCTCTTTATGTGCTAAGAAAAATTCACATCTATATAAAGGCTATACTTCTTAAAATCATGAGACAAATTGTAGCCATGTCTATTCCAATGACCCCAACATAATTATATTTCATGTCATATGTTTCTTTAGTTACCTTTTTTTACTCATGCACTTGTACATGTATTTAGATAGAAGCACATTTAACATTATACTGTACAAATTTTTACATTCAACCATTTAGGATTATTGTTTGCTACATCCTGAATATGCCTGCCTTCAGGTGAAGGCTGGGAGATTTGAGATGTGTTAATTTATGCCCATTTTGGCTATAGATCCAGTTATATTCTTCTGTTCAAGCATAGGGGTCATAGTGTTGATGTTTTAAAACTGTGTGATTACTGCACCTACTCTTCTAAAACATGTAGAAAGAAAATAGTGTTAAATATTGACCTCTCCTGTCACAGGTCTTCAAGGAAAAAAGGTAACATTTGTACCTACTACATCCAAAAATTTAAAAGAAGAGTAGCATATAAATCAATTGGGAGAAGAAATATCCTGTAACCATTACTTAATACAACGATTAGAGAAGTAAAATATTATCTATTATAAATTTAGCTTCATAATTAAAATACCTACTTTCAGGCTGAAAGTACAATGTGAGAATTTTTGAAAAAAATGTTGCTTTGCATTTGCCTAAAGGAACTGCACATTGAAGAGTATTTACCAAAATAAAAGGACATCCTATTCTAAAAGCATTTTGCAATTATTCACTTTTTTCTTTTATTTCCCACTAAAAGAAAAGTAGAGTGCTAAATTACAAGTTATATAACATCAAAGTCAGTATTTTAAAATATTCCATTATAATTTTATCTCAGAAATCTTATTAAATGTACCAAATATCCCATGATGCATATATGGTCAAACTTCCTCAATCCCTTTTTGCTCTTAAAAGATCTTTATTAAGCTATACATACACACACTTGTAAAGTACCTGATAGGGCCATTTACTTATGGCCCTTGGTTGGTAAACAATTAAAAATTAAAGTAAATCATTTGTTACTATTGTAACACACTACAAATTTTGAGAATTATTTTGTATATCCCTAAAAAACTAAGTTACATAAGACACATGATTTGATGTAAAGAATTCTGTTAAAGAGTATTCAATTTCCATATGAAAATGACATTCTAAATCATTAGAGGAAACAGATAACATTTATTTTGTTGAGTTAGAACCACAACACATGGATATCTCTCTATTCTCCACTTGTAAACTTTCATCATAATCAGTAAGTCACAAGTAGAAAAGGAAATTCTTATATATTAATCTCAATCAGTCATGTGCTTAAAGCAACCAATTATCTATCAATTATTAAAAAAAAAACTTTAGTAAAACTTGTCCAAGTCAGAATTTATCTATCTGCTATAGAATTATCTGGTGTTATCAAGAAAGAATGTGTTTGATGAGGTAAATGTTTTCATCAATCTTTAGTAGATTTTGGGCCCAATTCTACACTTCTCCCTATACCCATGACCTTTGACTTGTTACTTTATAGTTCTATAAGAGGCAGATGACTTTCCCACACTGACTTTGGGCTTAGCCATATGGTTTGCTTTGACCCATAAAATATCAGCATGTGAGACCCAAACAGGGGCTTGAAATATGCTTTTGTTGTTGGGCATACTTTATTGTTATTTATCATTCAACATAGACCTTTAACCAAGTGGCTCGATGGCGATGACATACATATAGGCATGTAGATTGAAGGTTAGCTGATCTGGTTACTCAGTCATGACACTCAAGTGACCCAACTGGTATCAACAGAGCTACCTCAGTCAAGCCACTGATTCAAAATGATTGTTATTGTTGCATACCACTGGAGTTCATGGTTGATTACTTTTGATCAATAAAGAACTGATGCCTAAATAAGATCTTTATAATGTATTATCAATATTCTTGTGGTTATACTGTACCATCATAGGGGAAGCTAGGTAAAAGATATGAAGATCTCTCTATACTATTTATTACAACTTAAAATGAACCTAAAATTAAGTCAACAAAATTTCCAATAAATAAGTAAGTAAATAATAACGTACAACCACACTGATGTGAATTGAAAAAACTAGAGTGATGGACTCATGTTTCCAAAATATGACAGCTTCTTGTGCCAGTAGAGAGAGGGAAGATGTCTTATATTTGTTTATACCAATTGTAATTTAACTATTCAATATTAGGGACTTTTTAAGGGAGATATACTTATTATTTATTTTTGTTTCCTGGGTAATCTTCAGATGCTAAGACAGTTCTTATGGAGTTAAATATATACTTTTAAAGATATTTAGGATTTCATGTTGAACAGCTCTTCAAGTACTACTTCTATATTAAGGAGTAAATGCTCACATTGTAAGCTATAACTTTTCAGATCATCTCAAAAATATTACACTTCACATGATTTAAATTGACTGAAATTTAACCCTGGCAACCATATGGTCATGTATATTAACACAAGTCTTTACACTCCAATTTCTGAATCAAAAATTATTTTACGTAGTCTGACCTTTCATCCATAACATGTTTTGTAATGTTAAGATTACTTTACTAAATTTTAGAGGGAACAGATATTGGGCTTTCAATTGCAAGCTTACCATAGGTTCATGTACTGCTTGCTATTTGGCAACTCTTACCAGTACTCTCAAAAAGAAATAATGAATATTCCTAGCTTTATATTTTATCCCACAACAATCTAGCATTGATTAACTTCTTTTTTTTTTTTTTAATTTTTGAGGAAAATTAGCTCTGAGCTAAAATGTGCCACCAATCCTCCTCTTTTTGCTGGGGAAGACTGGCCCTGAGCTAACATTCGTGCCCATCTCCCTCTATGGTATATGTGGCATGCCTGCCACAGCACGGCTTGACAAGAGGTGCATAGGTATGCACCCAGGATCCAAACCAGCAAACCCCAGGCAGCCAAAGTGGAACATGCGAACTTTACTGCTGCACCACCAGACTGGTCCCTTTTTTAACTTCCTGACTATCTCTTTCACATCTTTGTTCCTGAGACTGTAGATCAGTGGGTTCAGCATGAGGATGAACACTGTATAAATGTTAGAGGCCATCTTGATCATGAGCCATGAACTCTTGGAGTTAGGAACACAGGAGAGAATAAGGACAGTCCCATGGAAAACGGTAATGGCAGTCAAGTGGGAGGCACATGTGTAGAAGGCTTTGTGGCTCCCACTAGTTGAAGGTATCTTCAAGACAGTGATAAAGATGAAAACATAGAAAGTAAGAGTGATCATCATGCTGATCATCAACTATTTCATTGCATGTGGCAGAGACTAAAATGATCTTCTGGCTAATGTAGGGATCATAGCAGGAAATGACAACAATGGCAGTACGCTCACAGAGTTACTTATGAAGTTAATCCCACAAAAGGATAAGGTAAACAAAAAGTATATGAATGTTAAGGAACAGGCTATACCCCAAGAATATGATGCACCCACTAACAAGGAGCAAAGCTTCTGAGACATTACAACTGGGTAGAGGAGATGGTTACATATGGCCACAAATCAGTCATACGCCATTGCTACCAATATCAACATTTCTGTCACCACACAGGTGCATGCGAAGAAGAATTGCAAGATGCGTTCTGTGAAGGAGATGGTTCTGTTTTCCATCACCAAGTTTTCTAATAGTTTGGGTATAGCTACAATGAAATAACAGAACTCAATGAAGGATAAGTGACTGGGAAAAAGTCATACACGGGGATGTGGAGCTTGGGATTGATCTGGATAATCACGATCACGCCCGGGTTCCCAGTACAGTGACTGTGTGGATGGTCAGAAATACAAAAAACAGAGGCAACTGGAGTTTTGAATATTCTGAGAAGCCCAAAACAAGAAAGTTGACTTCACCACTGTGTTTTTCTTGGTCCCAGTGGACCACGCATCAAAGTTGATCCAGAGAAGTAAGAAGCAAAATTTAAATATGTAAGATAATAGCAGAAATGTTGAGAGGCTCAATGAGTCTCTTTAAGATTGTTGCTGAAAATGCTGGATTTTTCACTGTTATATTATTTCAAAAGTTAGTATTCACTTATATAAAAATTACACAATGAATAATAATTCTGTGTGAGCCAAATAATCAAATACAAGATTAAGTAAGGGAGAACAAAAAACTGAGTAGACCCTGCTCTGTTTTAAATAATAAACCTCAGGGTCATCATAGGCAGCTGACTTCATGAGAAGGGCTGCTCTAAACTCTCTTGAATCAGAGCTTAGTAAAAATAGTTGCACTGGAGGAAATACATATCATGAGTTTCATCAGTTTCTTCCTTGCTTCACTTCTTTAGCTGTGAGACAATTAACTTACATCTGTCAAAAATGTTTAAAATGCTAACATCGCTACAAAATCATGAAGTTAATATTTTCTTCGTTGTTCTACCTCCTTTTCAGTGTCCTCCTGACTCAAAGTAATCCAGTACACATTCTGGAGCTGTGCTGTAGAAATATACAAAACTTTTCACTCATGTGGAACTAATTTTGAAAATATTGAGTCCATGCCACGTTATATTATTCATCAGGAGGTGATTACAGCAAAATATGTGCTGTGTCTTCAGTGATAATAAAACGGTATTGAACAAAAAGTCCTTCTTTTTTCAATGTAGTAAATTTTGGAAGTAGGGTAGTGACAAACAATAAGAACTATGAAAGCCCTGGCCAATGTATATAAATTTCAGGCTGCAAGGAAAACACATTCTATGATTTTGCATTAAGTTTAAAGCTTTTCCAAAGACGGGTGACAGGGTATAAACCCATCTCAAATAGGACACTATAATATTTCTTGAATATTACTTGGTACCACTAGGCATTTCTTCAACAGTAAAATGAGAATATTAATAATACAAAATTTAAATCACTAGAAAGGAAGCTACTTCGCAATGAATATAAAAGCTATAAGATATGGTGTAATGCATAGTAGATATTCAACATTCTTACTTATTATAATTGGTATGGTTTCAAAAACACTATTTGGTTGTGAAATTCAGGCCATAGCATTGGCAGCTATCAACAGGTGGGGGCATTTGGGAACACAATATAGAAGTTCTTTCCTATAGAACCTACACAATAGAAATACTGTAGGTTTTCTTTGGGTACTTCAACGAGGATACATAGTAAACATTCCCCATACTCTCATGAATTTTTTCGTTATGCTATAGCTTTCTCTGATTTCCACATGCTTCTGCCTGTAGGAACAATATCTTTCACAACCAATCCCACAACAGATGCTCTGTAAAAATCATTTAAATGGTCCTTAGCATTGCAAAGCTAGATTATAGCCATTTTTCTCAGCAACATTCCTCAATTTATAATATTCCATGCAACATTGAGAGAATAATTTTCCATGATTACTTTAACCTGACCACCAATTATTTTTAAGATTTCAAATACTTTTTATTAGTGTATTCATAAAATTTACATTGTTCAGTCTGGCTAGGCCAAAAATCCTTGCATCTATAAATTCAACTTCATTACCACTTAGTATGTTTTTTTAGTCATGATGGATTTATCAAGTTCTGTCACATAGCACATGCTCATTTGCATACAGTTTCTTTTCCCATTGTATTCTTATTCTTATAATGTCTCATTTTCCACTATTGTCGACACTGCTCACTGTGTCTTCTCCTTTTTAGACATATGAACGTTAAAATTTGTAACTCGCAATCACCATATGCTGTATTCTATCATTTACAACTATGGTTATTATTGTCACTTTGTTCCTCAGAGATTATAGGAAGTGTGAAGACAAGGCCAATTTTTCATTATTCTCTATCTGCCAAAATGTTTATTTCATTGTTGGCTACAATGTGGTTATCCAATGAGAAAACCAGGATGAATCTCATTTGAAAGAAAGAAGGAATCAGAATATAATACCATAAGCCCTCTCCTAGCAAAACTAAGTAGATTTGTGGGCACTTTATTCTACACTGCAAAGATCACTGGGACTCCATAATTTCCTTCTAAAGTAAAACAAAAGAATACTTTAACTCATGTAAAGAGAGAAGCTGTTGATTGAGTCATTTACTGAAGAATTCATTGCTAAGACTAATGAATTACAGGAATACTCCTGCTTGGCATTTAATTAGTAGAAATAGATCTGTAAAAAGTAGTAGGAGTCAACAAAATATTTCATTAAATGTTTCACGTAAGAAATTTTTTTCCAACCCATGCAGAAAGCTCAGAGATTCCGGAAATAAGATGACACCTGAAAACTAAATCATAGCATCAAACTGTATTACAGATATGTGACATCAAGACCTTATGGATATGGAGACTAGAAACATTACTGAAGTATGGCCTTGAAAATTGCCATTCAAGTAATTAGATGTAACACTGTCCTGTGTAATATCTTGGCTATATATTATTTTCCTAAAGCCCTGGGGCATTTTCATTATTACCTTTATTCAATTAATCTTAAGACAAATGAGACTGTATATATCTTGACTTTACATGGATGTAGAAAACAGAAATGTGCAAGGGAAAAAAACATCTATAAGACACTGGAAGAGATAGCTGTTATTAATACTTGAATTTATTTCTTCTATTTTCTCTTGAAGATATATTTCTGTTCCTATGTTTCTAAATATAGAGCTGCCTAAGCAATAAGTTGCATTGTTTATTTTTCCTTTGTTAGTAATATCTCATAAAATTCATTTTCTATTCATGCTATTGGTACTCTTGATAGATACTTGCTTTGGCCTTTTAAATATAAGTAAAGTGCCCTCACATATTAATATTTACTGTTGAATCTGAAAAACAATTTCGATTATATGTTTCCTAAAACTATTGGTTTATGTGACAGATGGTATATTCATTAATCTTGGTAACTCTATCCATCATGCCTTTAAAGACACAAATCAAATTTAACAGTGACCTGATGCAGTAGATGATTGTTTCTCACTAGAACAAGGTCAAAATACATTCTTGAACATTAAGCAGCTCTATTCCACATAGTAACATAAGGGCGCAGGTTTCTTCCAACTTGTGGTTCACCATGAGTACAGTGCTTCCAGGGTATGATTCTTTTTTGTAAATGAAGAAGAGGCAATCATGGAACAACTCATAAATACTTCTTTTCTTTTTTCTTCTTCTTTTTTTTTTTCTGGGGAAGATTCACCCTTTGCTAACATCTGTTGTCAATCTTCTTCTCTTTATGTGGGGCTCTGGCACAGCATGGCCGCTGATGGACAAGCGGTGTGGTTACATGCCTGGAGACCAAACCCAGGCCACTGAAGCAGAGCATGCTGAGCTTTAACCAATAGGTTGGCCCTGTAAATATATCTTTAGAAAAGCTCTGTCTCCTTAAAGCTGACCTTGCACAGCATATAGCAAAATCAAGGTCAAGAGAGAGCAGTCCCAGGAACAATACACATGAGGATAAAAGATTAAAAGAAATATGGATCTAGGTTCATCAGGGACATTGACCTGTACTTTTCTTGTACTGTCTTCATCTAGCTTTGGTATCAGGGAAATGTTGGGCTCTTAACATTGGTTTAGAAGATTCCCTGTACTTTTTGGAAGAGTTTAAGAAGAATTGATCTTAATGCTTCCTTAAATATTTGGTAGAATCCTCGACAAAAGACTAGCAAATAGAATCCAACTACATACTGAAATGATCATATGACATGACCTAGTGAGAGTTTTCCAGGAATACATGTGCGATTTAACCTAATAGAACCAATCAGTGCAATACACAACATAAATAGAACAGAGAAATAAAAACACATGATCATCTCAATTAACACAGAGAAAGCATTTGACAAGTTTAAACAGTTTCATGATGAAAACATTGAGAAAACCAGGAATAATAGGGAAATTTCTCAATCAAATAAATGCTATTATGAAACTAAAAAAGGTCACTTATGAAAAATCCACAGGTAGCATACCGAATGGTTAAAGATTGAAACTTTTCCACTAATTTGAAGAGGATAAGGATGCAGCTTTCATCACTGCTGGTCTTTTTTTACTGAAGTTCTAGCCAGAGTAATCAGGCTATAAAAAGAAATAAAAGGCATCCAAGTCAGAAAGAAGTTAAACAATCTCTATCCATGGTATATATGGTATATTTATCTCAGCCTCAGTCTCTGCAGTAATTGATTCAAATTCATCATAAGAAAAAAGCTTCTCCTCCTAACTAAAGTTCCATTGCTTCAGTCTTCTGTACTGCTCATAATTCATTATCCAGAAAGATGGAAGTAAATGAGTTCATGGTTTTAACACTCTATCCCTTCTGTTACCAGTTTGCTCAGCATTTTTATTATGAAAAGTTGCTTAATTTCCTTAACTATTCTTTACATCTGTTGCAGTCAGTATATGTGTTTCTACTTTATTTTGTTAATGTGGTGAATTACATTGATGGATTAGAAATAATACACCAAACTTGTATTCCTGGGTTAAATCCATCTTGGATGTGATGTATTATCTTTTTATATATCAATGAATTTATTTGCTCTCTTAAGTTTTAGTAAATTATTTGTCAATTTATGTTTATGATAAATTGCTCAGTAATTTATATAACTGGTGATACTGGGATCATAAAATGAACTGGAACATGTTTCCCTCTTATTCTTGTTCAGGTAAATTTATGCAAGATTGTTATTATATTTTCTCAAATTTTGGATAAGAGCATAATTTTTATAAGGCTTTCCTGTAATTTTGATGATAGCAGTGGGGAAAAAACACCAAATATAACTAGAAAATCACTCCTAGGTGTTGCTTCTCTCAGAGCCACAAGCTCAGGACTATTTTCATACAGCTTCTATTGGGTTTTATTCTTGTGCCTAGAATGCAACTTTCCTCATGAAGGAGATTGTGCTTGAGCTTGAATGAACAATGTATCTAGGCAACAATATTCAGGAAAACCAGAGTATTGATGTAGGCATTCCACAATCCTTCCCATAACAGCCCATTTATATTTTCTTTGTCTTTTTCATGGTCAGTCTTTTTCTAAGATAATGAATAGTAGGGAAGATGAGTTATGCAGTAAAAAATATCACTTACCACCCATGGAAAAGTCATATCAAAGATAATTGTCCAGAATTTTCAAATTCCCTGAAGTCGTATTTTTTAAACATGACATGAAAATTAATATTTACATAATGTAGTCTACATTCAAATTATAACACTTTCTCTAAGAGACTATTAATTCTTTCTTTAAATCTTTTGAATATCTTCACCTAAATTCTTGACACAGTTCCTCAGAAGTGAAACAAAAATCTGCACCTATCCAAACTACTACCAAGACTTTAAAGTAAGAAGAGTGTAATTCGTAGATAGAAATAAAGAGCCCATCACTAGCACTTTGTAGAATCCTCAAGAGAATAATTTATATTAACAAACATATGCTCACTTCATCATTTAGAATGCATACACTCAGATTAAAATTATAATGTTAAAATTCCTGGAGAATTTCTGAATTACATTTATGTAAATAAGTGTCCATTCAAAGCTATTTTCCAGGATAACCAACAATCTCTTTTTTGGGGGGAGGAGGAGGAAGACTAGCCTTGAGCTAACATCTGTGCACATCTTCCTCTCCTTCTTTTTGTGTGGGACGCCTGCCACACCATGGCTTGCCAAGTGGTGCGTAGGTCCACACCCTCAATGCAAACAGGCAAACCCAGGGCTGCTGAAGCAGAAGGCGTAAACCCAACCACTCTGCACCGGACCAGCAGCCCAACAATCTATTTTAGAGAAGCTTGCAGCTATCCAGAGTTTTCTTTTTCTTTTCAATTTTTTTTGCTCTCCCCTACAAGACAGGAAACTAATTACAGTTTTGGAAATTATAATTTACTTCATGTCTATCACCTATTTTTTTAAGATTAGGATCTTAAATCCAAGCATATGTCAAATATAGTTCACTCTGTACTGTGTTCATAACACATAAATACATTTATTCTGTCATTAAAATATTTTATTAACACACACACAGCCTGTTTAAGTACTTGTTGACTGGAACATTTAGTTAAGTATCTATGACATCCTGTTGACAGAGAATTAAAAGTTAAATAAATCACGTAACTCTATAATTATATGTTCCGGATTGTTGAAAATCTTGTTAGGTATTTATTGCTAAACAAGCAAATAAGCAGGTTAGGTTACAAAGTTTGATAGCAAATCTTTATGGTAATATAAATTAGAATTTTTTTACTAGGAAATAAAAAGCTGATGATTTGGGTGAAGCTAGTAATATAATTCACAGTGTGCAGTTTGACTGAAACTATGATATTTGGAAATTTATCAAACTCTATCCCTTGAGTCCATGATCAGCAAGCGACAATCAGCAAAGAGAGTCATTTAGTTAAGATGGTTAAACAGTCCATCAATTTATAGAAAACTCTGTCAAACTAGAACAGTTATATTTATCTGGAATATATAAGAAAAATTTTTCCCATGAAGTAAAATTGACCATAAGCTGTAGGTATATTGAAATATTGGGCCAAAATCTTCGTTCTTCTTTGTATCTATGCTCATTGTCATGTAACTTTTCAGTTCTACAAGGGGAAAATGTACTTTATCAACCATTGACTTTGTGCTTAGCTATATGGTTTGCATTGGCTAATAAAATGTTAACAAGTATGACACAAATGAGAAGTTGAACTATCTTTTGTAATAGCACATTCAGTCTTGTGACTCAGCCATTGACAATGCAAGAAAATATTCTAACTAGCACAATGGTATACAGAGAAGAGCTATCCAATAACCGTACAGATCTATAGACTGGAGGTGAGTTTGCCAGGTAGGCAAGACTTTATGAGGTTAACCAAAATGTTGTAGCTGATATTAGCAGAGCTGCCCCAATCAATTCCCCAATAAAAAATAATAATTGCATAACATTACATATCACTCAAATTTTATTTTATTATTATCAATCAACAGTTATTATATACAACTCAAGATTGTTGTGAATGACAATTTTAGGTTTAGTGATAGCTTCTTCTGAAGGGTGCGGTTTTAACTTTTATTTTCTGATGTCTTATATACAAAGAGCAAATACAATTTATATTAATGTATATACTTTAAACAAGCAATGTTCTGGACTTTGTAGGAGCCAAGACATGACTTCCTTGCAATTAAATGTACCAATGCTTCCTGTGTGGAATTAAATAAGTAATTCTTTTCAATTTAGTGTCTGAGTGTAGACCAACACTTAGTTTATTATACTGAATTTGATGTATCCTCCCTGATGACAATCTATAACTTTTTAGAACAACTTTATAAACCCATTCTGTGATGACTTAAAAAGAAGAATGAAAGATTTACTGTGCAGCCAAATGGTAATGTGTATTAACGCAGAAACCTTTACACGAGAAACTGTGTGTAGAGATTTAAGTTATCTGAACATTACTGTGTTATTTATTGTTTTATAACTAATTTACACAGTTTAAATTTAACAGATGTTAAATGATCTGTCAACTGGGGAGTTACATTAAACACATGCACTGCTTTGCTGTTTGAAAAAAGGAATTGTATTAAAAATAGTAAAAGACTTGGGCACTTCTTTACAATAGTCTTCAAAATGAATGTCTTACCTTCTTACATTAATGACATACTATTTGGTATGGATTAACTTCCTGACAATCTCTTTCACATGTTTATTCCTGAAGCTATAGATCAGTGGACTCAGCATGAAGATGAACCCTGTGTAAAAGACAGAGGCCCCCTGACCACGAGCCATGAACTTTTGGAAATAGGAGCAGAATATAGAAATGGGATGGTCCCATGGAAAATGATAATGGTGGTCAGGTGGGAGGCACAAGTGGAGAAGGCTTTCTGGTGCCCCTCAGCTGAAGACTTCTTCATGACAGCGATAAAATTAAAACAGAGGAATTAAAAATGATCATCAAGCTGCTTACTTCATTGAATGTGGCAGAGACTAAAGTACTCTTCTGGCTAATATAGGAGTCAGAGCAAGACACAGAGTCAATGGCAGTGTGCTCACAGACACAGTTATTTGTTTCCTATGAATGATAATTCCAATAGAAATTAGGTAAAGGTAGTGGAACAGACTGTGCCCCAAGAGTATGATTCACCCATCAACAAGGAACAAAGCTTCCAGGCCATTACAATGTGTAAAGAAGAGGGTTAAAATTGCCACTGATACCGAACCTGAAGTGAGTTCACTCTCCCGTTGTGCAGCAAGCCAATCTCTGACACCGGGTGTGATGGAAGAAAGTAGGAATTTTAGTTTTTCACAGCGCTGAGCAAGGAGAGATGGCAGCTAATGCAGAAATCCCAAACTCCCCAAAAAGCTAAAAGGAAGAGTTTTTATTTGGGGCTTTAGGTAGGGGAGGGGGAGCATATGGCCTTGCTGGTCAGCAGCTTTCCCACCAGCCTGTATCTCTTTGCGGGGAGGAGATAATCCAGGTGCTTGTCCTTGATGGTGTCTGTCTCCATGGAGGATAGTGGATTCTGGAGCCAGGAAGCCAGAGAGTAAGCAGGGAATTAGCGTTTTGGTTTTAACCCCATGTATGCTGGGTTTAATGTGGGGAAACTGATATCAAGTTCGATATCACCACAAATCAGTCCTATGCCAACATGAACCTTTCTGTCACCACAAATATGCATGCAAAGAAGAATTGCATGATCTGTTCTATGAAGGAGATGTCTCTGTCCTCAATAAGCAACTTTTCTAATAGTTTGGATGTAAGTACTGTAGAATAACAGAAATCAACAAAGGATTAGTTGCTGAGAAAAAATAGGTGGGGTTGTGGATTTTGGGATTGATCTTGATACCCATGATGATGCCCAGATTCCCCAGCACAGTGACTGTGTAGGTGGTTAAGAATAAGAGGAACAGAGGCACCTGGAGTCCTGGATATTCTGAGAAGCCCAAGAGAATGAAAGTGACTTCAGCACTGTGGTATTCTTCATTCCTGTGGACAAAATAGGAAAGTTGATTCAGAGAAGTGAGAAGCATAATTTGGATAAAGCAATTTAAAATGAGGAAATGTTGAGAGACTTAGTGATTATCTATAAATAAGTTTGTATAAAATACTTAGTTTCAACCATTACATTATTTCAAAAGCTAGAATTTACTACATCATAATTATAGAGTGAATGTGAAATCTATGCAAGTGGAATAATAAAAGAAGGCTGTTCAGAAAGGAAGCACAAAAACAAAGTTGGCCCAATTATATTTCAAGTTAACAGACTCAGTACCTCAGAGACTTTGGCTTCATAAGAAGTCCAGTTTAGTTTTTGTATGAATCTGAGTTTAGTTAGAATGCTTGTCTTGGAAGAAATACATATCATATGTTTCTACAATTTCTTCCATGCCTAACTTGTTTAACTATGGGAAATTAGAACTCGAAAACAAACTTAATGACTGAGCAAAATGATCAGGTTACTTTTTGTTTTTACTATTGTTGCTATAACTTTTTCTGAATTTCCCTTTCCAGTGAACTTCTTACACTCAGTTGCACATTCCCCCCCCCATATTTTAGATATTTCCTGCAGAAGAATAATGCACTTGATCAACCACATTTACCTAATTATTGAACATAGTAAAAATCTGTTATATTGTAATGTCAAATATTTAGAGAGATTTGTAGTAGAAATAAACTTAATTATAATATGTCCAGATAATTTGTATTTCACTGGAGACCTTCCTACAATATCATCATTTGATAGTCGTTTTAGTGTTCCTCAAAAACCCCAAAGCCACTGCTTCCTGAGGTATTACAGTGTGGTTTTTATTTGGTTAGGGATTTTCTTTCATTGAGTTGGTGTCAATAGACAGAAATATAGTCCTTCCAATGCCATTTTCTTAATTTCTTGATCTTCCAATAATTTTACCACCACTTGACTCATTCTTCATTGATCATGGTCCTACTCTTAACCATGCCTTTATCGATAATTCTAAGACCTCAAAAATATCAATTTCATCCACATCTGTAACATACTATGTATTGTATGTATTTTTTATCATTTACCGTTTTAACATTGTGTGTTCCACAGTAAAATAATATTCATAAAAGCAAACATGGGGCACTAGAACAGAGTAAGTACTCAATAACATTTATCAAATAAATTAATATATGAGTACATGAATGAGTGAATTCTAGCCATATAATATGCATGCACTGGGGTAAAAGCTTATAATAATACTAAGTAAGTTACATTTGACTAGAAAATGAGCACCACGCTGTAAACTCACAAAGCACTGAAACACATCTTGAATCCTGCAAAACAGAATAGCCATACTTAAACCCCATGGGACCTAAGCTTCATGAATTAGCATAACGTAAGGATATTGGGGGAGGGGAGAATGCATTGAATTCTTTTTTAAAAATGTCCTGTGTTCCTCCAAAATGTCTTGACTGCTTTTTTCTGCCATTATCATCAATTGTTCTCAAAGCCACTTCCTGACTGCTTGCTGAACCCTAAAATGGCTCTAGGCAAAGAGAAGGCTATTTCACATACAATTCTGTAAAAATTCTATGTCTTATTAGTAGCTGAAATTCAACATGTTATAGTTTTCACTCAGTTGTTTTGACTTTGTCCTCCAAGACCATATACAGCACTTAAAGGTTTCCTGTATGTATATAAAGATATCATTCAGAAGCTTGCCCTGTGTCCAAGTGGTTAAGTTTGTGTGCTCCGCTTCACCGGCGGAATCCCTGGTTTGGATCCTGGGCATGAACATGGCACTGTTTACCAGGCCTTGATGAGGCAGCACCCCACATAGCACAACCAGAGGCACTCACAACTAGAATATACAACTATGTACTGGAGGTCTTTGGGGAAAAGAAGAAGAAAAAAAGCAAAAAAGATTGGCAACAGATGTTAGCTCAGGGGTCAATCTTTAAAAGAAAAAATAAAGATATTATTCACATATCCCTGCTTTTTTTCTTTGTCACTTGCTCCTAAATTCCTTTGATTTGGTACCTGTGATTTAGTCTTCCATCACATTTATTAGTATTTCCTGAATGTTTTTTCAATTTAACATAAAACTCATTGAGTGCAAATTCCATACCTGAATGTACTTTTTCCAAAATTTGTGTTCATTCTCTATGGCTGATATAACAAGGTCTGAGCTACTAGGATTGAAAGATAAAGCATCACCATCAAGGAGAAATATAATTTCTGATATACATTAAGCTCATTCTTACCCACACATCTTTTCCCCACATGCTACTTTTTACTCCACCTCCTGCACACTGTATTTATACTAACAGAGTTGCGGCAAAGTTCATGGACCCTCATTTAGTCCTAGGATGTGTCAATCCTCTTCAGCTGACGGAGAGCACAAGGGGCTGTGCACATTCTTTTCCTCTTTCCCAGTGCATTTCCACTGGGAACGGCTTTCCCATAGCATTTCCACTGGGAACGGCTTTCCCATAGCATTTCCACTATGTGTTCAGCACTACAATAGGCAATTTAGAAACCACAAAATTATTAAACATGGACCTCATCCTCAAAATTTTTTCTTATGAGAATTATTCTGAGGAATAATGGATATAATTACAAATTATATATTACAACATATAATTCCTGTTTGCTATTAAAATTAAAGTTTGTGTGCATAAGGAGAAAGATAAGAATATTGTGATTGAAAATATCTGAAAACATTTCCTAGGTCTGTGAATAATAATAAATGTGGTGAAAGATAAGTAATCAGATATTTCTAGTTGGCTGAATGGAGTAGTAATCATTGCAGTTAGATTTACACAGGTGTTTGCTTCCTGTAAAGATTATTGAAACACATTATTTTCCTTTTAAAGTCAAATAAAATAAGGTTGAATCAGTTCACCCAAATGCAGAATAATTTGACTTTTTCATTTAGTGAAGCTTATTTGCTGAGATTAATGGACTTCAGGAAAGTTACTGCTGAGAATTAAACTTTTTAAAAAATGCAGTAACAAACCTGAAAAAATAGTAACAGTGGTAGTCTACCGTATATTGCAATGACTTCTTGCTCTAATCTATCGAAAATAAACTCAGAGTTCTCACAGAGAAAAGGAGAGCAAAAAGCTGAATCCTACCACCCAACTGTGTCACACAAATACACCACAAAGACCTTAGGGATGTTAATCTGGGAGAACATCACTGAAGTCTTGCCTTGGAGGCTACAAATAGAGCAATTAGAAGAGTTAATGCCTCATGCGATGTTTTGTTAACATGTAATTTCTTCTAACTATTGGGGAATAATTTCATTATGAACTTTAATCCATTGGTCTTTTAAACATGTTGAACCAGACAATACATTTTGTCATCAGATACCCATAAAGTACAGAGACATACAAAAGAAAAATCAGCTATTTGACAACAATCCAGAGAAATCCACTTTTTTTTTTCTGAGGAAGATTTGCCCTGAGCTAACATCTGTGGCCAATCTTCCTCTAATCTGTATGTGAGCTGCCACCACAGCATTGGCCACCGCCAAGTGGTGTAGGTCTGCACCAGAATGAAACCTGGGCTGCTGATGTGGAACATGCTGAACTTAACCACTTGCCACCAGGGCTGGACACAGAGACAATAACTCTTAATATTTGTTGTATTTCTGGTTTTCCTCTCTATATGGAAATTTATGTATGAGTGTGGATCTGGATATAAAATAGATCTTAAGTATCATATTATACATATATTGCTTATTATCCTTTCTTTAATTTAACATTGTATTATAAGCTTCATTTTCTATGAAAATCGTCAATATTCTTAAGATAATACAATTTTCATTACTCTTCCAAACATGAGCACAATGCTATTCTCTTCTTACATTCGTTATTGAAATTTAAAGAAAAAAAGCTTGTATTTTTCAGTTTGTAATCTAGGTTTATAGGAAGGATAACACATTGATTATTTAAGGACCTGCCATATCTTAACATATACACATCTCAGCTGATTTAAAAGAACAGATGTCAGCAAACTTTTTCTGTAAAGATCCATAAAGTAAGTACTGTAGGCTTTGTGGGTCATATAATCTCAATCCCAACTATTCAATTCTGCATGTTATAGCATGAATTCAGCCATAAACCACACAGAAATCCAAGGGCTGGCTCTGTTCTAATAAAATTTTATTTGTAATAAAAGGGCAGACCAGATTTAGTTTGCGGGTCATAGTTCCTCATCCTATGCAATAAGAAAATTTTTCTTGATTATGCAAGGTCGAAAATTATGTTCAGACCAGTAGGAAGATGTCTTCTGATTAGTGATACACGGACCTAGCCTCCTTCCAAATTGTGGTTTATAATAATGTGATTATTTAAGGTAATTCTAATGTAGGGGAATAAGAAATAATTTGTTTTAAAAGATATTGCACTCTTTGAATTGTCACTATGCAAATTTTTTTATGTTTTTTCAATTTTGTTTTGTTTTGTTTTAAGCTACGTTCAGTCCATTAGGAGTACTCTTCAGAAGTTGAGATAATTGAATAATGCCCACGATTTTTTCTGATTGGCAACATCATAATAGGATTTTGAACTTTGGGCTGAACTATAATGTTAAGATATATTGCAGGGACAAGAAATAAAAACAAAAGACTTTGTAAGCAAAGATAGTCTGAGCCAATGTAGAGATTTGGATGTTCCTGTTCCCATCAATTAGAAGTAGAGTTTATGCAGGTAGCAGGAAGGGATAAGGTTGGCGTATCAAAGGAACCAAATTTGTAAAGAATGCAATTGGGATCAGTGTGTCTGGTTGAACCCTGTAATAGGCTTCCATGCCAACAGGGTAAGTAAAAAACAATGGAGAAGTTGTGGTTGTAAAAAGTAAAGGTATTGTGAAGGAAACAGATTCCGTTCTAACATAATCATGGCATGTGACTTGACTGCCTAAATAGGTTGTGTAGACAGAAAGAGGCAACTCTTCTTTTCACTTAAGTTTTGAACAGAGCATTATGTTCTGGAGAGCATCTCATTGTGTGAGCCAGTCATTCCCAATAACTATTACTAATTGTATAGCTACCCAGCAATGTCAAGTAATTAAAAGTCAGAAGTATATATTGTAACTAGAGCATCTAATAAACCAATCAAGGGCCTGAAGATGTCTGGAATACAGAAGAAAAACAAATGGATACCCTAACTTATGTCTTCAAATAATTCAAGGCTAAGATGTGAAAGAATTGCTGGCCTTGTTTTCTATGTCTTCAAGAGAGAGAATTAATTCTATTGATTTAAAAACCACAGGACAACAAGTTTCAGAATGGAAAAAAACAAAAGGAATTTCTCTCTATAGTGTCCAAAAGTAGAATAGTGGGAATCACTCTTGACACCCCTGGGTTGCTCAGTTTCACTAATAGGATACAATAAATGGCTATAAAGATATAAAGTTTAATGTAAGTAAAAGGAAGGGGGTGGCTCTTTAGGAAGAATGGAGGCAAAAAAAAGAACCACCACAATCTCTCTCTGCATTTCATATATTCTGTGACTAAGTCTCACATTAGTAGAGAGCTCTAAGATCACTTCATTTTTGGTGTTCTCAAAATACTCTATTGTTTTTAAATTATTTTTATGCTTCTCAAATTCTGGAACTTATACATACCTAATGAGTTGGTTTAACTACCCTTTCAATAAAAGTAACTATTATAGTAATTAAGTAGCATACTCTAACCTTCCTAACCAATAAGGATTTGGTTCAATGTAAGATTTCTTAGTTCTTGCCTGTAAATGAGGAGGCCATTCATGCAAGCATCTATATGTATATAAATATAGCATACAATAAGACATAAATAATTCAATTCAAAATAGCCTCCTAAATCCAGTAAGATTTATAGATATATTGAGTAGAGACAAATAAATATACATATAGATATAGATATAAATACTTTTGAAAATGGAAAGTATGAAGTGTATGCCCACAACTAGTGCTCTGTATCTAGGATAACTCTCAATTAATGTGATTACAGGCAATGTTCTTCATCTTTCTCTGATCTAAGCTGGGTCTCCAGTCTGGGACATATTTGAAAAAAGATTAGAGTTAAGGTAAACCTGTTAATGGATCTCTTAAATCTCAGTTTAGCATTATTTCTTATCACACAAGAGGCAATTTTTCTTTCGTGAGTTTATTCTAGTTTGACATAATGAGAACGAAATATTGGATTTGCTTTCCCCCAACATTGCCAGTTCAGCTCTCATCTGTTCCATTCTCAACCAAATTACACAGGAATTAATAGAATTTTTTTTTCATAACATCCAGTAGTACAAAATCTCTCTGTAATATAGTAGCAGAGAGAATGAATTTGTCTTTCCTTTACAAGTAATACAAATAGAATAACTACTAGATGGCAGGGTGATACCATAATTTAAATCAAGACACTAAAATCTCAGTGTATTAATTGCTTTAAAGAGAGTAAGAGAGGAAAGAAATAGAAAACTAGATGTTAATAGTGTGAATATGCAGTAAAGATAATTTATTCCAATCCCCTTTGTTTCAGAGATAAGGGAACACAAGTGCAAACATGATAAGTTACTTGATCCCATTCAAGCATTAACTCACCTTTTTATTTTTATGTTGTTTCCCCATATATTAATTTTGAACTAGGAGTAAAGTGTTGGCTCTTAGTCACTTACAAATCACACAGTTTGGGGAATAAAGAGCATTAACAGTTCATTTCAATTAATTTATAATAAGTAAATACACAAATAAAACGGAGCTTACTAATACATACAGGTGTTAGTATAGAGAAATAAATCCTTAGAAAAATGCAAACCTCCATCAAAACAAAGAGCAAACAAAATAAATTAAATGGTGAAAAGTCATTTATCTAGTAATATAGACACACATGAGTATCATATATCATAAACATTTACATGAATATATATGACGTAAAATATCATAGATATGCCTTAAAATATTACAGAACTGAAACAGAACATATTGCTTATATTAATAGATTTAATGACGAATTTAAATTCAGCGCTGTCTTATATACGTGAGAGATTTGTAAGCAAAGAGATTTAGTAAACAAAGAATAAGTTTCTAAATTAATTTCTAATTTCTAAATTAATTTCATTGTCACAGAAAATTTTCTGAATAATTTGAATTCTTTGGCCTTCTTTGTGGCTTGCATTATGATCCAGCAAGTGATGGATTGTGGTAAGCTTTCCATGTGCACTGAAAAATATGTGTATGCTGTTTTTGTTGGGAGTCATTCTATGAAAGTTAAACTAGGTTAAATATGTCAATTATGTCATTTAGAACTTCTATATCCTTAGATATTGTATTGCTTGTTTATTTATCAATTGGAAAAGTGTGTTATATTCTCCCACAATGATGAAGGACTTATTTATTTCTTCTCATATCTCTGGATTTTTTTTCCCTATTTTGTAGATCTATTATTGAGTGTGTGGACATTTGAACTGTAATATCTTCTTAGTAAGTAGAGCTCTATATCAATGTGAAATAATCATCTCTTTATCTTTAGTAATTTTATTTTACTTAAAACCTACTATGTGTTATAATAGGTGCATGAGGTTTCTCTTTTTGTTATTTATTTATTTATTTTGGGGGGGGGCATTAGACCTGAGCTAACATCTTCTGCCAATCCTCCTCTTTTTGCTGAGGAAGACAGGCCCTGAGCTAACATCCATGCCCATCTTCCTCTACTTTATATGTGGGACACCTGCCACAGCATTGCTTGACAAGCAGTACCATGTCTGCACCTGGGATTCGAACTGGTGAACCCTGGGCCGCTGAAGGGGAATGTGTACACTTAAACGCTGCACCACCAGGACGGCACCATGCATGGGCTTTCTTTAGAGAGACTTTGCTTTGTATACAGTTTCAGCATATTTAAAGTCGGTGAACACATGCGTAACTTACTACCCAGAAATTTACCCAGATCTATACCCCACAGAAATATTTATGTTCACCAAACAACACAGTAAGTGTTCATATGCCACTATTTATGATACCTGAAAAGTAAAAAACAACTTAGAAAGCCATCAACATTTTCATGTAGAAAATTTGGAGTATATTCAAAGAAATTTGCAAACAAGATGAGTGTTATAAATGTAACGCTGATCAAAATAAACAGATAAAATATTGGTGTTATAAAATTAAATAGTTATTTACTTTGAATAAGAGAAGGGTTGGTAAATGAAAATAATTGTGTCCTTTTTTTTTTTTGAGGAAGACTTGCCCTGAGCTAACATCCATGCCCATCTTCCTCTCCCTTATATGTGGGACGCCTACCACAGCACGATGTGCCAAGCTGTGCCAAGTCCACAGCTGGGATCCCAACTGGTAAAACCTGGGCCGCCAAAACGGAACCTAAAGTGTGCTTCTGAGTTTTGTTAACGTTCTGTTCCTTGATCTCTGTGCTGGTTACAGAGGTGTACTTAATTTGTAAAGACCTGTGTTCCTTTTCATGCACTTTTCTGCATGCATGTTAAAACCAAAAATATACATTTTAAAAATTTTATAAAGATATTAGACAAAAGCAAATAAAAAGAAAAATGTCGAAATCATAACAGGTGGTGAAGGAAAATGCAGACTGTAAAGCTTTAAATGTATTCAAAGAAACAAATACTATATTACAAAGAGCTACAAGCCACAATGAAGTTATAACAGTTATTAATATTTACATACCCAATGACAAAGCAACGATTTCCATAAACCAGAAATTATAGAAGATGAGAAGAGAAATGAACAAACTCTCAACTCAAGACAAAAGAAAAATTTTTAAAAATTTATTACCTGAGATTATAATCACAAATAACAAAATCACATATATATCACAGAACTCCAGTGAGAGGAGATTTTTTTTCAATTGCACATGAGCAGGTATAAAAACTGACTATACTTTAACCCATGAGTAAAATCACAATAAATAAAAAAAAGATAAAAATGTAAATAATATTCCTTGGATACTAAAAATTACAAGTATAAATTAATAACAATGTTTATTAAACAGTAATTCACTCCATTTGAAAATGTAAAAGCATTCCATTAGAAAATAACAAAGAAATAATATAGACTACAACTTCATAATTAGCATATAAGATGTATTTAAGGAAATCAACAGAGGAAATTTTATGGAATTGCATATCGACTGCACAAAGTGAAAATAAAACACTCCACTCCAAAGGCCTAGAAAAAGGCCTTAAGATAATAACAATACCTAAAATTAGCATCTCATCCATCTTTTAAAAAACATTTCAGATCAGAGTAAGCAAATAAATATCAGACACTTTTTGCATTACTTGAGGAAGATAATCCCATGAAGTGGAAGATGCCTATAAGTAGAGAAACATTTATCAAAAGTGAAAAAAACTATTTCTGGCCCTCAAATTACTATAATTCAATGTGTGTACAGGGAAGAAGTCTGAAGGAACAGTTTAGAAAAGAGAAAAGGGAAGTGGAGATTCTATTAGTGTTATTAAACAGGTAAAATCAATAATAAAATTCCTCTTACACAACCAATAATTGAAAACAGGTCCAAAACATGGTAGAAAACAGCATTAGGTACAGGATAAGGGATAGCAATTATATATATTTATGTATATATAAATATTTATTTTATTTTAGATATAATTTTATATAAACAATTTTATATATATATATCTTTTATATATATAAACAAATATGTTTGAGGTGAAAAGCACAGGGAAAAATATTTCTAAGAGAAACCAGGGAAGGAAAAATAGGTGAGTACCCTTTAGAGTTGTAAAGGTTAAGAGAAAGAGGAAACAAAATGATTAAATTAAGTTAAGCATCCTCTATTAGCAAGTTAGAAGAAACAAACACACATACATAGAACCCTTAAAACCACAAATTTTATATATAGAGAGATATATATACAGATATAGATATATACACGCATATACATATGTATGTGCTTATATATATATGTGTGTGTATGTTTATAAGCACACACATTTCATTTCACTATAATGTCAGAAGAAAGCAAGAAAGGAATCATAACTAGAAATCTTGTAAACCAACAAAATTCTCAACTTAATCCACAAAGTTAATTAAAAAAGTCTGTATCTGTACAATCCTACTATCAAGGGGGTGGGGGGGCATAGAATGAGTCAAAATATTTCAAACAATAAAAATGTCCCCAAAATAATACAACACAAAGTAAGCAGAAGAAAACTATACCATGGCATTTTAAATTGAACTAAAATCGTTAAATAATAATTTGGAAACGTTAAAAATATCCCTTGAGTAAAAATTTCAAAGAAATGAAACAAATAGAATAAAGGGACTATACCAAAAAAGATTTTATTGGACACAATAGAGACAGAAATTGAAAAAAGTTGTGGAAAAAGATCAATGAAATCAAATTCAGTTCTTTTGATAGATCAATACAATCAGTAAGTGCTTGGCTTGATGTATCAAGAGACAAAAACACAGAGAAAACCCTACCAATGCCAATATTTAAAAAGAATATACTCTAGATATTAGGAAGATAATAATGAGATATTATAAATATTTTTGTCATTTTTTCAAGTCATGTACCTTTTATATATCCTGCTATCTTTAGATTTGCCAGGACTTTTCTTAATATGCTTGACCAATGTAACATGTGAAATAAAATGAATAGCTTTCTGATACCGTCTCATACATTTATTCCTGAGTATATTATTTTTAAAGCCTTAGGGAAATCAATTAATAAAATTTTATTTCATATTTTTGCTTGCCTGCTCTTAAGAGAAATTAATCATTTTTATCATTTTCTTTAAAATTTTATACTTAGAATTAGACATGTGGATTTCACTCTTTTCCTATATTGTGGAAAACCAAACACTTTTATAGAAGTCATTTTTCACCCTGTCAGGCAGTTGGACTTAACAAAAACCTGATCTCCATTCCTGTTGCAAGGTAAAGTACAGAGAGAAGCTAGGCCATATATCACAAACTCACATCAAATATCAGCCTCAACGGAGAAAAACTGAGAGCTATCCCTTTAAGAACAGGAACCAGAGAAAGATGCCCACTTTCACCACTCTTATTTAACATAACATTGGAAGCCCTAGCCTGAGCAATCAGGCAAGAGAAAGAAATAAAAGGGATCCATATTGGAAAAGAAGTGAAACTGTCACTCTTTGCAGATGATGTGATTTTATATATAGAAAATCCTAAAGAATCCACTAAAAAACTTTTAGAAACAATAAATGAATACAGTCAAGTCGTAGGATAAAAAAACCAGCATACAAAAATCGGTTGTGTTTCTATACACTAACAACGAAGTACCAGAAAGAGAAATTAAGAATACAATTCCATTTACAATTGCAACAAAAACAAAAAAAATACCTAGGAGTAAACTTAACCAAAGAGGTGAAAGATCTGTAAACCGAAAACTATAAAACATCGTTGAAATAAATTGAAGAAGACACAAAGAAATGGAAAGATATTCCATGCTCTTGAATTGGAAGAATTAACATAGTTAAAATATCCATACTTCTTAAAGCAGTCTATAGAGTCAATGCAATCCCTATGAAAGTTCCATGAAAAATAAATAAATATCTCAAATCAAGTTTTCTGTTTCTTCTTGTGTATATCTTGATATACTAAAATAGTCAAGTGGGCACTTCAAGCTATCTTCTCCTGCCACAGAATCACCAAAGAAAAAACAAAGAAAAGAAAAAAGCAAATACTATCAGAACAAACATTGTCAGAAACTGGAAAACAGCCAAAGATGTACAACAACCAAGGTAATGCTAAAACAAAACCTAACAAAACAAAAGTTAAGTTAAAAATGGTAAGAAAGTTTGTGACACATATACTTGCATTTGGTGAGAACCTCCATGGTGTGGTTACAGTGTTGACATAGTAGCCTGCATTCCCAGTATGGGATTCTGAACTCTAGTTTTGGAGTGAACAGAAACAATTATATTTGAAACTTATTGTATACGTCTATTCCAGTCTGCCTGCAGGCTACATGAAAGACTGATCCAAAGTGCCTATCTCATGTTTCATCTAACACAGAACTCTCAAGTGGGAAGAACAATGAGCATTGCTTGAAAACACTGAAAGATGAATAGTGATCCACTGATACCTAAGATCCAGAAGAAAAAGCAGAGTAGAGTTTATTTGGGAAACTAGGACATTCAAAAATGAATCTGTATATGGAGGAATTAGGAAGATCTGGTCGTGTTGAGGGTAAGATGCATGCTCTTCTTGAGGAGAACTTGAGGCAAGAAGTTGAGGAGATCCTCAGCAGATCCCTAGGCTCAATATAAGCCTAGCTGAATGTTGAAAGATTGTCCTAGCACTTAGCCAATCTGCAATGACCAGAAGATGACTATATGCTCTCTACAAGACAGGCACTTTAGACCCACAGAAACAACAGGTAAAAAGTGAAATGATGTAAAATGATATACTATGCAGAAGATAAGCAAAAGAGAACAGGTATGGATGTATTAATAACAGACAAAACAGACTTCAAGTCAAAAACAGCTACAAGAGACAGAGAAGGGCATTATACATTGATAAAAGGGTCAGTTTCTCAAGAAGCTATAACAATTAAAAATAAATAAATAAATAAATTTATATATATAAATATTTATATATATCTATACCAAATATATATATACACCAAATAATAAAGCCCTGTTAAAAAGTTCAACTGGGTAAATTTTAAAGATCTTATTGACTTTATTCAATGATTCAAGAATCAAGCAGCATCCAATCTATCAGACAGAAAGGAGCTCTGAGAAATTACACAAAATGAAAAACTTCTGCTGGCAGAAGGGAGCAGGAAAAGGAAGTTACGCTAGACATAAAAGCAGAATGGTTGTATCGAGGTTACTTTCCTTTAGGAGATGACAGAGATTTATCATGCAGACTACCTACCTAGTGCTTCTAAGATGATTTCTGATTGACTGGTTTAAGATTTCTTTTTCAGGAGACAAAACTAAAGTTAAGTGTTGATTTGGTGACATGGGGCTTATCACAACTCACTCCATTTTGGGGATGCTACCTTGGTTTTGACAGCCTCAAAGTATATGAAGGAAAAATTGACAAAATAGAAGAGAGATACAGATGGTTCTATAATAATATATGGAGAATTCAATATACCACTTTCTATAATTGATAAAACATCCAGAAAGAAGAGCAATAATAAAATAGAGTTCCTTTTTTTTTTTTTTTTTTTGAGAAAGATTAGCTCTGAGCTAACTACTACTCCTCTTTTTGCTGAGGAAGTCTGGCCCTGAGCTAACATCTGTGGCCATCTTCCTCTACTTTATATGTGGGACACCTGCCACAGCATGACTTGACAAGCGGTGCCATGTCTGCAGCCAGGATCTGAACTGACAAACCCCAGGGCGCCAAGAAGCAGAATGTGTGAACTTAACCACTGTGCCACCGGGTGTGCCCCTGAAATAGTTCTTAAACCATACTTAAGATAACTAGACCTAGTAGACATATATAAAACATTCCATCCAACAGAAGCAGAATACACATTTTCACTCAGTGAACAAGAAACATTACCGAGGATAGCCCATATGTTGGGCCACTGAACAAGTCTCAATAAACTTAAAAAGATTAAAATCATAAAATGTATCCTATCCAACAACAATGAAATGAAGCTAGAAATCACTAACAGAGGGAAAGCTAGAAAATTTACAAATGTGTTGAAATTAAACAGTACAATCTCTCTCCCTCTCTCTCTCTCTCTCTTTTTTTTTTGTTTTGCTGAGGAAGATAGACTGTGAGCTAACATATGTTGCCAGTCTTCCTAGTTTTGCTTTGGGAAGACTGTTGCTAAGCCAACATCTGTGCCAGAGCTCCTCCACTTTGTATGTGGGACACTGCCACAGCATATCTTGATGAGTGGTGCTTAGGTCTGCGCCCAGGATCTGAATGTGCAAACCCTGGGCCACTTAAGCGGAACACAGGAACTTAATCAATACACCACTGTGCCATCCCCAAACAGTTCATTCTTAAACAAGCAAAGGGCCAAAAAGAAATCACAGAAGTCAGAAAATTCTTATAGACAAATGAAAACAACATAACATATCAACACTTATGGGATGTAATAAAGGCAGTGCTCAGAGGGAAAAGTATGGCTGTAGAAGGTTTTATTAAAAATAAAAAAGAGGGGCTGGCCTAGTGACATAGTGGTTAAGTGTGGCACACTCAACTTCAGTGGCTCAGGTTTGCAGGTTTGGATCCCAGGTGTGTACCTACACCACTTGTCAACCATGTTCTGGCAGTGATCCACATACAAAAAATAGAGAAAGATTGGCCCAGGTGTTAGTTCAGAGCGAATCTTCTTCACCATAATAAATAAATAAATAAACAAACAAACAAAGATCTCAAATCAATAATCTAAGTTTACACGTTGAAGAACTAAAAAAAAAAAAAGAGCAATCTAAACTCAAAACTACCAGAAGGAAAGAAATAAAAATTACAGAGGAGAAAAAATAAATAAAGAATAGAAAAATAGCAGAGGAGAAAACCAAAAGTTGGTCTTTGAAAAGATCAACAAAATTTACAAACCTTAGGTAGATTGACAAAGTGTAGACAAAAATAACTAGAATCATAAATGAATAAAAGTTCACTACCTACACCCTACAGCCATAAAAAGGATTGTAAGAGAACACAATTAACAATTGTACAACAACAAATTATATAACCTAGATAAAATGGGAAAACTCCTATAAACATACCAATTACCTAAATTGACCCAAAAAGACATAGAAAATCTGAGTAGAACTGTAATAAGTAAACATATGGAATCAGTAACCAAAACCTCTCAACAAAGAAAAGCTCAGAATCAGACACTTTCCCTCGTGAATTCTACCAAACTCTTCTCAAACACTTTCAAAAAAATGGAAGAGAAGAGAATACTTTCTATCTCAATCTGAGGCCAGAATTACTTTGATATCAAAGTCAGATAAATAAATCACTAGAAAAGATGATTACAGGCAAATATTCTTTATAAGCATGATGCAAAAATCCTCAGGAAAATACTAGCAACCAAATTCAACAGCATATTAACAGGGATATACACCATGACCAAGTGTGATGTTTTTCAAGGGTGCTTCAACATAAAAAAATTAATCAATGTATGTGCCACACTAATAGAACCAAGCAAAAAGCCCTATCAACCTCTAAATTGTTATAGAAAATGGATTTGACAAAATCTAATACCATTTCATCATTAAAAAAAGCACACTAAGAAAACTAGATACAGAACGGTAGTAAGCAATGTGATGAAGGATATTTATAAAAAGTGCAATGCTAACATCATACTCAACGGTGAACGACTGAAAGCTTTCTACCTGAAATCAGGAAGGAGACAAGGATGCCCATATTCACAACTGCCATTCAACATTGTGCTGGAACTCTTACCAGAAAAGTTACACAAGCAAAAGTAGGAAAAAAAGTAACCACATTGCAAAGGAAAAAGTCAAATTTGTTTATTCAATGAAGGCATGCTCCTATACATAGAAAAATCCCAAAATATCCACAAGTTACCAGACTTAGTAAACACATTCAGCAAAGTTGCAGAGTCCAAACTCAACACAAAAGTCTGCTGTGTTCCTCTACATCATTAGCAAAAATTCTGAAAAAGATAAGAAAACAGTTACATTTACAATAGCATCTAAAAACAATTCCTAGGGGTAAGTTTCACCAAGAAAGTAAAAAAAAACTTGTACACTGAAAACAACAAAACATTGCTGAAAAAAATTAAGAAATACTTAAATAAATGGAAAGATATCCACTTATTCCACTGTTCAAGAATTGGAAGACTTGGTATTTATAAAATGGCAATACTATCCAGTGATATACAGTTATAAAGCAATCTCTATCAAATTCCACAGATTTTTTTCCAGAAATAGTCAAACTCATCCTCAATTGCAAATGAAATTGCAACAGGTCCCAAATAACTAATATTGAAAAAGAAAAAAACATTTGAGGACTCACTCACACTCCTTAAGTTTAAAACTTACTACAAACCTATAGTTTGTATGGTATGACTGTGGTATGACATAAGGTTAGATATATGGACCATTGGATTAGAAATTTGAGACCTGAAATAATTCCACACATCTATAACCTGTTAATTTTTAACAGGGGTAGCAGGAGAATTTAATAAGGAAAGATTAGTGTCTTCAACAAATGATACTGGGACAACTGCATTTCCACACGCAAAAGAATGAAGTTATATACTTACATCACAATGTGCAGAATCATGAACACAAAATGGATCCATGGCCTAACTACAAGAGCTAAAACTGTAAAAGTCTTAGAAGAAAACATAGAGATAAATCTTCATGATCTTGAATTTGGCAATGGATCATTAGATAAAAGCATGGGCAGCAAATCAAACAAACACATTGGACTCCCTAAAAATTCAAAACTTCTGCTTGTCAAAGGACATTATCAAGAAAAAGAAAAGATAATCTACAGATCTGTTGAAAATGTTTGTGAAGTATATATCTGATAAATGGTTAATATCCAGAATATATAAAGAACTCCTATAACTCAAAAACAAAAAGACAAACAAACCAATTTTAAGAACAGGGTAAAAGATTAGAATAGATGTTTCTCCAATGAAGTTATGCAAATGGTCAATGAGCACATGATAAAATGCTCACCATCATTATTCATTAGAAAAAGCAGATCAAAACCACTTCACACTCACTAGGATGCTAATAATAATAATAATAATAATAATGGAAAGTAAGTGTTAGCCAGGATATCTAGAATTTGGAATCCTTGTACAGTGCTGGTGGGAATGTAAACTGGTCAGTCACTGTAGAAAATGGTTAGGTGGTTTCTCAAAAATCTATACATACAAATATTATATGCCCTCACTAGTTATGTACCTAAAATGATTGAAATCAGACTCTAAAAGATATTTGTATACCAATATTTTTGGCAGCATTATTCCCAATAGCTAAAAGGTGGAGACAACCCAAGTGTCCATCCACAGAGAATGGATAAACAAAATGTCACATATACATTTAATGGAATACTTTTCATGCCTAAGAATGGATGAAACTCTGATACATCGATCAACATTGAACATATTATACTAAGTGAAATAAGCCACACACAAAAGAACGGATATTGTGTGATTCCACTTACTTTCAAAATGTAGAATAGATAAATTCATAGAGACAGAGTAGATTAGAGGATACCAGTGGCAGAAGGAAGGCTGGATGGAGAGTTATTACTTAGTGGCTACACAATTTCTGTCTGTAATGATAAATATGTTTTTAAATTTATAGTGGTGATGGTTGCACATCATTGTACATATAATTAATGCCATTGAATTATGCACTCAAAGTTGTTAAAATGACGTGTTTTATATATAAGCAAATTTGAAGAAAGTGGTCTATAGAGCCTGAAGAAAATACTGTCAGAGAAGGTCAGGTTATTGAGAAATCAGTTATAAGATAAAAAGTAATAATCACAAAAAAGATGTGGGAATATCTTCCATCACAAGGATAAGGTATGTAAAAGGATTGCTTCAAAGAATTGTTGTGAGGAAAAGCAACAACCAAGGACACTGAGAAGGAAAGGACAACATATTGTGGTAACTTTTAAAAAAAGTTTTTATTAGAAAACAGGAGATGCGTGCTAGAGTATTCAGCATCCTCCAAGAATGATCAATTGAGGCAACATTAATGGTTTTCTCTTACCTGCAACTAAACAGTCTTCTCTTTCTACTTCTTTTCTTTCTGAGATATGAGTATTATGACCTTTCTTTCCAGATCACCAGAGCTTCCCCATAAACTATTTCCTTATTAAAATGGAAGCTGATCTGATCTTAGTTTCCATATACACATAGGAATATGACTTGATTGATATAATTATTTTCATGTCTATGAATAATGTTTAAGAAAAAAAAGGTCAGTTCACCTTGGTCAAATTATCCCAATGGGAATTCCCAAACTCACAGAGGTACCACAATAAATTCCTGCAAGTTAAATATCTCCCAGGTAGAGCTGTTTGGAAATCAGTAAGAAACCATGTATTCTCTGTGTTTTCATTTTTCCCAGAGAATATCGTAAATGTTCTGTCTGAGAAGAGCTAAATAAGAGCTACCAACATAAATGCTGAACATACCAGCTTATTCTTCTTTAGAATATTAAAATAAAACTGGGAAAAGGGTCTTGAATTTGCTATAGAAAAAAGCTGGACACCTTATCTTAGAGAGCAGGTAAGTTCTATCGTCAGGATTCCTCAGAATTGTTTGCATGGTGAGATTTATTAATATATATTCATTGATTTTGTTGGTTGATCCTGAGTATGGTAGTCATGCATCATTGCAAGTACCTTAGATTTAACCCAGATATCTAGTGAGTTGGACACATGTTGTTTTATTTAACGAACCCACAATTAAGCACTGTTCTTAGATCAATAAGAAATGTAATGCTCGAATATATTATTAAAATATCAATTTAATGATTATGTTTGCCTTGACTACTGCTTATTAGAAAAATTTAGCCATAATTTACATACAATAAACTATTGAAACTATTGCTCCATCCACCTGGTAATACAGAGCATCTCTTGTGGTTACATATATTCTATATATTCTATATAATCCATATATGATAATTTGCCCTTTGTGTGTAAATTGCGTACAGGAATTCAAAAAATGAGAGTGATAAATGTTTTTCTTCCATGACTTGAGGAAAGTTCAGAGGAAAGAAATAAAGCAGAGAGTTATTGACTTGTATTTCGGTGAAGGATATAGAGGAAATCTGACAAGGAAAACTCAACACATGTGGAGTGTGTTAAATGTCTCTGTTCCTACTTCATGTTAACTGTCTGAATGTGTCATATTTGTGCTTTGTGTTTCTTATTTCTGAATTTTAATGCTACCTTTTCTATTAAAATTCAGCCAAACCTTGCCTAACTGTTAAAATTTGAAATTAATGAAGATTACCTGAATATCCATCCAGGATGGGTGAAAAGATAGAGAATAAAGCATAGTCAGGTTTATGTCTGTACATTTGGGGACCACCAAGGGAGCAGACCACCAGGGTGTTAGGAAAGTGACCTGAGCTTTAACAAGACTATACTCAAGAGTGTAGTCTCCACATAGGCCAATGGACTAAGAAATGAGGGAAAGTTAACGGATGGGGATTACGTGACTACAAAATGATTTTTGCTAACAAACAGGATATGATAGAAATCAGGACTATTTTAAATGGGTTTCTCTGTATCTCTAACATTCTGAAGTAGATTTGATTACAAACATTCTGTATTTTTACATCTTTTCAATAAATTACAAAAGAATGATAATGATAATGATATGTAATTAAAATGAACTTCCATTTCATTTTTTCAAACATTGAAATAAAATTAAGTCATTAACTTGGCAAATACATGTTGATTACATAAAATGATCAAAATATTGTGTGAGGCTGTAAGGAAGAAAGGAATAGAATTAATATTTTAATACTTGGTGAGACCAGATGCCAGCTAATTGTTTAACTTATACATGTATCATATCATTCATCAAATCCTTCACAATTCATCATTTAATTATCTAGTCAAAATCTTACTGTGGGAGAACCAGATGACTATCTTACTAAATGAGAATTTCAGTGAAGCTTTGGTGTTTTCAGGCTTTTACTCATTTAACACAATACCTGGTACAGAGTAGGTGTTAATTAATTAATTAGATTTTCCCCAAATCAACAGGAGATGAATTTTACTTTCCTTACTTGAGAGAAAAAAATTGAGGTTCAGAAAGTTAACATAATTTGTCAAAAATGAGATACCCACCATTCAACACAGATCTGAAAGGCATAAAGTTTACTTTCTATTTTTTCCATTATCTTCATGGCAGGGAGAAGAGCAGAGACAGGCCCAAATTATCGCCGAGATAAGATTCAGTTAGAGAAAGAAGTTAAAGCATTTAACAATCAGACAAAAATAAATAAACAATATGAAGCAAGGTAGTTAGTTCTAAGTGCTAAAAGACAGAATATTTGAATAAAGGTTGCATGGTGGGCTGCAGTTGTCAGAGAAATCTACCTGGAAATAGTAGGAGTTGAACCGACTGTGATCGGATTCAACAGACCTGATAGGGAATGGCAAAATGTACAGTTTCACTGTTGCAGAGAGTCATTAGGAATTCCAGGGAAGAATATTTAGGGGCCAGCCCAGTGGCGCAGCAGTTAAGTGTGCATGTTACGCTTCGGCAGCCTGGGGTTCACTGGTTCAGATCCTGGATGTGGATATGGCACCATATGGCAAGCCATGCTGTGGTAGGCGTCCCACATATAAAGTAGAGGAAGATGGGCATGGATGTTAGCTCAGGGAGTCTTCCTCAGCAAAAAGAGGAGGATTGGCAGCAGATGTTAGCTCAGGGCTAACCTTCCTCAAACAAAAACAAAAACAAAAATATTTAAATTTAACTGTAGACGCTGGAGATTTCTGTGTACTTGGATTGTGTAAAGGGAATCTTGTTTATGGAGTTTAAAGAAGCAGGATATGAAGGATCCAAAGAAAGGGAGAGAGCTTGGAGAGTCTGCCTCTTGCTGGGAGAAAGGGCACTTTGTTGTGATTGTGTGATTAGATCAGCTGCCCTTAAAGGAGAGAAGAGGGGCAACCACCTGAACCTGTGGCTGTAGATTTATTCTGACGTGTTTGTAAGAGAAGTAACCAGATACTAATACTCAGTTGCTGATTGCTCCTAAGTGACGTTAGAATCACAGACAGGTCAGGCATGGAAAAGGTCCTTAAAGATCTGGTTTAGCTCTCACAGCTTACTTATGGTTAAACTGAAATGCATAAAAGAGATGTGGCATATGGCAAATAGTTGAGTTAAGAAGTAGCAGAAGCAGATGCAGGAAATAATGGTTTTTTCTTCTTTTCCAAATAGTGCAGTATTTTAAAGGATATCTACTGATAACATGATATTATTACCAATATTATAAAAATATGAAAATATGAAATGATTCTTTTAGACATATAGTTCTATCTTCTTAGCTTTCTGTAGAAGTACTTCCAAGTAGGAGAAATAATACTTTGAAGTGATTCAGGAACATAGATTATGGTTTCTGAGTTGTGTACTACGTAGATTTTGTACTTTAAAAAGTAAATTAGGGTCCAGCCTGGTGGTGTATTGGTTAAGTTCATGTGCTTCACTTCAGCAGTCTGGGGTTTTCAGGTTCAGATCTTGGGCACGGGCCTATACACTGCTCATCAAACCATGCCGCGGTGGTGTCCCATGTTCAAAAGTGGAAATTGGCAAGAATGTTTGCTCAGGGACCATCTTCCTCAAGCTAACAGTGGAAGATTGGTAACAGATATTAGCTCAGGCCCAATCTGCCTCAAAAAAAAAAGTAAATTAAATGAAATTAATTGCTTTCATTCCTCTTTTCTAATAAACTGGATTGGGTACATGTATGTGATTACAATTTTTTTTTTAATTTTGTTTTGTTTGAAATATCCAAGTGTTTGTACAATAAAATAATCTGCATAAAAAAACATGTCCTTGTATATTTCCCTCATAATTTCTAATCTTTCCATTTATTTGCCACTTTTGGTCTGAAAAAACACTCTTAACAAAATGACATTTACATTGTCCTTTTCTAATGTGATTTGATCTGTTATTTAACAAAGAATCTCACGAAGCTGCTATGGACTAGATCAAGTAGGATTTTATCTAACTGTGAGGAAAAGAAGGCTGAGAAAACTTAATTGATCAGCTCAGGCAGCAAGTTAAATGTAAAGTAAATACTAGACTGTAATTAAAATTTAACTTACAGTTCTTTTCGCTAAATCTGAAGAATGTAAGTTTTAGGAGACATTCAGAGTAGGCCAAAAGATTATTTTAAATTATTGTGAATAATTTTAAAAGCCTAAAACACAATTGTTAATTGAATAAGAGATGGTTTATTTGACCACTACAAATATCATCTCTTCATTATACAATATAAACGATATCAAATTTCATTTTGTGGCAAATTATTTTAACTTTCATGCATTGGATAGGTTTATATTTTTGCTCTTCAAAACTCTACTTTATGTACACAGATTGGAATGGTAATTCCACTGAAAGGAAAAAGGAGAGGGAAGTGTTACTGTTTTGAAAATAAATTGTAAACATATTGATTCTGAAGTTATAAGTAATTGACATAAAATATTTTAAACACTAAAGTTCAGTGTTTCATATAGTTGCACTAGAGAATATATGGTCTGGTTTAGTGGAATGGTTGAAAGATTTAGTGGAATGTTTCTCAGTAATTCTTCCTTGGTCTATCAATGATCCTTGAAATTCTACCAGTAGAAAAGTATCTATGTGTTCTGAGCTTTAATAATTACTACCAAAAAGACATTAAGAGAGTTGATTCTATATTACTTTATAACAATGACAAAGAGGAGGAAGTAAAACTAATGGGAGTGAAAGAGAGGAAAGCCAGCCTGAGATGCTAAGAGTTGTCATATGGAAACTGAGAGGAGCACACATTTTCAGGATGGCTGATTAGGAAGAATTGAACAATTTGAGTACATCAATTCAAAAGAAGCCAATTTATATAAATGTGTAAGGCATTGCACGAGACTAAAATCCAAACTAAACCTACTATTATTATTCTCAGCTGCCTTGCTGAATATCAAATACATTTGAGATTATATTTTGGAAAACACAGATAATCATACTTATCTTGTTATCCTTCTGGTTGGCTATGAAATATAACTCTCTGTTTGTAAATTAAGTATATTTATAAATTAAACACAAGAGAAATATATTTGATTATGGCCAGGCGTAAATGCCTCATGATTCCAAACATATTTGTTGATTTTTCTACTTACCACCTTCCTTTACAGGATAGATGGCAGGACATTTCTCACATGTAACATTATCCACATATTGTACTACATGTATTTGCATTTTTTGTGTTTTCACTCAGTGTTTCATTTATGTGTGCATTTTCTCAATAATAAACAGTGGGAATCACAAAGAGATAACTAATGTTTTGTTTTTGTTTCTCCAAAGTACCATTTCTTTAATTCCATCAAGGCATAATATCCAGTACATTTGATCATACTATTAATAGCATTTTTACATAAATACACTGCATTTGACAATGCTAGTCTTTACCTCGGGTACCTAAGATGTTTACCAGTAATTATTATTTTCAAGAAAGGCACAAAAATAGCTGCTGAAAAGCCTTGCTAAATAAAAATTAAATTTCTATTTTCTTTGACCTTTGGACCCTTTCTGTTATAATATGCCCCAGGCTATGGAATGATATGAATCATTATATTTAAATATGTGTCATAAGAATTCATAATTTATATAATTTTAGGTGGCTGCAAACTACTTGGGATCATGGAAAATAGGAATAACATCACAGAATTTTTTCTCTTAGGACTTTCTCAGAAAAAGGAAATAGAAGTTCTCTGTTTTTTACTGTTCTTATTTTGTTACATTGCAATTTTGATTGGAAATTTGCTTGTCATGATTTCTCTCACCTGCAGTCAGCTTATTAACCAGCCTATGTATTTCTTCCTGAGTTACCTTTCACTCTCAGACCTTTGCTACACCTCCACTGTGACCCCCAAGTTAATCATTGACTTATTGGCGGAAAAGAAGACCATTTCCTACAATGGATGCATGACACAGCTCTTTAGTATGCACTTCTTTGGGGGGATTGAGGTCTTCATCCTCACAGGGATGGCTTATGACCGCTATGTGGCCATTTGCAAGCCCCTGCACTACACTGTCATCATGAGCAGGCAGAAGTGTGATGCCATTATCGCTGCTTCCTGTGCTGGGGGATTCCTACATTCTTTTGGTCAGTTTCTCCTCACCATCTTTCTACCCTACTGTGGGCCCAATGAAATAGATCACTACTTCTGCGATGTGTATCCTTTGCTGAAACTGGCCTGCATTGACACAAGCAGAATTGGTCTCCTCGTCATTGCCAATTCAGGCCTGATGGGTCTGGTGACTTTTGTCGTCTTGTTGATATCTTATACTGTGATCTTGTATACTGTCAAGTCCTACTCTGCAGAGAATCGTCACAAAGCTCTTTCTACATGCAGTTCCCACATCACTGTGGTGGTCCTTTTTTTTGTTCCTTTACTCTTTATTTATATTCGACCAGCAACTACTTTACCAGAAGACAAAGTGTTTGCTCTTTTTTATACTATCATTGCTCCCATGCTCAACCCTCTGATATATACATTAAGAAACACGGAGATAAAAAATGCCATAAAGAAACTATGGTTCCGTATCATACAAAGTAAGGAAATAAATGGAAAGACTCCCTGACTTTCTCTACAAACCTTGTTGAATCTGACTTCTTTACCTTGAAACTTTTTAAATGCATGATGTTTGTGTATGTCTCTTGCATGTAGCAACATGCCTAAGCAAAAATAAGAGCAAAAGTTTATGATGTTTTGGATTTCTCCAGGCTGCCTCTCTGCTGTGCTTTCCTTTCTAGTTTTCTTATTTAGATCTCCTCTGCCCTATTGATCCTTTGGCTGTGTAACTAATTTAGATATTTAGCAGCAGACCATCAAACACAGTGTGCAGTACAAATCAACACTGTGAGCTCATTTACCTCATTCTTGTGTGTGACTCTATTCAAGGAACCAATTCCAGCTAGCAAACAATGATAAAAAAATAATAATAATTACTATCTTTCACTTGAATCACTTAGATCTAAAAGATCTAATTTATATTCCACAACAATATTTCTCAAAAAATTCACCTTGTACTGTGATAATTTTATACCCAGTGGTATTCTGAAGGTTTTCATATCCCCAACACCAGTACATTTTCCCCAAGCCTCACATTAAAATCATTTTCTTTTGTTCTAACTTACTTTCTCACTGAGGTCTGTTCATATACAAATCAACTGCTCCTCTCTGGATAATTACAGCACCTTACATGCATGAGTTCAAGACCCAGAATAGTTTACTATGAGGACTTATGCCCAAAAAAGCATCTAGAAATGGAAATGATAATAGTATACCACTCACAGTTTTGTGACCATTATATGTGGAGGGTTAAAACACTGCCTGGCACGCAGTAAGTGCTCAATAAGTATGAGCTGTTTTTATTGCTCAATCCCTTGTTAAGCATCAGAAAAGTAACCATTCTGATAATTACTTTTCTCTGGAACAGTGAGGGTGTGAGGATGGAAAAAAGTTAAGTAATGCTCACATTAATGTCATGTTCCTGTAACTGATGAAATTAAATTTTTCTCAGAGTAGACAAGTAGAGAGTATCACTTAAACTCAATGAGCGCGTTTTATTTTTTTATCACTGTTAAGGTTAAAGAAAGTTTTTTCAGTAGAAATTGGAAGTTACCCTGGAGTAAATTTGCCCAACATCAGAAATGGCTGGTTGCAAAATCAAGCCACTGAATAACTAGTTTGGACAGGAGAGGATCTCAAAGATCTTTAGAAACTCTACTGACATGATGTATTTGCATAAGGAATGCTTTTCAGGTTGGTAGAGAAGGCTTACTAAATAAAGATGAGTTATTTTTGTTGATGGTTCCTAACATGGGTGAATAATATAAAGAGAAAAATAGTGTAATGCTATGACTCAGTTTAAAGTTCCCAACAAATAAAATTAAAAATATAACATGCTAGAAATTCTTAAAAAATATCCTAAGATACTTTCCTGATTGTTGTTCTTTTTGTGTGTGTGTTTGAGGACGATTGGCCCTGAGCTAATGTGTTGCCAACCTTTTTCTTTTTGCGTGAGGAAGATTGTCACTGAGCCATCTCTGCCAATCTTCCTCTATTGTATGTGGGATGCTGCCACAGCATGGATTGATGAGCAGCGCCAGGTCTGCACGCAGGACCTGAACCCACAAACCCTGGACCACTGAAGCAAAGTACAATTATTTAACCACTATGCTACCAGGCTGACCACTCCTGGATGTTGTTTATCTAGTTCTTGACAGTTATTCTTAAGCTCCTGAGTGGGCGTGAACAGTGCATATATCAAAGAACATCATCACAGCAGAATTGTGAAAGATCACTTGTTAGCTTACAATTAGCAGGGTCTTTGGTAAGAAGACAAGCAAAGTCTTAAAGTTTGCCTCTGTTTCATAGCTCCATTTTCCAGCCAGCCAGACTTGAATTATTGAAAAATAAAACATCAAAAATTAATATAAATCATTATCTTTTATTTTAATTCTTGGAATAAAATTTCTGAACAGAGATTATTAAAATACATGGAGGAAAAACATTGGTAACACAAACCATTAACGAGGGAATTCTTCATTTAACTCTTTCACTTTTGCACTGTATCTCCTCCCTTCCCATCTTCTCCAGAACGTCACTTCCTCATCACTTCATTGATTCTCCTGTCTTGCTCTGCATCATTGATTTTTCTCTCTCCAGTTGGATCATTGATATCAGCATAACAATATAGGGAAACATAAGATTCTTTGCAATTTAAGTGACCTTACTAGCTGTTCCATTCAGGTTATCCATCTTTTATTGTCTTTGACCAGGACATTTTACAACTCTATAGAGAAGTTGAGACTTCGAAAATAATAGCAATATCAATAGTGCTTGCTCATAAAAATACAATTATGCGCCCAGTGAAATGGAATTGATTGTAGCCCTGTGGATACTTTGCTAGTTTTGCATCCAGTTGTAAATTCATTTCAGCACTACTGACTAGACTATCAAGGTGGTCTGGCACATTTTGTTCTTGTCTGAACCAGTGGTAACATCTTACTATTTTCTGCATTAAATACTGAGTTAAATAAAATCTTTGACATATTCGTTATTCGGACAAAAATCACAACTATATCCTCTTTTAAAATTTATCCTTTAATAAACTAAATTGTTATTTATCTCATCCAAAATAAAGCAAAATAGAACCTCTTTTGTCGTTACTTTCCCTTCCCAGTTTCCCCAGTTCTCATTTCTTTTCTACCTACGCTCATTGTATCTAATTTCACTCCTCCAAGTTTTATTGTAAGCTCTCAAGTTAGATTTTCAGTTCTACCACTTCACTGAAGCTGCTCTTATCAAGGTTGTCAATGACTTTCATGTTAATATATCCAGGGTTACACAGATTTGATCACTCTTTCTACCTCGAGACATTTTGACTTGGCTTTGGAGGCACCATCCTCTGCTGCTTCTCCTATTACATCTAAAAATTATGTCTCAGCTTAGTTTTTTTTTTTTTTTATGGCTCTTACTGTTCTTGCAAAACTCTGTACTTTGGACAGTCATGGGGCTAAGGCCTTGAATTTGTATTCTTTTCTGATCTTGGTTATTTCATATGATCTAATAGTTTTACATTCTCCCTATGTGCAGATAACTCCAAATTTTTAATCTTCCAACTCAGACCTCTCCCTTCAACTCACATACCCATCTCCGTTCACTGAATTACTGTAACAACCCTCAATCTGGTCTCCTTTCTTCCTCACTTGTCTTCACTTTTTAATCTCAACTGAGCAATAGACTAAGTCTGAGGAGGCTCCACATAATGTGGACCCTTTACCCCTTTACCGATCCACTGATCTCCCTTGCTAATTTCTATCCCCTTCATTCTATCTAACTTCACTGGCCTGATCACTATATCCTGAACTTACTCTTTGTGGCTCTCCTTGGAAATTTTTCCATTCAGATATTTGTATGGCTAGCCAACTCAATTTCTTGATTCTCTGCTCAAGCATCAATTTCTCAGTGAATTCTTTGCTGGTCAACCTATATAAAATTTCCACACATATTCACATCCATATGTAGACCCTTTTTATTCCTCTGCTTTGCTTTATTTTATCCTTAAATATGTTAGTATCTAAGCTGTTATACATTTTATGTATTTATCTTATTTAATGGCTGACTCAATTAAAATGTAAGCTCAATGAAAGCAAGGGTATCTGTGTTTTGTTTTGTTTTGTTTTTACTGTATTCTTAGAATAACAGCTGGTATATAATAAATAATAAATATTTGTTGAATAAATGCACACTAAATAAATTTATTGAGAAAAATCTCTAACTACAGGGTATGTGATCTAAAACAGAGAGGGCATGTTCATAGATCTATGTATTTATCATGTATTGCATTCTTTATATATACTGAGAAATATACCTGGGTTCTAAATTCTCTTCCAAAAATATTATTCTTCCCTTCCCAAATCAGTTCCTTATTGTAATGATACGTGAGAAAGCAAATTCTCCTTCAAGGTTCTTATTTGCACACTATTACAGATGTCACCAGAAGTGTAAGAAGCCTCTCCTTTTCAATTTCTATCAGATCTCTGAGATGGTTTGTACTGTCAATTACTGAGTCTTCTTTGTGACTAGGTTACTAACTTTTGTAACTAGCTTAGTCGTCTAATTTTCCTTCTTTCCTTTTCCTCTTCTTTCTCCCTTCCTTAAACATGAACCTAAGACTATAGGTAGAGCAACCATTTTGAAACCATTCGGGCAAATACTTCCTGAAAAATGTGGTAAAGAAGGATCTAGGAGGATCGTGGGTCTGGATGAATTATTCCAGGACCTATATCATTCAATCAGCTACACCATGGTTTTAAATACTCCCTATGTGCACATAAACTCTGCTTTTATGGATTTATTATTATATTAAAAACTATTTGTTTAAGTTCCTGAACTATTTTCTACTAACTATGATGGAGGATAATTCTAACTAATATGTACTTAATTTTTTTGCCTCTTCTTGGCAACTAATTCTTCTTCATAAACTTTAGGATTATTTTATTTAAAAGAAAAACAAAAAAATCCTGATAATTTAACTGGAAATGAAATTTAATGTATATATCAATTCAGGAAATTATTGTGTTGTGATTTTTTTGTGATGTTTATGATCTCCTTCCTAAACTTTAATATGTAATTCTGTCAGTGTTTATTTTATGGCTTTAAATAAGGTCATATGGTTTTCTTCTTATTGATCCAGCATTTCTCTTAGCAAAATTTAGTTGAAAAGAATTTACTGTTTTGTTATTGATGTAAATAGAACCTCTTATCTCCTTCTCTAGTTTTTATCCCTAGATTAGACAGAATCTGTTAATTTTGCAGATACATATCTTAGATTTAGCTGCCTTACCAATTTTCTTACTAATTCTAGATATTTTTATCATTTTTTTAGGTTTTATAGGCTTACACCCTACCCCATTTTGCAGGTGGATAAAGTCTCACAGAATTTTAGTGTCTTTCTCATGTAGTTAATACCAAAAGCTGTGTCCCTAACTCTCAGTTCAGAGCGCACTCCACTAAACCGTTACAGCAACTGCTTGATTTAAAGAAAGTTACATCTAAGATAAACTTTTTCTAAGCTAAAATCATAGTATTGTGATTATATTTGATGGATTATTTATTTATGAAGCATAGAAGCACATGCAAAAGTTCACCAGAAAAATTTTAGCTTGGAAGAAAGACCACATGCCAAATTGGGAAACAAAGAAGGCGTTTTTAACAGTGTAACGCGTGGTAGTGTTAGACTATGGAGCTAAACTTGAAGAGATAGAATTTAATGCAATAGTCAAGGAACAGAAGAAATGAGATTCGGAGTAATATAAATGTAGTCTATGTTTAGCAGCCTCTGGATCAGGTCTCTCAAATACCACTGTTTCAAGAACATAAAAAGATGAAAACTGAAAAAAAAACTCATTTAAAATAAACAGATAGTATTCATTTCTGTCTTCCAAAATGGATAGGAGACTGAAATTCAAAGCTTTCCCAATTACTTTATATTCAGAATAGAGAGGGCTAGAATTGGGGAAACTTAATTTAGTGTGCAAAGGTAGACACAGAGGAAAGAAGAGGACAAAATGTTAATTGAAGGAAGCAGATATTGGGGAAAATAGTGCAAAATGGGAAATGTAAGGTACCAGTAAAAAACGACTAAATACTATACAGCTTAAAAATATTTTACTTTGATGTAAAACCCCTTTGATGCTTTAAGCCTAAAATAGAGTCTCCCTGAACCAGTAGAACATGCGGTCTCTGAAACCAGGTTATCTGTGTTTAGACTCTTTTCCAACCACACACACATCTATTGCCTGGGTAAATCTGGGAAAGTGTCCCAACATCTGTAACTCTGTCCTCTCAACTGTAAAAGAGGAATAATAATGGTATCTAATCATAAGATTAATTTGAGTATTGAGTAGCAAATTAGAACACTACCTGGCACCTAGTAAGCATTCAATGAATCTTAGATATTAATACATTTCAGACACATTGTGTGGGTGCTTTTGGATACTACAGAAGAAGCTGAGGGAGTTGTATACTTGGACTCAAGAATGCAGAGGGAGACAAACTTAGCCAACATTTCATCATGAAATCCAGGTGCATAAAGTGACATGGTCAAGGAGCTGGGCATATCCACTTGTTACTGCTATAGGGTAGAGAGTAGATTTCAGCTCCACCCAGGAGGATTCAGAATTAATGGAGGATAATGCAAATAACATTTTAGTTAGCAAACACTGGTTCTGAAGATATTTTAATTTATTCTAGGAAGAATAGAAAAGAAGAAAAGATTGTGAAAGAAGATTGCATAAAAAAGAAAAAGGAAATACTATCAGGAACCATAGAGAAACATGACACCTGTGAGTATCATTTCCTATGGGAAAAAGAAGAAAAAAAGGTTATCTTCAATAGGTTGCAAGAAGATGTGTATAAAACTGAAACAAAAAGTTTTAAGGCGAACAAATTGATTTTAAAAAGAAAATAGATACAAAACAGAAACAGATTAGGAAGAACAAAGGAGGAAAATAAAATTAAGTAGAAAAATTAAAATCCTATTTGATGGCATTAAAATCCAAAATTTAAAATGCTGACAATCACATACTGAAAACTTGAGATGCTCTCTCACTTTGGAGAGGAAAGGGAAAATAGATAAATTCAGTAAGAGAGATTACAACTGATATTTCAGATAACGATATTGAGATATAAGAATTATCAGTTTTCTCATCATTAAATTCTGAAAACAGATAAATTAGAAGAAATTCATGTTAAGGATAACTTTCTTGAGATGGGAAATGAAACATGAAAATTAAAAATCAGAGCTTGCAGATGTAAGCCTTAAAATATTTCTGAAATTTTTAAAAACTATAAAATTGATTTGTTCAGACACTTGCTGTTTAAAGCAATTTCAATGATAAACGAAAAGATCTGACAGGTTTTTAAGCAGACAATAAAAACAAAGTAAGTTTTTGAAAAATCAGTTCAATTATGTGATTTCTGCTTTAGAACAAATACAAACACAAGATTTTTTAGGTATAAAAATGATGAGAAAATACAATTGTCTTGTAGAATTACTTAACCATGAATTCAGAAACAACCAAGGAACAAATATCTGCACAACGTAAAAAGTCAAAGATTTACTGTTTAATAAAGTTTCTATAAATTAAAAAGAAGACGACTAACAGCACCCTGTTCTTTTCATTTGTAGTTATTATATGTTTGCCTGTTTTCTTATTTATTCTCTGTCTTCACCTTTAGTCTCTAACCTCATTGAGGGCAAAGACTATGTCTGTTTTGTCCACCACTATATCCATTCTCTACACTGAGTTTTATTCAACTCAGACTTTGTTAGATGTAGGTGACAGCAAATATTTTTAAATAAATGAATTAACAAGATCATTTTATTTTTGTGAGGTTTTCTATATTTTCTACAATATGCATCTGTGAAATTTTAAGCAGAACAAATAATATATTTTTGGAAAGGAGTTTGCCATACAGAGATAAATTTGTAAGCTACTTGCACAGCTGGCAAGAGAACCCATGGCAGTGGATAGGCTTCCTGAAAGAAAAGATGTAAGGAAAAGAACTTTTTTCTAGACATCAATTAGAAATGCCAGTACCCTAACAAGCTTGATTTTGGGGATAAATTAAATCTTAAATCCTTGGTCTATCTTTAGTATTTTTAATCATGGCCATATTCCATTTCAGCTCTCCTTAACCTTAGCCACCTGTTGCTGCCCTGTCCTGAGATGTGAGCATTACGTACAACATTTCCTTGGAGTTCCCATGTGCCATGTCTAATCTCAGTGCTTTGGATCCTGATGCAATAGGGAAACACAATTATTGACTTTGTCATAACTATTTATGAGGGAGAAATTTAAGCTACAGTTTATATCTTTGGCAAAGTATACTGATGGGAAATTTCTAAACCTTCAGAGATATTGAGAGCTATTCTATATGTTTTCTCAGAATTCACTTTAGATACTAATTTGATATCAAAAAGAATATATATTTAGAATTATATATAAAGAATTATATATATGTGTATATAAATTTTCTCTAGATGTAAAAGTAAATATCAGAGAGACACTTCTTTCTTTTTAGAAATAGAAAAATAGTATGCTAAAAACAAATCTCAATTTGGTTCTATTTACCAAACATATCTCTACTGATGGAATTCACAAGAGTTCTGTCATAAGATTTTATGCAATTTCAGATTTATAATTTATTGCACAGCTATATTAATTTTTTAATTCTGACTTTATCTTATATGTGACCCTCCACTTAAACAAAATCTGTCTGGTGAATTAAGTAGCTGGTAAGTTAAATCTAGGTTATAAATGTACTAGTAAATTCCCTTAAAATGAATATTTGAATCCTTCTGATTATATTTATGATCTCATCCCTCTAATAAACCTTTGGATGAAAAAATTCAGAATCATTAAAAAAGCCATTTTTACTATTATGGGAAAGACTTTGCTTGACCTTCCAACTATAATAAACTGTGCTATGATGAATTTCGATTTGTGCATCTACTATATGAGTTATCAATGCCATATCTCTCAGCAGCTTTCAAAATATTACTAGGTTTGCTTGTATTGTTTTATTATAAAATCTCATAAATTTAATTATATCATTATGCTCCTATGTTACATTATGGAAGAAAGTTGAATGGGAAGAAGGTTGTACTGGCTCAGCAGATTAGTGGACAGAAGTTCAGTGAAGGAACTGAATATAACTTGATTAAACAGCAAAATAACAGTACAATTCTAAGACTATGCAGAAGCGAAAATTTATGCCATAATTTTCAATTAATCCACTTGAATGCATATCTATGGGGTATGTTTTATTTTATAAATTTTATACAGACCTTTCTTTTTTTTTTTTTTTTAAAGATTTTATTTTTTCCTTTTTCTCCCCAAAGCCCCCCGGTACATAGTTGTGTATTCTTCGTTGTGGGTTCTTCTAGTTGTGGCATGTGGGACGCTGCCTCAACGTGGTCTGATGAGCAGTGCCATGTCCGCGCCCAGGATTCGAACTAACGAAACACTGGGCCGCCTGCAGCGGAGCGCGCGAACTTAACCACCCGGCCACGGGGCCAGCCCCCAGACCTTTCTTTTTTTTGAGAAGAACAATTGTCAAGGGGAGATGTGAACATCCATCTTATTTGGGTAGGGTTAATGAATTCAAAGGAAAGAAAACAAAAGCTTTAGATGACTAGAATAAGCAGGGGTACCTTCAGGTTTGTGAGGAAAAGGTCAGCTTAACCCTGACCAGGAGGGAAAGATTTTGTTTAATGAGAGAATGTTTCTCTAATGTAAAGATCCCAGCCGCAAGTGAGAAATAACGGCTTTTTCATGGCAGGGAAACTATGCTGTGTTTAATCTACTTACCTTTATTTATCCATATTGAAATATAGTATATTTTTGATAAGATATTCAACATTTGTAAGAAGAATGATAAGATGACATGGTATTCTTAATTTATGTTTGTGCCCCGGATACAACAAAAGCATGTGATACTAATGATAAAAATATTTCTTAAATGTTTAATCTTGATATATACCAGGTTCTGTCTCAGGCTTATACGTAAATCAACTCATCAAATCCTTACAACAAACTTCAGAGTTAATTTTAGTATTGCTCACTTTATAAAGGGAGAAAATAAGATTGCACACTTTGCCCAAGATTATGCTCCAGGTGAGTTTTGGAGCCAGAATCCGATTTCATTTTATGTAGCCCCAGACATTATCTTCTTAATTATTAGGACCTACTACCACTTGAATATCTTGAGTACCTCCTAAGTTTATAACACCATGAGGATTCCACAGGGGAAGCAGGAGGAACTAGTGTGTTTTTGAGCAATGAGGTTCATATGTGTAATTTAATTTTATTTCCACAGTGATCCTATAACTTAGGTACTGCAATCCTCATTTTATGGACAAAGGGAAAAATGTTCAAGGAGGTGAAGAATCTTGCATTTAAATATCAGAGCTGTGTTCTGAACTAGGATCTATCTTCAAAGTTTCTGATATTTCCAATATTGAGAAGAGAGGAACAGTACAAGATGTAATTCCTGACCCACTGCAATTACATTTTCCCTAAGGCCTTCATCTTACATTTAGTAATTGTAGAAGGTGGCTAATAATTATTGAATGTGTAATACTTTCTAGACACTGCTCTAAAAAGTTCCACATTTATTAACTTTTATAATTGAAAAAAATCACCCTATGTAGAGGTATTATCACTATCTCAGTTTTATGGAGAAGGAAAGTGAGGCACAGAAACTGCCACTGTTGATAATATATTTTCAGTCTCCACGTATCCAGTGGTTGAGGGAAGTCAGGAAGGAGGCTGACAAGTGTTTCCGCCACACTAATGGAGAATCAGGAGTCACACACTCTCAGAATCTGGGGAGATCTTCAGAGACTACTTAATCCAACTCCTTTATTATATGAATGGGATCCTGAAATCCTAGGGAATGAACAGTTAGACAGAATGGGAGAAAAGCTCCGTCTTTCATCGAGTCATGCTGCTTGTGTGAGTGGATTCTCTAAGAAGGACAGGGAGAAAATGATTGAGCAAAGCAGGCTACATCATTTTTAGTGTATTATGTTTGAGAGAACTATTTTGAAATCAGAGGAGCCCACTTTTCCATTTAATATTTTCAAACTTGGACCCCATAGTTGATTGTTTTATAAGATGGAAATTGAATAAATTTTCTGAAAATTCACTTATTTTGAAAGACCAGATGAGGAGAAGAAATAATTTTTAAAAATAAATCTATGTTGCTCTTCAGATTATTTCTTCAACCTACACCCAGAGCACAGTCTTGTGACCACAGTATTCAAAATTGTGTAATGCTTTGGAATTTTCTGAGGTCTTATTAGTTTGTCTGACATTGCAAGGCCTTTGGTATTAGTGACACAGAGAACTAAAATATTCTTACATATTTGGCAAATTTAAACATAATTTGCAGGTCTCAGCAGTCATTCACCTAAAGGAAACCTGATAAAAATCAATGCACTTTTGTTTCTCAATTTTTTAATTAGGGATAAATGATTATCAGTGTGAATTCCTGGTCTTAGTTTCCCATAAAAATCTAAGTGGACTTCCAGACTCTAGTGGGCACAATTCTTAAATATTTTAAACTATACTTCCAGGATAAATGGACAGTCATATTTATAAAGATACTTTCAAATTAATTTATATCATAATTGTTAGTAATGTAATATTTAGTTTTATTTATAAGATATTTCCTTGTTCTAGAAATAAATACAAGTTTATGCTAAAATATTGGAAAATAAAGAACAGTATAAATTAGAAAATCAAAATCTGCATAGTCCAACCATTATAAGATAACCATTGTTAAGTTACATAAATATTTAAATTAATTTCTCTTAATATAACATAACAATATAAATTGAAGAATTTTTGAACTTTGGATATATTTTTCGTATAAAGAAGCAGGACTGACTCAAATAATAATACTAAAGTTAAAATAAGTAAAACAAAATACTTTTCAACTACATGTCTTTTAATTAGCATTGTTTAATTTTGCTTGTAACAGATTACATCCAATTTAATATAAAAAGCAGAAGTCTCCAAGGATGTATAAACATATGTTTTAATGCATTTAAAAATTATTGAACCAAGAACAAAGTTTTAAAACTAAGGTTGCTTTTACTGTAATCCTGCAAGAGAAATGAATAGAAAAAGCAGAGCTGTAGATACATTATCCAATAGAAGCTAGAAAATTTTTTAAGAAATATCAAAGTTTCATGGAGTAATATCTATATTATTTCTTCTTATAACTCCAAAAAAGACAAGTCAATTAAGAAAAATAATTTGTTCTTCAGTTTCATCATGAATTATCTGACTAATGGATGACTGGTTTTTTCCAATGGCATAATATTCCTTCAAGATTATAGCACATTGTTTACTTCCCAATTTTCTCTTTACTTAATGTTTACCTAACATTAACTATATGCCAAGCACTGTATAAACTACCCACACACCCTCCACCATTTTTGTAATCTCATTAGAAACCATCTAATCTGGTAAAGTCTATCGCTACCTTCATTTTACATCCTACAGTGGCACATTATGTATTCACTCTACTTAAGATTATTTGAATGATCTCATTTTTCTAATTTTTTCCAGTAAGTTTATTGACATAATAATAGTATATAACATTGTGTAATTTTGAGGGTACGTTATTATTTATCAATTTCTGAATAGACTTCATTGTGCTCACCACCAGTAGCCTAATTTTTGTCCATCAATGTATATATGTGCACCTTGACCCTTTTTGCCCACACTCCAATCGTCCTCCCCTCTGGTAAATACTAATCTTTGTTATCTTTATCCATGTATTTGTTGTCTTCCACATACGAGTGAAATCATGCAGTATTTGTCTTTCTCTGTCTGGCTTAATTCACTTAACATCATATCCTCCGGTTCTGCCCAAGTTGTTGCAGATGGGACAGTTTTTGTTTTTTTAATGTCTGAGTAGTATTCTATTCTACCAGTTTTCATAATACCATTTATTGAAGAGACTTTCCTTCCTCTATTGTATGTTCCTGGCTGCTTCATTGAAGATTAACTGTTCATGGATGTGTGATTTTATTTCTGGGCTTTTAATTCTGATCCATTCATCAGTGAGTCTGTTTTTGTGCCAGTGCAATGCTGTTTTGATTACTATAGCATTGTAGTGTTTTTTGAAGTCAGGGATTGTGAAGCCTTAGTTTTGTTTCTTTTTCTCAGGATTGCTTTGACCATTCAGCGTCTTTTGTAGTTCCATACAGATTTTAGGATTCTTTGTTTTATTTCCATGAAGAATGTCATTGGAATTCGGATTGGGATTGCATTGAGTCTGTAGATTGCTTTAGGAAGTTTGGACATTTTAACTCTGTTGATTCTTCTGATGAAATAAGCTTGCAAAATTTCTCCATTTCTTTGTGTCTTCTCCAATATCTTTCAATAATATCTTGTAGTTTTCAGTGTATAGGTAGGTCCCTTCTTTGGTTGAGCTGATTCTTAGATATTTCATTCATTTTGTTGTAATTGTAAATGGGATTATATACTTGATTTCTCTTTCTGCTAGTTCTTTGTTAGTGTATACAAATGCAACAGATTTTTGAAGGTTGATTTTGTACCCTGCAACTTTGCTGTAATTTTTTATTATTTATACCAGTTTTCTGATGGAATCTTTATGGTTTTCTCTATACAGAATCATGTCAGCTGAAAACAGCAAGAGTTTCATTTCTTCCTTTCCAATTTGGATTCCTTTTATTTCTTCTTCTTGCCTAATTTCTCTGGCCAGAACCTTCAGTACTATGTTGAATAGGAGTGGTGCCAGGGGGCACCCTTGTCTTGTTCCTGTTCTCACAGTGATGCTTTAACTTTTTCACCAATGAGTATAGTGTTGGCTGTGGGCGTCACATATGGCCTTTATCATGTTGAGGTACTTTCTTTCTTTATCCATTTTATTGAGAGTTTTTATCGTAAATGGATGTTGGATCTTGTCAAATGCTTTCTCTGCATCTATTGCGATGATCATGTGATATTAATTCCTCTTTTTGTTAATTTGGTGTATCACATTGATGGATTTTTGGATGTTGAACCACCCATGCATCCCTGGAATAAATCTCACTTATCATGGTGCATGATCCTTTTCTTGTATTGCTGTATTTGGTTTACCAATACTTTGTTGAGGATTATTGCATCTCTGTTCATCAGTGATAGTTCCCGGTAATTTTCCTTCTTTGTGTTATCCTTTTCTGGTTTGATATCAGGGTAATGTTGGCCTCTTAGGAAGCATTCAGTCATCTTCAATTTTTTGGAATAGTTTGAGAAGGATGGGTGTTAACTTTTCTTTGAATGTTTGGTAAAATACTCCAGAGAAGCCATCTGGTCCTGGACTTTCGTTTTTTGGGAGGTTACTGATTGATGTTGCAATCTCTTCACTTGTGATTGATGTATTCAGATTCTCTATTTCTTCTTGATTCAGTTTGGGAGGTTGTATGAGTCTAAGAATTTATCCATTTCTTCTAGGTTATCCAATTTGTGGGCAAATAATTTTTCATAGTGTTCTCTATAAATCCTTTGTATTTCTGCTGTATCTGTTGTAATTTCTCCTCTTTCATTTCTCACTTCATTTACTTGAGCCTTCTCTCTTTATTTCTTCATGAGTCTGGCTAAGGGTTTGTCAATTTTGTTTATCTTCTCAAAGAACCAGCTCTTAGTTTCATTGATCCTTTCTCTGTGTTTATAGTTTCTAATTATTTATTTCTACTCTGATTTTTATTATGCCCTTCCTTCTGCTAACTTTGGACTTTGTTTGTTCCTCTTTTTCTAGTTCTGCTAGATGAAGTTTAAGATTACTTGAGATCTTTCTTGATTGTTGAGGTAGGCCTATATTACTATGAATTTCCCTCTTATGATCTCATTTTTGTGCATCCCATGAGACATAGTATATTGTATTTTCATTTTTGTTGTATCCAGGTATTTTTAAATTTCTTTTTAATTTCTTCATTGATCCTTGATTGATCAGGATCATGTGGTTTAGTCCCCACATATTTCTGACTTCCCTAGTTTTTTTCTTGTAGTTGATTTCTAGTTTCATAGCATCATGGTCATAAAAGTTGGTTAAGATAATTTCAGTCTTCTTAAATTTATTGAGGCTTGCCCTGTTTGCCAAAATATGGTCTATTTTAAGAATAATCCATGTGCACTTGAGAAGAATGTGTATTCTGCTCTTTTTGGATGGAATGCTCTCTATATATCTATTAAGTCCATCTGATCAAGTGTCTCATTTAAATCCATTTCCTTGTTGATTTCCTGTCTGGATGATCTGCCCATTAATATATATTGGGTGTTGTGGCCCCCTAGTATTATTTTGTTGCTGTTAATTTCCAGCTTTAGGTCTGTTAATGGTTGCTTTATGTAGTTTAGTGCCCCGATGTGAGGTTGATATATATTTATATGTTATGTCCTCTTGGTGAAAAGTCCCTTTTATCATTAAATACTGCCTCTTCTTGTCTCTCATTGTCTTTTTTAAATTGCAGTCTGTTTTGTCTACTATAAGTATGGTGACACCTGATTTCTTTTGTTTGCAATTAACTTGGAATATTTTCTTCTGTCCCTCTCCTCTGAGCCTATGTTTGTCTTTAAAGCTGAGATGTGTTTACTGGAGGCAGCATATTGTTGGGTCTTATTTTTAAATCCATCCAGCTACTCTTCATCTTTTGATTGGAGAATTCAGTCCACTTATATTTAGAGCTATTATTAATATATGAGGGCTTAATACTACCATTTTATCTCTGGTTTTCTGGTTGTTCTATGTTTCCATTGTTTTTCTTCATTTGCATTTCTAATTGCCATTTCATTTTGGTGGTTTTCTGAGGAGGCTGTCTCAGTTTTACCTCTTTTTTGTGAATTAAGGGTCTGTTCTGAATTTTATTTAGTTGGTACCATGCAGTTTGTGTAAATGATCTTGCATCTGAAATGGTGTATTCACTTTGAGCCTTTTATCTCCATTAACCTAAGCAGGTTCCATCCCTTTCCTCTTCACCTTCTGAGTTATTCTTGTTACAAATAGTTCTGTTTTTAATGTTGTGAGTCTGTGGCTAGGTTGAAGTATTTATAGTTACTTTTAATGCTTCCCTTTCTTTTAACTTTTAAGTTATAATTGAGCCTTTGCTTCCCCATTCTGAAAGAGAGCTGCAGTTTTCTGATTTTTCTGTCTATTTATCTCCTCTCTCAAATCTTTGAAAAACATTGCCTTTTTGTTTCTGGAGTGAGGCCATCTTTAATCATTTCTTGTAGGGGAGGTCTAGTGGTGATGAAGTCCTCAGCTTTTGTTTATCTTGGAAAGTTTTTATTGCTCCAACATGTCTGAAGGAAAGTTTCACTGGATAAGTATTCTTGCCTGAAAGTTTTTATCTTTCAGTATTTTGAATATATCACTCCATTGCCTCCTAGCCTGTAGGGTTTCTGCCAAGAAATCCACTGAAAACCTAATAGGGATTCCTTTGTAAGTTATTTTATTCTGCCTTGCTTGCCTTAAAATTTTTTCTTTGTCATTGACTTTTTCTAGTTTTACTATTATATGCCTTGGAGGGGATCTTTTAGCATTAATGTAATCAGGAGTTCTGTTATTTTCGTATATTTTTAAATCCATTTCCTTCCACAGGTTTGGGTATTTCTCAGCTACTATTTCTTGGAATAGCTCTTTGCTCCTTTCTGTCTCTCTTCTCTTTCTGGCATACCTGTAATCTTTATTTTGCTTTAACTAATTGAAAGACATATTTCTTGAAGAATTCCTTCACTTTTTAAAAAGCTTAGTTCTGTCTCCTCCTACACCCTTGGCATGCCTATCCTCTAAATCACTAATTCTTTCCTCCTAATATCAGCTGTACGTTTAAGGATTCTATATTATTTTTATTTCATTAAAAGTATTTTTAATATCAAGACTTTCTACTTGATTTTTTTACAGTTTCAATGTCTTTGGTGAAATATTCCTTCTTCTCATTAATTTTGTTTCTGAGCTCCTTGAACTGTCTTTCTGTGCTCTCTTGTTACTTGAGCTTCTTTATGACAGCTATTTTTAATTTTCTGTCATTTAGAGTATAAATTTCTGTGCCTTCAGAGTTCGTTTCTGGTGAACTGTTATTTTACTTCTGGTCTGAATTGTTGCTATTGTTTCTCATTTTGTTTGGTGAACTAATCTTTTGTCACGGCATCTGTGGTAGTATTAGGTCACAGATTCCACCTGTTACCACTTGGGGGAAGCAGGAGCTGAGCTTCTGTTCCTACTCCATCTGCTGGAAGTTGTTGGGGGTACTATGGGTGCTTGCACTGGCCTGGAGAGCATTCAATCCCTTGTGTAGACTTCTTAGTTGGTGGAACTTCCTTGTGGAGTTTCAGCTAGGGCCACACCTTGGGGTTACAGGGACACAGAGGGCTCCCCTACTGCCAGGAAAGCAATCACCACAGTGCTAATGGTTGCAGCCACCTCTTCCTACAGTCGCTCTGGGGTATGCTACCTCTTGGGGGTACTATGCAGTACTATGGGTGCTCGCTTAGCAGTACTATGGGTGCTCGCTCAGGCCTCTAGTTCACTTGTCCCAGAATGTAGGTCTGCCAATGTAACTGCTTGTGGTCCCCTCATCTGCTGTGCTTTGTAGGTGGTGCTTCACACATGGGTACTGAGCCAGAGCCACTCCTTGATGGCACAGGGGCATGGTGGGCCCCCTTCTGGGAACATTTTCACAAGTGGTTTGAGGGCTGCTGCCACTTCTTTCTACAGTCATCCTGGACACATTCCTGCTGTCCGGATGCTCCTGCTAGGCTAGAAAACATTCATGAACATACACAGTCTTGCTGGGGGAGGTCAGGGAATGCTCATCTATCTACACCAATTCCAAGAGGGTCAGTCAATCCACCCTCAGATGTTTAGCTGTGTGTGTTTCTCACAGGTCTTGTTATGCTATGTGGGATTCCTCTGTTAGCCAATGCATGTCTCTTTAGTTGTAGTTCAAAGAGGGAGAGACAAAGGAAATGGCTCACTCCATCATGTTGATGACACCACTCCTCATTTTTTTCTTATTCTTTATGAGTATAATTTCCTGCTTTCTCACAAAAGAATTTAAATTACTCAAATGTTGAGACTTTGTCTAATTCATCCTCAGTTCTTAGAAGAATATTGGCACTAGATATTCAAAAGAACTGTGTTTTTAAAAGAATGAGTGATATCAATGGATCTCAAAATGGTTTAGGTTTTAAGAAATGTGGTAGTGCAATTTTAATTAGATATTAGATTTCCATTTTCTCACTAATGATTTGATTTACTAGTTTTGTCATTTCAGATAACTTTCCTGAGCATCAGAACATGTAAAATAGGAGTAATGTTACTGATTTATTCTCTTGAGACTTTCCAAGAACAAGAAAGTCCAGATTTTCTGCTTTTTACTTCTCGTACTCTGTTACCTAGTGATTTTGTTGGAAATTCTATTATCATGATTTCTGCTGCATGCAGTCAGCTAATTAACCAGCCCATGTACTTCTTTCTTAATCACCTTGCACTCTCAGACCTACACCACCACTGTGACACTCAAACTAATGACTTATTTACTGTCAGAGAAGGTCATTTCCTATAAAAACTGCACAACAGTTTTTTACCTCATACTTCTTTGCAGGGATTAGAGTATTCACCATTATAGGAATGACCTATGACCACTACATGGCCATCTGCAAACCATTTCACTATTGCCGTCCTCATGAATAGGCAAGGTGTAACTCAATTCTCATACATAATGCACAGAGGGTTTTCTGTCTTCCCTTGGCCTGTTCCTTCTTGTAATTTTTTTTTTTACCTTTCTGTGGCCCCAGTGAAATAGATCACTATTTCTGTGATGTGTATCCTTTGTTGAAACTGGCCTACACTTGTACACACAAAGTTGGTTTCTTAGTCATTGCCAATTTTGGTCTAATGGGACTGGTGATCTTCATGGTTTTGATAGCCTCCTACTTTATGATAGATATAAGGTGAGACTGTATTCTGCAGAAAGCTGCCACAAAGCACTTTCAACTTGCAATTCTCATTTCACTCTTCTGATCTTGTTTTTTGTCCCTGTCATCATTGTTTACCTTAGATCTGCCACAACTTTACCAGAAGGTAAAGTGTTTACACTCTTCTACACAATTATTTTCCTCATGTTCAAGCTTCTTATCTATGCACTTAGAAACATGAAGATAAAAAATATTAGGAAAGTTTGGTGCAATAAAAGGTTTTGGGGAGGGAAGCCAATGATTTGAAGGCTATTCATTCTTTGAAGTGAATGGATATCTTTGCATCACACCTCCTTTCTTCGATACCCTCATGCTGATGGGAAAATCAGTCAGAATGTGTAATGCCAAGTCTTAAACAACAGCTTCCATCACTGCTCCTCCTGTTTCATATTCCTTTCCTGATGTGGTTCCCTTGTCCTCATTCTTCACTAAATTTTAAGCTCCATGAAAGTAGGTGTCATGTCATATTTGTTTCAGTGCTAATTTCCTAGCAATAAGCAAAGTGTATAGCACATATTAGGAGCTCAATAAATATTTATTGAATGAATATCTAAATATCTTTTCACATAGCTCTGCTTCTCATTTCTTGTAGGAACCACCTTCATGGTTGAATGGCCCACTTCAACATTAAATGCCACCATTTTGCCAACATAAAACTCCTCTTCAATTATTTCTCTACTTCAGTGTATTTTGGCTTCATTCATGTATCACTGTGGACAAGCAAGTATTCTACTCCAGGTCCAATCGGCCAGCCGAGACAACCAGAAATCAGGAGCATAGTAGAGTACTGGGTCAATTATTTTAGTCTTATGCATATACTGATTTTCCAACAGAGTTTGAATATGTGATGAATTTGTTATTCATAAAGTCTGTTCTTACAAGAAAAATAGCGAATTTATATAATAATAGTCAAATCACACACACACGCGCGTACACACACACAAATGCACTCCAAATTAAGAAGTCCTTTTGATGGTGCCAAAAAAAAACTATGATGTGAAAGATACTGATCGTGTATGTCTTCGTACTTTTAATTTTTTCTTTTAAAACTTCCTATCTCAACTCACTTCATAATTTTGCTATGACAGTAATCTCTACATAATTTTATGTGAAACAAAGGTAGCTTAAAATATTGAATAGTTGGTAATAAAATGAATTGAATTCTTCCAAATTATAGACCAGTTGTGTTTTTTTTAACTTTGAGGTTTCTTTCTATTGCCCCAAGACCTTGAAATTGGTCAGCATTTCACAACCATATCTACTTTTATTTGGGATGATTTTAGCAATGAAGATATATGGTTATAGGAAAGTCATGTTTTTATTGTGAGCAGATGTTGTCTTCTTTACTTCTGATTAAAACTGATTAGAACATATAATTTTAGATAAGCAGCCAAATTATCTGCTAATGTACTTCACCTCTGGATTAAGCTGCCTGACACATCCAATCACAGGCCATGCTAGATCCTCACCAAATCCCCTAAGGGGAGAAGTAGAGCCAGGAAACACCTTTTAAAGGACCACAGATCAGAGTGTAGAACAGCACCCAGTCACTCTGCAGTTAAGCAGGCAGATCCAGAAGGGAGAGACAAATACACTCTATTTCTTCTTCTAAACTCGTTAATCAGGTATTTCCCTCTTCTTACCCTGGAAAGGAGAAAGTGAGGGCTTGAGAGAGAAAGCAGTGGTGTGACTCTAGTTCAAGACCCTGTATATCAAAAAATACACTCAGGAAAACAGTTTCTCTCCATTCCCTCCTTCAACCCATTCCCACTCCACCACATTATCTAGCACAATGTCTTGGAAAATTCTTCCCTTTCTTCCTCTTTTGCCTTTCCATGTTTATCAGCATCATATTGTATATTTAATAGGCTATTTATGTCATATCTATTTTGTTTCACTAAACTACACTAGCACGAGAAACAAATTGAAAACATTATTGTTATTTTCTGTTGTGTTTTACTTTCTAGGAAAGCTAATCCACTTTTTTTCTCCCCTTGAAATATATTGGTTACTGTTGCTTATTTGTCCTCCAGATATACTTTAGAATGATTTTGTCACATTCTAAAAGTGATGTTTTTGGAATTTTGATTGGAGTTATAACTAACTTAATTTGGTAGGAATTTCCATCTTAATAATATTCAATTCTCCCATCCGAGAGAATGCTATGGCTATATTTATTGCAATCTTCTTTTATATTTTGTAGTGAAATCTTGTGATTTATTCAAAGAATCTTATATTTTTCGTTAAGTTATTCTTAGGTATTTCATCACTTTTGTTGCTACTGGGAATGCAATATATATTTTTTTCCATTATGATTTCTCATCCTCACTAGTTATAGTCAGTATATAGAAAATCCAGTAATTCTCAGATACTGGTCTTTAAATATGCGTACCTAACTTTCATATATTAAGTCATTCTTTGCATTATTAAAAGAATATAAAGTCACATCTCATATACGTTGGGTTCTAAAGTCAATATATGAGATGAACAGTGATGTGGTTAAAATTATCCCACATTGCACAGCTAGTAAATGGTAAAGATGCAATTCAACCATCCATCTCTGTGAGATACATGTAGTATTAGTGGTGCCTAACAGCTGACATGCAGCAAAATAAAAGTTGAATACCATCTCACATCTTATGCATACACCATCATTGGCGTGACGTTGGGCAGGGAAAAATCTCTTATACTATTGAAATTGTTTTCCCCTTTATCTTCTTTAACTTCTATTTTTTCCCAAGATATGTGTTTGATTCCTTGCAAGTTCAATATGCCTCTGAGATGAATCTATTGTCTTGCTTGATAAGTCATGGAGGTTGGACTCATGCTAGTTTAACCAGTTTGACATTAACTATATATGATCAAGGAGTAAACCACAATTGGCTTTGCTACAAAAAGGAAGAAAATATAAATTTCTCAAAATGACTTTTTTAAATAAAAGATTTTTCACTTACTATTTAGATCCGAGTTTAAAATAATCCTAAAATATATTTTAAATAAAATATAAAGCAGATTTAGTGATGGAGTTCTCTCAGTTACACCTTCTCATAGAGCAAAGCTTGAGAAGATTTAATTATTGAAATAGACTAATTTTTTACAAAGGGAATGATTGCAATGATATTCTTATTAACTATCCTCAACACTGATGATCATAACTTTCATCCATAAATTCTAAATTTATCACTTTTCCTGGCTAATACCATTATTTTTTTTTTTTTTTTATACCACCCATTCTCCAAAAGCTGAACCCTCTATGATTTTAAGGATTGGTCACTAAGAAACATGGAGCGGCTGGCCCAGTGGCATAGTGGTTGGGTTCACACTCTCTGCTTCAGTGGTCCATAGCTCACTGGTTAAGATCCTGCACGTAGACCTACACACTGCACATCAAGCCAAGTTGTGGTAGGATTCCACACACAAAAATAGAAGACAATTGGCACAGATGTTAGCTCAGGGCCAATCTTCCTCACCAAAATAGAAGAAGAAAAAGAAGAAACATGGAGTGCCTCTTCTTGGAAATCTTCTTTCTGTTCTTGTTACTGGCTTTGAACAGTAGTTTGTGTCATTATCACACAAGTTTTATCTTATAACATTTTTTCTCTTCTTTTTCTCTTTTAAAATTAGTTTATTCCCTGTACAACCAATTGTCTTCCATTTCTGGGTGTAGGAATTTCTTTCTATCTCACATTGTTTCTTTGTGCTTATTTTATGATGTCCTTTATTTGAATATATGAATTTGTCTGTGAAGAAACAAAAGTTTCATTGACATGTGATGGAGTTTCTCTCCTACCCTGGCAAGGTGTAATAACATATACTTTTGCATGTCCATCTATGGTGTACTGGTCCTCAAGACTAAGAGCACATGTTCCATAGACATGGACACTGTTCACTGGCATGACCCAAGAGCTCAAATTTGGCCTTGTGCGCAAGGCTGATCAGCAGCGTGCATAGAGTTTGGGGTTTTTTTTCACCACTTCTAACGTAGGACAAAACATGAAGTTGTGGAATGTGAGGTAATCAGTCTGGGAGACCTTGAGAAACAAATGATTATCCAAGAAATCCATAGGAGTTATCCCTTGGGATGAATATTGAGCAAGAAAACCCAAGGAGCAGAAGAGACACAGGCAGATAAATTCCCTTTCATTTTAATGCTTCCATAGATCGTTTCAATGTGCAGTATTTTTTTACTTGTTCTTTGAGATCCAAACCAAAGGCTGTGGTATATGTGAAGTTTGATGTTTTGTGAAGTTGTGACTAGCTCTGTAACACCTTCCTTTGTATTGGATCTCCTTCCATATCTCTTTCACTACCATTTTTCCTCACACATATTTCTCTAGAATTACATTTCTGAATAAAGTGTTAGCACATAAATTTTAGCTCATATTTTTTTTTCTAGGGAATCAAAGCCAATTTATGCATCATCAGGGGAAACTTAAAGAACATTCTTTAATTACAAGAATTAAGAGGAATATTTTTACAATGGGTTTAGCTTTAAAAAATCACAACTTTCCTTTAATAAGTGAATTCAGGTTAAATTTTCCACTTTAAATACAACGTATCTGTAAAAAATGAAAATGGTAGTGTCATCTGTGGTTGAATCTATCTTCATTATATTGGTGATAGGATGAGTCAACTTAGTTCTATAGGCTCAATATTAGTCAATGTCCTTCCAGTTAGAGCATAATTGGATGAACCAAGTTTTATCTTTGACTATGTCCAAGCTACCTCATTTAAAGGTAAATTCGCTTAGTTAGATATGGCAAGGCCATTACTTAAGGATAAAGGCAGCACTTCATGTGTGAAAAGAATGCCTGCAAAGTCTCTCAGGAAAATTAGAGTTCACTGAGTCCCAGCCAAAGAGGTAGTAAAGAATTTTACTTGTTCAAGGGCAGGCCAAGAACTTGAACACATTCAAAGGTTTTCACAGGTTTACCTCTCAGAGCAGGTGAATGTCTACAGCACTTCCTCATACAAATAGTGTGGTAAGGATTTGTGTTAAATAAAACTTAGGAAACTTCCCTCTAAAATAAATAAAATCATTTTTAATTCAAGCAATCAATTAAAAAGAAACATACAATAGCTAACAGATGGCTAAAATATCTAGAAAAGTTTTCATGGCTGAGGTGATGGTTGATTTGTGCACAGCGCTAGATTATGCAAGACATAAATCAGGAGAATTCTTGTTTGGGTGAACAATAGGAGCATAGGATTGAGGCGGAATTGAGCATGCTTTAAAATGGTGCACAGTTTATGGTCAGAGCTGGATCAGGAGAGTATGCTAATTAATCGAGGAGAGAAGTGAGGAATTTGGCATCTTGACTTACAAGTCTGGCAGTTGATGCTGGCTGTGGGCTGGGACCTCAGCTGAGCTACTGGCCATAAAATTCTACATCTGGCCCGTATATATGGTATTTCTATGTGGGCTAGTTTGGGATTCTGTCCAATATGCAAGCTGTGATTCTGAGAGTGAAGACCCAAAGAGATCAAGGTGAAAATTTGTGTTTTTAATACCAAGCCTTGGAAGTTACATATGTTTACTTCTACTTTATTATATTGGTTGAGGCAGTCACAAAGGTCTACCTAAGTTTAAACCAAAGGATCATAGACCACATCAATTTATGGGACTAGTGTCAATGTCACATTGTAAGAAGAGCCTGCGAGATGGAAAAGATTGTAGTTGCCATCTTTGGAAGCTACTGTCTGTAATTGCAACAGTAAATGCCCCAACCATACCATTCCTTAGCAAGACTACTCAGCCCTGTGGTCACAAGTTTATTACACTTAAAACCTGATATTATTGAGAGAATTTAATTTATCCTCACACAAATAGACATTTATTCTGGATATGGATTTTCCTTTCCTGGCCATAGTGCTTATATCAGCAACACAATCTATACACTTATAGAATGTCTTATTTACCATCATGTTGCCTCCACAGCACTGGTTCTGATCAAGGAACTTAATTCACAGTAAGGAAGCATGGTAGTGGACAGATACACAAGGAATTCACTGATCCTACCATGTACCATGTTATGGACTGAATTGTGTCTCTGAAAATTCATATGTTGAAGTACTTACTCCAGGTACCTCAGAATGTTACTGTATTTGGACATAGGGCATTTAATGAGGTAATTAAGTTAAAATGAAGCTGTTAGGGTGGGCCTTAATATAATTGGTGTCTTCATAAGAAGAGAAAATTTGGACACAGGGAGGAGGCACTAGGGTTGTGCCCACAAGAAGAAAAGACGATGTGAAGACACAATGTGAATGCAGCCATCTATGAGCCAAGGAGAGATACCACAGGAAAAACTAAAGCTGCTGGCACCTGGATCTTGGACTTCCAGATTCCAGAACTGACATAAAATAAATTTCTGTTGATTAAGTCACCCAGTCTGTAATATTTTGTTGTGGTTCTTCTTGCAAACTAATACATGGATTCAAAACAAGGGAAGAATGGCATCCTGGACATTCAAAGTGCCAACTCAGAGAACACATCCTGAAAAACTGAAGTTATATTTTTAAGAATGTAATGACAAATATATGATGTTGTTTCTCCATAGCCTTGATAAGCAGTTATAGAAATTGAATGATGTAATTCAAGTATCTCCTTTTATTATTGCACTAAAATACATTTTACAGAATGTTTGCTTCCTGTCTCAGCATTTTTTCAGGTCATCTGGTTTTTAGGTCTTAGTTACAGAGATGATGCTTGCATCAGGGAAAACAGCAATTATTTTATTGAGCTGGAAATTTAAATTGTCACCTGGACATTTTGGGTTCCTCATGCCTCTACTAAATGGACAGACAAAAAGGGCACTGGAGTGATGTTATTTATCACCAGGGAGAATTTGGTTGTTGTAACACAATGAGACATGGGCGACCAATGTTTGAGCCTAGAGAATTCAAAATGCCATCTCTTAAAACAGCCATAACTAATAGTAAAATCTGGTGAAAAATAAAGCAACAAACATATGGCAGGACTTTTGAGGTTCCAGAAATTTAGGAATGAAGATTTGTTTCACACTAGTAGATAATGAGTCCCAACCAGCAGAAGCTTAGCCTGAGGTCAAAGGGACTGTGAAGTAGGGATTGCAAGAAATAAAGGCATATATGGTAACAAAAATCTCATGACCAATTACAGAAACAAGAAGGACCAATGTAGCAATGCATATTTTTGTATATTTTATATATAGTATTTTTTCCTTTCTCTTATTATTTTATATTAAGAAGATTTTGAGTAGTTAATTTTATAGCCTATTCTTAGTGTTACAGATTATTCAGGAAGGATTTTAAACTGAATTAGAAAAGAAACTAATGTTTAAATTAACATTGTCTAGAATGTTTAGGATGCTGTGCTTCTTTTTTGGGAGAGAGAGTAAGACTACCTTTGTAAAAACATCTTTTTCAGTGAAAGCAGAAAGACGTTATTGGTTTTTTAAAGGACTTTCAAATATAATATAGAAGCGTGTTTATGAATGCTGAGTAAAGGAGTTAAACGTTCCACTCATTTACCTATTATCCCCAGTCAAAATCCACCTTTATATGCTTTCCTCTGAGATACTGGGAGTAAAATCTAACTATGCTTCTCCTCTACCAGATGGCTTCCTATTAGTCTGTCAATAAGAGCACAATTGAATGAGATTGGAAATCAAGAGGAAGGGAGAAAAGACTTAATTGCACATTCAAAATAAAATGTCAAGTTAAGGAGGACTTGAGGCAGATATATGAGGAGAGAAAAAGAAGAATGAACATGAAAAATTAAATTAAAATTGCTAATAATCCTCAGCTCCAATCTGTGGTTGTTTTTTGCAATCGCAGTATACTCTCTGTATATCATTCCATATTAATTCTAGGCACAAGATTGAGCCATAAAGTAAAATTCTGAAATGCTTTTAATATAAGTTACTTTTCTTCAAAAAACAGTTGATGATACCACATTTTCCTCATGGCATTCTTCATCTCCAAGTTTCTCAACGTGTAGATAAAAGGTTGAACATGGGAGCAATGCTGGTGTAGAAAAGAGCAAACACTTTGTCTTCTTGGAAGGTTATGGATGGTCTAATGTAAATGAAGAGAACAGGCACAAAGAACAGAACAATAACTGTAATGTGGGAACTGCAAGTAGAAAGAGCTTTGGTGCGGCTCTCTGTGGGGTAAGCCCTGATAGTGTAAAATATCAGAAAATAAGACACCATCAAAATCACAAAAGTCACCAAAGCAGTCAGACCTGAATTAACAATTACTAAGAGACCAATTCTGTGGGTATCAGTTCAAGCCAATTTAAGCAATGGATACACATCACAGAAGTAGCAATCTATCTCATTGGGGCCACAGAATGGTAAGAAGATGGTGAGAAGAAACTGACTGGCAGAGTGTATAAATGCCCCAGTACAGCAAGCTATGATGATTGCATTACACCTTTGTCTGCTCATGATGACAGCGTAGTGCAGGGGCTTGCAGATGGCCACATAGCGATCATATGCCATCCCTGTGAGGATAAAGATCTCAACGCCTCCAAGACAGTGATGGATAAAGAGCTGTATCATGCAGTTATTATAGGAAATGATCTTCCTTTCTGCCAGTAAATCAGTCATTAGTTTGGGTGTCACTGTTGTTGTATAGCAAAGGTCAGAGAGTAAGAGATAATTAAGGAAGAAATACACTGGTCAATTAGTTGACTGCATGAGATAGAAATCATTATGAGCAAATTTCCCGTCCAAATAGCAATGTAGCAAAATAAAAATAATGTAAAGCAGAAGATCTCAATGTTCTTGTTTTGAGATAGGCCCAAGAGAATAAACAGTGACATTATTCCTATTTTCCATGGTCCAATGGAGTCAAAATGCTCAACAGTCCCTTAAAAAGATATAATGCATAAGTCAATATCAGAAATGGAGAAAATTGCTGATAACTAACATCATTAAGCTATGTTTAGTGGACATGATCCCAGTGTTTTAGAAAATCAAAATCTGATATCTAACAAAATATTTTTCTGATTAGTCTTATGATGATAACTATAAGTCAGTCTTTCAGGACATTAATAAAGACGAATACATTCAAAAATCAATTTCAAAAATGCCTAAAAATCATTAGTTGCTAAATATTTTTCAATGCTAAAGAATATACAACTAAGTACGTGAAAAGGAGATCACTCCAGATCCTTGTAAATTCAAGTTTTTAAAGATGCAAATATAAATCACACGAAGTTTTTATTTAATGATACAGCAGCAAATGTAAAGCTTAACAGTAGTCACTAGTGGAATATACGTTACTTCAAAATAATTTTAGAGTGAAGTAGAAAATAAAATTAAATATTCATATAATGATACATATACCTTTACAAAGTGGAACATAAAAACTCTCTGCAAGAGGTACATGCGATTGATTTTAACAATTTTTTGAAGGCTTGTCTCTTTTTTAGTGATTTGTGACAGTAAAATGCTGACATTTTATAACAGAAGTATATTGATTTCTATAGGCACTTCAATAAAAACCATGTCGTTAAATGAACCACAGAATAAAGCGATAGCTAAAACTTAAAGAGAAGAGCAGAAAGTAGTTTTATATTCACGGTTCAGCTCTTCACTCAATGTATCATATTCTGCAGGTCAATTTCTTCTCAGTGGTTTGAATTAGAGTATGAATTTCTGTTCTATGTTTGTCCTATTTATGACTTTTGCCCAAACCCATTAAGAATCTTGACATTGCATAATTGATAGAAAAAGTTAACAGGAAGTTTATAGGAAAAAGTACATGTGAAGACAAACAATTGGGATCCCAGCTCTGTTATTACTTATACAAATGTGTGAATTTGGTGCCAATCTCTTTATTTATTTGAATTTAAGTTATCTCATTTATAAAATGAGGAAACCTTCCTGAACTTTGTCCCAAAATAGTTGTGAAACTACAATCAATAAATGTTCATTGTTTTGTTCACCATAGAAGTGTTACTTGTTGATTTTATTAACTTAATATTAGTGAAATCAGTAATCTACAGTTGTCAATAATAAAGTCCAGTAAATATAACTTACACAGAGAAAATAAAATTTTTAAATCATAAAATTCTTTTGAGCAGGAAGGAAACTTTGAGATCCATTAGACAAATATCCTAGTTTTAAATAGAAAGAGTTTTAATTAAAAGCATATAAAATATACAGAGAATGAATATGGGTAGTTTGAATATCTTCATCATTCAGCAATTATATTAAGTCAACAGGATTTGATATATGAAAACATACGCAAATCAGTAGAGGTTGACCATAGCTTCTGCTAAATTAGTTAGAATCTCCATGTTAATGAAAAAATAACACAGAACTGGTATCCATATGGTCCAATTGTCTTTATTAGAAATTTCGACCTTATTTATGCAGGTCAAAATATCTTTCTTTTAAATTTATGAAGTATCTTCTGTTCTAATCGTATAGCTACATTTTCTCATCAATTAATTTTTAAATATTCTCCTCATCACTCTCTTTATAGGTTGTTAACTGTGTCACCTTCCAAATAAAAAATTCCTTTGCAATGAAGATTTCAAACGAGTAAATTTATTTCCATGGCACAATTATAAGATTTAGAATTAGCTTATAGAGAAGTCATTGAAAAATAAGGTATCATTCCTACAACTACATCATGTACCTATTTCCTTACATATAAATAAATAAAGACTATTTCCAAAATAATATTTAAAATGCTAATTTGGTCAACTCACAGTAATAGCTTGCTCAATTGAATGGACATAAATAAAATAATTATTTTATTTTTTTCAAATTTGTAATTTTTCTTTTTGAGGAAGATTCGCCCTGAGCTAACATCCATGCCCATCTTCCTCTACTTTATATGTGGCACGCCTGCCACAGCATGGCTTGACAAGCAATGTATAGGTCCACACTCAGGATCTGAACTGGTGAACTCCCACCCACCGAAGCAGAACATGTGAACTTAACCGCTGTGCCACCGGGCTGGCCCCTAAAATAATTATTTTAATCATGTGCATGTAAATAAAAATCCCATTAAATTGTTTTTCCCCTCCCCAAAAGTGAACATGAAAATTTCAGTTTATACGTATAATTATACCTCTAAAGAAACTGATGTTGTTAGAATATTCAGGCAAAATCGATCATTGTGTCTTCATTTGATATTAATTTAATTTCCCTGCTAATTAAATGTGGTCAGATATTCTAACCAAATAATTTTACTAAACACGTGTTTGTGCCTTCAGTTTTTTCCATTCTGAAAGTCCGTGGGTAACATTTTATCTCCCGTCTTGATAATATTCTCTTTCCACTTCACTGTCCCCATACATTCGTAGTTTACGATCTATAAAGTACCACCTATATTTCTAGCTTCTCAATTTTAGAGTGGGAAAATATAAAGAGTAAGAAAATTACACTCACATACATGAATAAAATCTACTAAATCCCTTCACTCTCTCAAACACGAACAATGCTACCACAGCCACAAAGAGTCCCTATGTAAGAACAATGGTTAGGAAAAAAGAGAAACAAATTCATTTTCTAGTACAGCTCTTAACTCTGTTTAGGAATTTGTATTCACTTGTTCGAGGGTCTCTATAAAACGATGAATCTAGTCTCAATAAAATACATTTAAGATTTTGCATAACTTTTGGGCTATCTACCTTTTTTAAAAGTAAAGTTTTGAAAAACCTTAAACATAATAAAGTATAATTGCTTGTGTATATATTCTGGCTTTGCTGTGAATAAGCATATGACCTCAGTACATTACTTAAGTACATTGACCATCATAGATCTAATCATTCTTTGATTACCTTACAATTTGAGCATTCTCATGCACCTAAATTCTTAACACTTTATTTTTATAATCCTTTTTAATCCTCACAATAACTCTAAGAATTAAATACTATTTGCTTAATACTTTATTTACTTAATAATTAATATTATTAATTATTTAATTTATGTATGATTTGGTTTCATTTGGTGGATTATTATAAAACTAGTAAGTAGTATAGTCAAGATCAAAAACAACATATGCTCACTTAGAAATATGCTTGGCAAAATGGCATACACATAGCACAACTCCTGATGTATATGGTATACTCAATAAATATTTGATGATATCATACTTAAAATATAGGGTCTCACTGGCTCCAGCATTTCAACTTTTGATCTATTCTAAAATAAAATCTATACATGCTTAATGTCCATGATCCTAAATTTCTCAAGGACAGAGAGATTGTCTCTTGGTACGTGCTGTTTTTTCCTCAGATCATCATATTGCTGATGGATGAGTACATTGCTAGTGAATACCTCTATCTCCCAATGGTATTGTGAGAATTAACTAGATAAAGTATATGAGTCACCCAGTACATGATAGAGAGTCAATAAAAAAATATTTCCAATTATTTAATCTTTGTTTTATCTCTGGTCAAATAGACGCTGACATTCATTTAACCAATAATTAGTAAATTTTTATTGAATGATTAAAAAATTAACTTCAATGATTTAAAACAGTATGTAAATAAAACAGTCAATAATTGAAATTATTATCCTCACAATGATTACATGCAACAAGTGCAGGCAACAAAGTAAACAGGGGCAAGGTAAACAGAGATGTAAGTTTTGAGATACTTCCGTTTATTTTTTAGTGACCTGCCAGGGTCTTAGGTTATGTTAATTATTGGGCTAACTTTTTTTTTTGAGGAGGAGGAACAGGGATTATGGTAGTGGTTATTTCAGGGAGCTTATTTGTTCTTTCAATTTGGGTTTTTCACTTTCTCGTATCAATCAATACCTAGACAAATTTCTACAAGAACTAATAATGTTTTTCTTCTTATTCTCAATTTTCTACTTAGTTAAGCATCATTTCCCTGTCATTGTCTCACTGTCCTTTTAGAATGCCACATCACAGTGTCAGTGGGTAACTCTGAATCTGTTGCTGCCCTAATCTTAAAACAAATTAGTCTATAAAAGAGATGTCTGTTTTTAACTTTAACTGGCAGTCAATCTGTTACTTATACAATGGGGACAAAAATGTATTCAACTGATATTAAACATCCAGGCAGGATAATAGGAAAGAGGAGAAATAATTATCACACATGTTTTTCTCCTTCAATTGTTGTGAATCCATTTCTATTCCATTCTTTCAGTGTTCTCTCTCTTACCTCATTGAAATTCTGTTGATTCACCTATTTTTCAGAGTATTTCACTTCAGCTTCTTGAATTCACATTCCATTCAGCATAGTTCATTAGTCATTCATAGAAAAAAATCTTGTATCATTTTAGAGACAACTGACGCCTGTCACTCAAGCAATGTTCACACAGACAATGAGAGGTCATACCCTCGGAGCAACATGTTAAAGTCAAGTGGAATAATTTTAATATCCAAACAAGTCAAATCACAATCTATACTTTCATTACTAAAATTATTCATGTAATTGTCTCGGCTCACATGATTAACTGAATACTTAGTAGAGTATATATTCTAAAACTGCATTTCTTTTATTCTAGAATATTGACTATTCCTTCCAAATTGTTTGGATTTACCTTCTCAAATCTAAGCTTACCAGGTGGATTTCCTTTATATCTAAGTTATCAGAGCTGCTGCAGCTAAAATAGACTCTGGATTATAAATAGTATGCAAGTCATAACTAACTTTGCTTCTGCTTTAGAAATCTCAGTCATTAGATATTCCTCCTGGGCCACAATGACTAAAATCCTCTGCACTTTACTCAAAGAGTTTTGTGATAAAACAAATGTGGGCAATTTTGATTGAGAGATAGATCCTTTCCATAATCTCTATAAACTGACTGAGGAGTAAATGACTGCTCGGGTAGCAGTCATTATGGTAGCTAATGGTCTTCATTTCTCCTCACATAGCATCTTTAAGGTATTCTCTGAGAGAATTAGAATGAATTTCAGTTTATTTCCAAATATGAGTTAGGCTGATTTCCTGAAAAATTGTAAACTAATATAGCTTGTAACTATCTTATATGGATTTAGAAAATTTCCAAAAAATAATTTTAAAAACTTTTGCAGTTGAACATCTTTTAATTTTTCCTCAAGTCCTTATATAATTTCCATATATCTTTCTTTCCTCTTTTTCTTCTTTCACATCTGTAACCAAAGATTGGAGTTGGCTTCCGATATGCTGTGTGAGCAGAATCATACCTACAAATAAAGCAATTTCTACTTGTACCATGGTAGTATGTTTTTTAATATCACCAATAGTTCTGCTTTTGTTATTGTTATTTTTCTCTCACCTTAAGAGGGAATAAAATATATGCAAAAAGACTTATTCTAAAGGAAAATTCATTTTATAAAGAATTTCACTTGGGCCTATTCTGAACCACTAGATGGGTATTGAATTATTTTCTCATGTCTACATATCAGGAGAAGCTGATATGTGCAGTTTCTTCCCAAATGTAGTCTTGTAGTCACTCGAGTGATTGAGCTACTAGAAAGGGATAAGATCTATTAATTTTCTCATCCACTCTTTCCATAGTTTTAGTATATGTGATGCAATAAACATCATAACAGAAACATAAACAGTCTTCAGTCACTTTGTCCCTGCCTATAACAAATTTTTCTTTCCAGATTGGCACCTGGGCTCACATCTGTTGCCAATCTTTTGTTTTTCCAGGCTTCTTCTCCCCAAAGCCTATACAGTTGTATATTCTAATTGTAGGTCATTCTGGTTGTGCTATGGTGGGATGCCACCTCAGCATGGCTTGATGAGCACTGCTATGTCCACGCCCAAGATCCAGCAAAACCCCAGGCCACCCAAGCAGAGCACACAAGCTTAACCACTCAGCCACAGGGCTGGCCCCCTCATGACATTTTAAGGCAGATGGGGAGTGGGCACTGCAGCTCCCAGAAAACAAATCTCATGCCCTTTTTTCTTTACACTTTAAACCCAATAATCTCTGTGAATTTTTTCATTACATAATTTATTTCACACTGCCAGTATATAAGATTTAATTGAATATTCTATTGGAAAATAAAGCTCAATAATAAAAAATATTCGTTTTTAATTTCTGAAAATGACTTTAAATCTACTTCATTTCTACAGAATGCCAAAATTGTCTAGAGGTCTCCATGTATAAATATTGCATTCAAATGATTATTAAAATTCATGATCAGCCTCAGAATCACCTACACTATATGGAACAGTCATCATTCCTGTAGCCTAGAATATTTTTAACACACATAAACACCTACCTAATCTAAGTGCTGCTATTGAAATTGTCACTTCATTCATAATTCTTCAGCTCCTCAGCTCTGACATTTATGAAATGAATGATTTTTATTTTTGAGGAAGATTAGCCCTGAGCTAACATCTGCTGCCAATCCTCCTCCATTTGCTGAGAAAACTGGCCCTGAGCTAACATCCGTGCCCATCTTCCTCTACTTTATACTTGGGACGCCTACCACAGCATGGCTGTCGCCAAGCGGTGCCATGTCCGCACCCGGGATCTGAACCAGGGAACCCCAGGCTGCCAAAGTGGAACGTGCAAACTTAACCACTGCGCCACAGGGCCAGCCCCTCTTCCCTCTTTTCTTGCTTTTTAATTGGATTGGACTCCTTTTAGTCCTTCAATACATTTTTATCTATCTATCTATCCCTCTATCTATCTCTTTCCTAGTATTTTAGCTGTAAGAAATCATGTCTGTACATTAATGTTAACAAGTCTGAATTTGATCAACATATACCCTCCCGCTGAATAGTACATGCTAAAATAGAACACTTTTTTCCTCCTCATTTTCTTCCAACTTTCTTGATGTTGTGGACCAGGATTTCTGTTCTCTTTTCTATGTTTTATCTCACATATTAGACAAGATTGTTATTTTTAATACAATTTAGTTTTACATAAGACTACCATTTTCTTCATTCCTCATTCCTCCTGAAATTTCCTATCTCCGTTCTTAGACATCTTCTCTTCTTATGAAAACATTCTTTGCAACTTCTTTTAGTAAGGGTGAGTTTGTAGTAAAGTCTTGCCTTTGTTTGTTTGTTTGTTTTATCTTTTATTGTTCTGAAAACTCTTCATTTTATCCTTGTTCTTGAAAAAATATAGAAGTCAAGGGTGACATTTTTCTTTTACTTTCATTATGTAATTTGATTTTCTTCTGTCTACTACTCTTTGTATAATTTAAATTATTATTAATTTGCAGTAGTGTTTCTATGACTCTATTTAAGAACAACACTTTTTATTTCCTATGCATATTTTCTAAAGATCATTTCATCGTTTCCGGAAAATTACCAGTTATTATCTCTTTAAATATTTTTTTCTCACTATTATCGAAACCCTGGAGTCTGATAGACGTGTGTTCCTCTCTTTTACTTCTTTCATAATGACTCTTAATACCTATTTAATTTTTTTTCCCATCTCCTTGTCTCTCTAATTCTGTGTTTGGATGATTTGTCAATATCTAAAATTCCATTCATTGAATCTTTCTTAAGGTATAGCCACTCTGTTTTATGCATCGAGTTTCTAATTAAAATATTGTTTTTTATATCTTAAATTATCTTGCTTGTTTGTTTAACCTGGAAAATTTTGAGATTCATGTTCTTATACCATGCTTTTAAAATTATTTTTATTTTTATATAATAAACATTCATATTATATTTGTGCCTGATTAGTTCAATAAAGGCAATCATTATATGACATACTCTGCAATAGCTGTTTCCAACATAATTGCCTCCTATATGAGTGATTTTTGGGTATGCAATCACATACTTTTGCGAAAAAAGAAAATATTTCCTCCTTCATTTTTGGTTTTCTATTCAAACATGTTTATTTCAATTATAGAAGAAACAGAAGTCTCTGGAAGATCTTGTTTTCTATGCTGTGTGTCTTTGCAAATGTATGTGTATGTGTGTTTTTGTGTTTGTCAATCCAACATTAGCATGCACTTATAGCACGCCTTCCTTACCTGGAACCACTGCCCTTATTTGGAACCAATAAAAATATATTTTTTTACTTTTTAAGAGCTAAATAAAGACTTTTATCAGTTTTTCTTATTATAACAAGCAACTTCATATCCTCCAGTGAATATCCTATTTATTAAAGTTTCCCAATTGTGATTACTAATGTGTTAATTTGCTAGTATAACTTAATGCTCTATTCCTGGAAGTTTTTCTCAGCTCCATCATATAAACTTTCTAAGAGCTTTTTTCTTTTTATTTATTATTAACAGGTTTGATTTACATCAATCAATACATCACATACCCCATTGCATGGGTCCTAGAATTGCCATATGTTTCACTCTTTCAAAACCATCTATTGCATTCATTGTAGTGTTTTTCTATTGATAATTATTTTTTATTTAATACAGTTTATTTTATGTCAGGAATATATTCAGAAAGACTGTTAACACTAGCGTAAAATCACTATCTTAAAATTTTGTTTTAATTACAATATGAAGCCTGCTAAAGATATAATAGTATACATATACTCACCAAAATACATGTTTCAAAACGTTCAAAACAGTGCTACTGATAATGGCCTTCAGTGGGAAACTACCCGGATGTCTACCAACAAGCCAACACATAAATTACTTGTCACATATTCATACAATGATAGACTATAGATTAATGAAAACATTAAGAAAATACGCAAAAACATGAGGAACAGATCTCACAAACATAGTAATGAGAAGACCGGCACTGAAGAGTACAATCTGTATCATTATTTTTCTACAAAGTACAAAAATATGCAAAATTGATTTAGAGATGAAGATATTGATTACATTTGGGTAGTGATGATTATAAAGAGAAATGAGGAGGACTTCAAGTATACAGGTAATTTCTGACAATCCTGTTGCTGATTACATGATATTTCTCAGTTTGTTTTAATTTATGAACTGAGCAGGCATGAATATGTGCAATTTTCTGTACTTATAGTTGTACAGAATATAGCTGTATAGAGTAAAAAGTTTAAAATTTGAAGAAAATATTTAATTCAGAATTTTTGTGCTTTAAGTTGTGGAAAACACTTGATCCGTTGTATCTTTTTTTTACAATACAGTGACAGAAAGATGATATAATTGTTTATTTTTATGATATTGTCTAGTTAATTCATACCATATGAGCACAATTCTTAATAATAAGTCAAATGGAGGAAAGTATGAATAAGAATAATGCTCAATTTGTTGATGAAGTGTTGGTGTAAAAGCATAAAACCACAGAGATTATATGCTTCCTGCTTGCCAACTTAATTTCCCCAAGCTGTAAGCCCAAGAGAATGATGAGAATGGGTCTTATTCATAGTTATAGTTTCATGGAACCATGGCTGAAATGCAGAAAAAGTTCTGGAAAGTTACTTTCCTTCCAAGTGTATACGATGACACCAAATTTTCTCCAAGGATTCTTCATCTCCATGTTTCTTAGCATGCATATCAGAAGGTTTAACTAGGGGAAAATGATGTTTTAAGAAAGAGAAAACACTTCATCTTCTGGGAAAGTTGTAGCTGGTCTAATGTAAATGAATAACACGGGTAGAAAAAACAAAACTGCTACTGTCATATGAGAAGTGCAAGTGGAAAGAGCTTTGCTGTGTCTCTCCAAATAATATGCCCTGATGTGGCACAATATAAAGAAATAAGAGAACAAGACAACAAAGGTCACCAAAGCAAACAGCACTGAATTAACAACATTAAGAGACCTATGATGTGTGTATTAAAAAGGGCAGTTTCAGCAATGGATACACATTGCAGAGATAGTAATCTATCTCATTGGGAACACAGAATTGTAAGGAAATCATAAGAAACTGACTGGCAGAGTATATAAATCCCCCAGTACAGCAGACTATGGTGATTGCATTACACTTTTGTCTGCTCATGATGATGGCGTAGTGCAGGGTCTTGAAGATGGCAACATAACAGTCATAGGCCATCCTGTGACGATAAAGGTCTCAGTGCCTCCAAAGAAATGAGTCATCAAAACCTGTGTTGTGCAGTTTCTATAGGAAATGGTCTCCCTTTCTGTCAAGAAGTCTGTCATTAGTTTGGGTGTCACAGTGGATGTTTCCCAAAGGTTGGAGAGTGAGAGGTAATTAAGGAAAAAGTACATGGGTGGGTCAACTAGCTTACTGCTTGTAATTGAAATCATCCTCAGCAAGTTTCCTACCCAAACAGAAATGTAACAAAATAAAAATAATGTAACAAAGCAGAGGATTTCAATGTTCTTGTTTTTGGAAAGTTCCAAGAGAATAAATACAGTGACATTGTTGCTTTTTTCCATGGCAGAGCATAGACGCATAAATCACCTGAAATGATATACTTCATGAGCCCATATTTAGAAATCTTTATGGAGAAGAGCAATGATCATATTATATTCAAGGAACTAATTAGTTTTAATATGCATCCTTTAAGTGTCCAAGAGAATAAAAATAAGGTATTCAATTAAAATGACTCTCTAATAAGACTCTGTGTGAACACATACTTGCTGATTTCCATTAAATCTTCCAGGATGTCATGATCAATGTTGCTTACTCAACACAAATGCATTTGATTAATCTACAATAAAGTCTTGGATGCTGCAGAGAAGTTGACAATGATTGACTAGCAATGTGTTCCATTAAACACTTTTGTTATTTTAAATAAAAAGAATTAGGATAAATTCTTACAAGGTTTCTTTGTGTCTGCAGTTTTATAACATATATTTTCATCCCTAACCTCATACCTAGCTTCTTTTACTTAAATTTTCACCTTAACTCTCCTTCATAACTGAGAGTTAATATTTATCACCCACGCAATGAGTAATAACATTGTAATAGAGAGAGAATTTTAAAACAAAGGTATTCATTTCCATAATGGAATTTTAGGAATTTTAATTAGTTTAAGGATAAATTATTGAGAAATATTTTCCGATAATTTCCAAAATCAAACTACAGTAAAATTAGGCAATAAGTAAGAAAGGCTGTTTATTTTAACTTGAATAAAATAGTGCAGTATATACTACTGGCTTGAATTATTCGTTGAACATACCTGAAATATGTTCCTTATCCCCCTTCAAGCATATTAAGTCTTTTACATGATTTTAAGTGTCCAAATAAAGGAAGACTGGGAATGTTCTCAGGCAAAGCCAATTCATCAATCCATCTGCATTTATGAGGAGTTTGCAAAAAATATTACTTGACTGTCTAGTTTTCTTGGTTCTGAAAGCTACATCTATGCTTACTTTTCTACCTGGCATTCCCCCTTGATTCAAGTTGTTCACAGATATAAAACTACCGTGATTAACTGTTACATATTTTAAGGTTATAAAAAAATTCATGAGTACCATCTAATCATTCATCGTATATTTGAGGCAATCCCTGGTTACATGTCTTAATTAAGCCACTAACTTTAGATATGATCTTTGCAAGTCAGTTAAACTTTTAGAAAGATTTTTCTTCATTTGAAACTTAGGGAAATGCATCCTGCTCCACATAACTCAGAGTGGTTCTGAGACTCAATTTTGATCAAACATGAGAAAGATCTTTTAAAAGAATAAAAGTACACATTATGGTATTATCGTGTTAAAATTAACATACACAAAACAAAATGACAAAATTACTTTAGGTTTATAGATGTTAAGGAACTTATGCATAGTAGCATAAGTAGTGCATAGCGTACTAGAGTTTATAAATGAAGTTTTCTGATTCTAGTGACTGCATTCATAATCATTCCACTATACCTCCTCTCAAAAGGGAAAACCTGAAGTAAGAAGATAAATACATCATTAACCTTGACTATCCCATCTCTGAAGTTTGCATTCATTTCTGAATCTTCTAGACAAAACCAGGATATCTTCTCAATCATTGTTCCATTTTAAGCACTCAAATTTAAATTGAAAATTTGTGAATGGAAATATAAAGCTGTAAGTAAGGTTAAAGTGTATGAAAACCACAAACCAAATCAATTCAGGATTCTGACATAATTATGCCAGTGCTAGAAAGTAACAAATGCACAGCTCCCAGATTTCTGTAGGAAGCAATGTATTTCTCATTCTCTCAAACATGAGTAGTGATATTGCATCCTCAGCTATTCGCCATGTAAGAAAAATAGGAGGAAAAATATTTGGGTGCATGCCCTAACACTGCTGCTTCTTAAATTTGTGACCCTGTATACTTTAGTTTCATAACTCTTTTAGCTGTAGAATGAGAGAGCTAGCCTCAATTATCTCTAAGAACCATTTCTATCATGATTTCTTTTTCAGAATTAAAATTATGCTCTTCTTGGCCAATGTCTTACTGACCTTCTGCCTCAAATTCTATTAGTGTATCCTTTTTTCTATCTGCAGTTGTCCAATAAAATAGCAGGATTCTTATGTGACTTTGATCTTACTTTTCTAGAATATGTCTACTCCCTTAATGGACAACCAGATCCTCCTTGAACTTAGCGCTCTTTTAGTCCAAAAATTCTTAGACTACAGAATTTAGAGTGTAGCCTATTTTAAAATTATTGACTAATTTATACATTTTCTTAACCTAGTAGTTAAAGTTTAGCCATTTAAATTATTTCCTTTCAAGTTTATGACTTGAATTTTTTCTCAGCATAGTGAGTGCTACTGATGAGTTTCCCTTTCTAATTTCCCCCAATTTATACATAAAAACTATAAAATTCATACCCTTTTACTAACTACTGTCACTTGTCATACCAATAAATCAAATAAATGATGAGAAGTCACCCTGCAGAAAAACACTTGAAAGCATGAAGAGTACTTTCTTTTCCAAATAGTAAGTAAAATTTTAGGTAAGGATTTTATCCTAAAATTGTATTTGTTTTCTCCCAAGACATTGCTTATTTAGTTCAAGTTAATTATTATACATCTCCAAGTAATCAATTCACTAGTTAGTATCCTTTTAGATTGAAATTACAAGGGCAACTCTACAACTGGATTATAAATGCCTTGCAAAAAAGGTAACTCTGCAGCATGTTCTTAGAATCTCATTGGTTAAAAATCCTTGATGTCTGAGATCTGCTACTTATGCAATTTTAGTTTCTTTTTCTCTTTGCTAAAATCTGGGGAAAACCTCTAGATCCGGTCCTTAAGAAATGATCTCCATCCATTCTCACATAGTGTTTTTATCATGTTCTCTGGGGAAGAATGTGTGTTCTTTAATGTATTTTCATTTAAGGTGAATTTCTGGAAAATTATAGATACATAGAATTTTATTGTTTTCCAATTATTTTATTGTGGTCATAATGGCTTAGAACATTGTGTCATTTCATAGGTACATTATTATTTTTAAGTTTCTGCATATACTGCATTGTGCACACAACCAATAGTCTAATTTTTATCCATCACCATACATATGTGCCCTTTTATCCCTATTGTCCAACCCTCCTCCACTCCTTTCCCCTCTGCTAACCACTAATCTGTTCTCTTTATCCATGTGTTTGTTTATCTTCCACATATGAGTGAAATCAGGCAGTGTTTTGTCTTTCTCTGTCTGGCTAATTTTTCTTAAGGTCCCTGAAGGTCCTTCCAAGTTGTTGAAAATGGGAAAATTTGGTCTTTTTTTTTTTTTAAACTGAGCAGTATTTCATTGTATACACACACACGCATATATATATATATATATATATATATATATGCACACCATATCTTCCTTATCCATTCTTCAGTTGATGGGCACTTGGGTTGCTTCCACATGTGGCTATTGTGAATAATGCTGCAATGAACATAGGGGTGCATAAATCTCTTTGAATTGTTTATTTCAAGTTCTTTGTATAAATACCAAGTAGTGGGATAGCTGGATTATATGCTACTTCTATTTTTTAATTTTTTTTGAGCAATCTCCATTGTTTTCCATAGTGGCTGCATCAGTTTGCATTCCCACCAGCAGTGTATGATGATTCCCTTTTCTCCAAATCTTCTCCGGCATTTATTATGTTTTGTCTTCTTAATTATAGCCATTCTGACAGGTGCAAGGTGATGTCTCATTGTAGTTTTGATTTGCATTTCCCTAATAATTAGTGACATTGAACATCTTTTCATGTGCCTATTGTCCATCTATATATCTTCTTTGGAAAAATATCTGTTCATATCCTCTGCCTATTTTTTGGTCAGGTTGGTTGTTTTCTTGCTGTTGAGTTGTGTTGGTTCTTTAATATAAATTTGAAGTTAATTCCTTGTGAGATATATAATTTGCAAATATGTTTTCCCAGTTGGTCGGTAGCCTTTTGGTTTTGCTCATGGTTTCCTTTACCTTGCAGTACCTTTTTAGTCTGATGTATTCCCATTTGTTTATTTTTTCTTTTGTTTCCAGTGCCTGAGTAGACATGATATTTGAAAAGATGTTGCTAAGACCGATGCCGAAGAATGTACACCCATACTTTCTTCTAGGAGTTTTATGGTCTCAGGTCTTACTTTCAAGTCTTAAGCCATTTTGACTTAATTTTTGCACATCGTGTAAGATAATGATCTATTTTCATCCTTTTGCATGTGGCTGTACCATTTTCCCAACATCCTTTACTGAAGAGACTTTCCCTTAGCCATTGTATGTTCTTGGCTCCTTTGTTGAAGATTAGCTGTTCATAGATTTGTGGTTTTATTTCTGAGCTTTCAGTTCTAATCCATTGATCTGTGTGTCTGTTTTTGTGCCAGTAATATGCTGTTTTGGTTACTATAGCTTTGTAGTATATTTTGAAGTCAGGGATTGTGATGCCTCCACATTTATTCTTTGTTCTCAGGATTGCTTTGACTATTCAGGGTCTTCTGTTGCTTCATGTAAATTTTAGGATTCTTGCTCTATTTCTGTGAAGAATATCATTGGGATTCTGATTGAGATTGTATTGAATCTGTAGATTGCTTTACGTAATATTGACATTTTAACTATATTTATTCTTCTATTCCATGATTATGGAATATCTTTCCATTTCTTTATGTCATCTTTTATTTCTTTCAATAATGTCTTATAGTTTTCAGTATATAGGTCTTTCAACTCCTTGGTTAAATTATTTCCTAGATATTTTAGGATTTTTGTGGAGATTTTAAATAGGATTGTATTCTTGAGTTTTCTTTCTGCTAGTTAACTATTAGTGTTTGGAAATGCAACTGATTTTTATAAGTTGATCTTGCAACTTTGCTGTAGTTGTTGATTATTTCTAATAGTTTTCTTGTGGATTCTTTAGGGTTTCCTATATATACAATCATGTCACCTGCAAACAGCTAGAGTTTCTCTTCCTCTTTTCCAATTTGGATACAAGTTACTTCTTTTTATTGCCTAATTGCTCTGGCGGCAACCTCCAGTACTATGTCCAATAGAGTGGTGAGAGTGGGCACCCTTATTTTGTTCCTGTTCTCAGAGGGATGGCTTTCAGTTTTTCGCTATTTGATGTTGGCTGTGGGTTTCTCATACATGGCCTTTATCATGTAAGATACTTTAATTCTATACCCATTTTATTCAAACTTTTTATCATAAATGGATGTTGTTTAATGCTTTCTCTGCATCTATTGAGATGATCATGTGATTTTTATTCCTCATTTTGATAATGCGGTGTACCACATGGATTGACTTGCAGATGTTGAACCATCCCTGCATCCCTGGTATAAATCTTACTTGATCATGGTGTAAGATCCTGTTCAATGTATTGCTGTATGTGGTTTGCCAATATTTGGTTGACAATTTTTGCATGTATGTTCATCACCAATATTGGCCTGTAATTTTCCTTCTTTGTGCTGTCCCTTTCTGCTTTTAGTTTCAAGGTAATTTAGGCCTCATAGAAAGAGTTAGGAAAAATTGCATCTTCTTCTCTTTTTTGGAATAGTTTGAGAAAGATAGATATTAAACATTGTTTGAATTTTTGATGCAATTCTGCAGAGAAGTCATCTAATCCTGGACTTTAATTTTGGGGGAGGTTTTCTATTACAGTTTCAATCCCTTTACTTGTTGTTGGTCCATTCAGATTCTCTATTTCTCCTCAATTCATTTTTGGGAGTTGTTTATACATTTCTTCTAGGTTATACAATTTGTTGGCATATAGTTTGTCATAAGATTCTCTTGCAAACCTCTATATTTCTGTTGCATCCATTGTAATTTATCCTCTTTCATTTCTAATTCTATTTATTTGAGCTTTCTCTCTCTTTCTTTCATATTGACTCTGCCTAAGGGCTTCTCAATTTTGTTTATCTTCTCAAAGAACCAGCTCTTATTTTCTTTGATCCTTTCTGCTGTGCTTTTAGTCTCCATTTTATTTATTTCTCCTCTAATTTTTAATGTTTCCCTCTTTCTGCTGTCTTCGGGTTTTTTTTCTTCTTATTCTACTTCTGTTAGGTATAGTTTAAAATTACTTATTTGAGATTTTTCTTGTTTGTTGAGCTGGGCATGTATTGCTATACATTTCCCTCTTGGAACTTCTTTCCTCCACACCATAAGAATTAGTATGTTATGTTTTCATTTTCATTTGTCTCCAGGTGATTTTTGATTTCTCCTTTGATTTCTTCATTGATCCAATGGTTGTTCAGTAGTATGTTGTTTAGTCTCCACATATTTGTGGCTTTCCAAGCTTTTTTCTTTTAGTTGATTTCTAGTTTCATAGTATTGTGGTTGTAAAAGTTGCATGATGATATTTCAATCTTCTTACATTTATTGAGGCTTGCCTTGCTCCCCAAAATATAGTGTATCTTAGAGAATGCTTCATGTGTACTTGAGAAGAATGTGTATTCTGCTGTTTTTGGAAGGAATGTCCTATCTATATCTATTAAGCCCACCTGATCTAATGTTTCATTTAATTCCACTGTTGCTTTGTTGACATTCTGTGTAGATGATCTATCCATTGGTGGAAGTGGCGTGTTGAAGTCTCTTACTATTATTGTTTTGATGTTAATTTCTCCCTTTAGGTCTGGTAGTTGTTACTTTACAAACTTTGGTGCTCTTGTGTTAGGTGCATATACATTGGTGTGTTATGTCCTCTTGGTGTAATGTCCCTTTAATCGTTATATACTGCCTCTCTTTTTCTCTCATCGTCATTTTTATCTTGAAGTCTCCTTTGTCTTATATAAGTATAGCAACGCTTCCTTTCTTTTGTTTGCCATTTTCATGGAGTAACTTGTTCCATTCGTTCACTCTGAACGTAAGTTTGTCTTTAGATCTGGGATGTGTTTCCTGGAGGGAGCATCTGGTTGGGTCTTGTTTTTATAATCCATCCAGCTACTCTGTGTCTTTTTATTGGAGAATCCAATCCATTTTCATTTAGAGTGACCATTGATGTATGAAGGCTAAATATTGCCATTTTATTTCTTATTTTATGGTTGTTCTATATTTCCATTGTTTCTCTTTCCTTGTATTTCTGACTGCCATTTCAGTTCCTTGGTTTTATATGGTAGTTTTCTCAGCTTTCTCTTTTTTGTGAATTATGGCTGTGCTCTGAATTTTTGTTTAGTGGCTACCATGAGGTTTGTATAAAGGATCTCATAGAAGAGATAGTCCATTTTCTGATAGTCTCTTATCTGCATTAGCCTAGGCAGATTACTTCCTTTTCCTCTTCCCCCTCTGAGTTATTGTTGCCACATATTCTGTTTTGTGTTGTGAGCTTGTGACTAAATTAAAGTGTTTATAGCTATCTTTGTTGCTTCCCTACATTTTATCTTTTATAATTCTTTGCCAACCTATTCTGAAAGAGAGCTGCAATTTTCTGATTTTGTCTGTCTATTTATCTCTTTGCTCAAAGCTTTGTAGACCTTTGCCTTTTTGTTTCAGGTATATGGGCTTCCTTGGTCAATTTTTATAAGGGATGTCTACTAGTGATGAACAACTTCAGCTTTTATTTATCTTGGAAAAGTTTTATTTCTCAATTGTATCTGAAAGATAGTTGCTGGATAGAATTTTCTTGGCTGAAAGTATTGTCTTTCAGTATTTTGAATATATTACTCCATTATTTCCTAGGCTGTAAGGTTTCTGCTGAGAAATCTGCTTAAGGCCTGATAGCAGTTCCTTCATAGATTGTTTTCTTCCTTACTGCCCCTAATGTTTTTTGTTTGTCATTGACTTTTGCCAGTCTTACTATTAAATGCCTTGGATAAAGCCTTTTTGCACTGATGTAATTACAAGTTCTATTGGTTTCATGTACTTCTAAGTCCACTTCCTTATCCAGGTTTGGGAAGTTCTCGGCTATTATTACTTTGAACAAGCTCTCTTCTCCTTTCTACCACACTTCCCCCTCTTGAATACCTATAATCTTTTTGTTGCCTTTCTTAATTGAGTCAGATATTTCTCAATGAATTTATTTTCTTAAGTCTTAATTCTCTTTCCTTCTACACATGAAACATTTTTTTATATTTCTATCCTCTAAATCAATAATTCTGTCCTTCATATGTCAGTTCTATTTTTAAGGATTCTTGATTATTTTTTTAATCTCATTGTGTTCTTCATATGCATAATTTCTGTTTTTGTTAATAGTTTCGATGTCTTTTGTGAAGTACTCCTTCTTCTCATTAACTTTATTCCTTAGCTCATTTAACTGTCTTTCTGTGTTTTCTTGTAACTCACTGAGTTTCTTTATGACAACTATTTTGAATTCTCTATCATTTAGATTGTAAACTTCTGTGACTTCAGGATTGGCTTCAGGAAACTTGTCATTTTCCTTCTGCTTTAAAGTATTACTTTGTTTTTTCATGGTGTCTGATAAACTGAACCTCTGCCACTGCGTTTGTGGTGGTATCACATTGTAGATTCCACCTCCCACTGCTGAGGGAAAGCGAGAGCTATGTTTCTGATTCTGCCTTTTCTGCTGGAAGTTATGTTGGTGTGGCTACTCTGCATTAGTGCAGGCTGGTGACAGCCTTTCAGCAGGTCGCTCTTATGGGGGCAGGGCCTCTGTGTCTCTGTACTCAGCAGGTGGATTGTGCAGGTGCAGGCTTGTACTGTGCTTATGGGTGGTTTGGCAGAGCTTTGTGAATAGGGCATCTTTGTGGGGGCCAGGCCATGGCCACTTTCTTGGGAGCATACTCACTGGTAGGCCCTGCTTTAGCATAATGGGCAGTCTCCTAGGCCAGGATAGTGTTCACATTCACACCAGGTTGCCCCCACTTCCTCTTACAATCACACTGTCTGCTGTGCCCAGTGGGTGGGGCTACTTCTCAGGAGCCAAGCCACTACCTCTTGGAGTGGGTGGGGAGCATTCCCATTGGTGGGACCTGCTTTGGCACAATGGGTGCTGCCATTGACTGGGATATCATTCACACACTGGCTGGGTGGTCTCTGCTCCTCTTAGCATCATGCCAATTGCTGTATAAGGCTCTGTGATCTGGCTCATTGCTGCCACGGATGGGGAGGAGTGCACACACCTATCTCCACTGCTTCCTGGGGATCTAGTCCATCCACCTTCAGATGTGTAGCTCTGTGGGTCTTTCACGCATCCTATTGAGCTGTGTGGATATCCTCTCTGGTCAATGAATGTCCATTTAGTTGTAATTCAGAGGAGGAGAGATAAAGAGAACAGTTCATTCCCTCATGTTGCTGATGTTCCTCCCCTAGAACTTTCCTTCACGTATATTTTAGGTTTACAAAATGTTCATTAAAATAATTTGTCAACAGTGAAAATTAATATTATGTAATTTTACTCTAGTCTTGTATCATTTCCAATAGGCTTTCCTATTTTTATATTCATATTCAAAACTAATGCTTGCTTCTGCTTTGCTCTCTGAGCACCAGTAACAATAGCAGATATTTTGTAAACAAGTACTCTGTGTCTTACATGAACTGATTCATGGCAGAATTTAGCTTATTTTTCTTTAAAACAACCCTATGCAATAGATACTAACAGCAATTCCATTTCACAGATGAGGAAACTAAGATATAAACTATTCTTATGAGATAGAAATTACATTTGCGGTAGAAATAGCATGTGACTGTGATGTTATTTTTTGTCTTGAATAAGAGTTATATGAGAGCTTACTTTATCATTATTCATTACTCTGTACATTAATGTCTCCTTGGGTGTCTTATTTAATGATTAAAAGATTAAAGTAATGAATGTATTAAAATAACCAAAATTCATAACGTAGGTACTGAAAATTAATGCAAACTGTAAGTTTGCTTTGCCTCTAAAGTACAAACTGCCAAGGGATTCTGGGAGATGTACTTATGATTAGTTTATTTCTTACAATCCAATTAATGTTTGTTTTTCAAAGTTTTTTTCTTTGTGTGTTAGAAGTCTCCCTCAGTCTTTATTTAGTCAATGTTTTTACGTGTCCTTCAGATGTCAGAATTTTCTTCATGAGATCTGCTATGTTCCTTTTCTCTTTTCTTACATTCTTTTGTCCTCACTCGCCCATTCTTTCTAGCTATACTTGTTTACTTAAAAAGCTCATGTATTCTGTGGATTCTTTCCACCTTAGCATAAAGGACTTAAGTATCTCTTCCTAGGTTCTTTAAAATCACCTTGAAAACATACATTTATATCTATGATACATTTTCAGCTACTTTTTTGTATAAACTGAGTTATGGGTCTAGGTTCATTATCAGCAAATGGACGCCTGGTTGTTCCAGTAATTTTTTTTTTAAAGACACTATCTTTTCTCCATTAAGTTATTTTCCCTTTTGTTAAAACTCAATTAAATATATTTTTACGGATCTCTTTATAGACTTGGTATTCTGTTCCATTGATTTTGTTTACACGTTCTGTCCACGAATACCACAAGGTCTTGATTACTTTAACTTTATGGTAAGCCTTACAATTGGGTAATATGTGTCCTCCAAAATTGTTTTTCTTTTTCAGAGTTATTTTGGCTATTATAGTTGCTTTTTCTTCTCATATGAATTTGTGAATCATCTTGTTGGGATTTATTCAAAAAAGCTTGCTAGGTTTTTGACTGTGATTGCATTGAATCTAAACAACAAATTGGAGAAACTGACACCTTAACAATAGTGAGTCTTCTAATCAACGAGCAATGTATATCTATTTACTTAGAAATTATTTTACTTCATTGTTGTGTAGTTTTCTGCCTACAGAACTGGCAAATATTTCATTAAATTTATATGCAAATATGTTCTAAGTGTTTTTTAAATTTATATTTCATTTTTCTATTTTAGTGTATATGAATGGAATTCCTTTTGTATGTGGACAATGTATCCTATGAGCTTGCTAACTCACTTATTAGTTCCAAGAGATATTTATATATTCTTTGGGATGTTAACATAGGCAATTGTGTTGCCTAGACATAGGGATAGGCTTATTTGTTCTAATTTGTGTGCCTTTTAATTTTTTCTCTATTACACTAGCTAAGACTTCCAGAACAATACTGAGTAATAAATGGTTAAAAAGGATACACTTGCCTCACTCTAGATCACAAAGGGAAATGTTAGTCTCTCACCATTATTATGTTAGTTGTTTCTTATTTATAAATTTTTTATTAGGCTAAGAAAGTTCATTCTGTTCCTTGATTGATAAGGGTGTTAAATATGAAGGGCTGCTAATTTTTTTTTAATTTTTTCTTCATCTATTGATATAATGACATATTTTTTTCTTATTTGGTTCATTAATATGGTGAATTACATTGATTGCTTTTCAAATGAAGAAGACTTGCATTACTTGGATGAAACCTGCTTGGTCGTGATGTATTTTTTTAATTGTTTGATCTGACTGACTAATGGTTTGTTAAAGATTTTCATGTCTATATTCATGAGCAATAAAAGTCTTTCATTTTCATTTCGTTTAGTATTTTTCATAAATGAACCCCACTTTTTAAAAAATGATATATTATATATAGTTTGCATTTTTAATGTAAAAGTTGAATACTGAATACTGCTTTTATATTAACCTGCTATCTCATGGCAAAATGGTACAGTGGAAAAAGGAGAGATGAGTAGGATAGTCAGGTAGACGTGGATTCAAAGCCACAATTAAGCAGTATTTAATAACTCCCTACACTGAGGGGAAAAGATTGGTGGGCTAAGAGCATCTGTAAAATTCTCTCTTCTTTCACTTCAAGTTTGTGTTGATTATATTGCTACATTATTACTAGTAGTATTAGTATCACTATTGATTATATTACTATGGCCATATCACCATTTCCTTTAATTGCCATGGTTTTCCAATCTCAGTTCAATTATAAGAGTATTCACCGTAATGAGTATAGTGTGGAATGATATTGTGGAGGATTTTGTGAATAGTTTTAGTTTTTTCTTTTCATTTAAGAAAATAACATGAAGTCTAGACACTTTACTAGAATAAACTATGAGTTATTTATCTCCTATTTTTTCATTAAGATATAATTGTGTTCTTTTATTCCATAGACACAGGTCTTCTTATGTTTTAGAAAGTTTTTTACATATTACATCTCTACTGTTCAGAGATGGCAATTATTTGTATGTTGCATTTCCCTTTCTGTCTTATTAATCACTTGCTTTATAAATCTTTTGAAGTTATAGTTTATTTGTATATTTTCTCTTTTTAAATTTTTTCAAATGACTTCCATGGTTGTTTTAAGTAGTGTCTAGGCTGTTTTTCTGTTTTGATAGATGTGATAACAATTCTCATATCATTTTCTTTCCTGGGCTCACTCAGCATTCGTCTGATAGCCTGATATAATTTTGTTATTATTTTTCAACTTTGCCATTCCACAAAATGGACATTTATATTTTTTTAAATGGAATAAAGAAGGATTATCCTTTACTTTCTTTTGTTAATAAAATACATTTTTCCTATTATTTCTATATTACTTTTTCCTTTTTAGGTTTAATTATCTGTCATTTTCTTTCTTTTTTATTTTGTTTTTCTTGATTTTCTTATTGTTTTTAATTGAATTTAAGAAGAATAACAGGGAGCAATGCTTTTCTCCTGACATATTTAGTCAAAAGAAAATACTGTAATCTTAATTGCTAAATATAAGCCATTGTGAATGATAGATTTTAGTGCTTTATTTTCCACTAATTCAACAAATAATCTCACAACTCCAATTATTGACAACCTTATAAGATAGGTATTTTGAATTACCAATGCAATGTTATGAGAGTTGATAGAATGAGATATCAGCTCTTCTTGGGATAACGATAAGGTTCTCATAGAAGGTGGTGATGAAGATAGTTCAACTTATGTCATCAGACTCTACAATTTCTTCTCTTTACTGTGACCCTTCCATCTCAAATGACTTCCTGGGTCCTTTTCCTGCTTCTCTGCTGCTATTCATCTCCTAAGTACTGCCTGGAATGACTTTCCTCTTGGCTTCAGTTTATCTAAATTGTACCTGTCTTTCCAAAATGATCCCTTCTCTGAAAATCTACTCCAGTTTACAGTGATCGGTACTTCCTTTGGAGTCCGGTGACCCATTTTTTTTTCCATTTTGTCCTAGACATAAGCAAATGCTCCTTTGAGCTGCTGTTTTATTTTTGTGTCTAGGTATTATCTCCCCAACTATGCTATACACCTCTAATAATACTAAATAACATTCATGAGAACTAATTCTATGCTGGACACTCCAATTTTAAGTATTTGAAATGTATTACTTCCTTGACTCCTTCCAACATCTCTGTGAACTAGAAACTGTATATCTTTATTTTAGAGATTAAGTGAATGAGTCACAGAGAGATTTAAAAACTTGCTCAAAGTGACACAGTCAGTAAACTATGGAATTGTGATTTACACCCAGGCAATGTGCCACCAGAAGCCATGCAGCAAACTATTTCATCTCAGCTGCTGTTGAATGCTCAATGCCTCTCTCCCCACTGATAGAAAAGAGGGTTCTATTTGGCAAAGGAGAATGTAAAGGAGGAAAAAACCCATATTGTTTTCTTAGGAATCCTCTCTGAGAAAAGATACTATTAGGAGGTAATACTTGGTCCAAAAGCCACGAAGAACACGTTAATTTTGTCTCCTCAAGGGTAAACCCTTGAGGTTTTAGTTCTTTGCAAACCTAGCTCTAAATTATTGAAAACTCTCAAGAAAATGACAGTTATTCTGTGCAGAATGTGAATCAAAGTGAAGGTCAAAGAGCATCTCTTTACTCCTAAGGTCTTCCAGATTGGGGATTTGTCTTCACCAAGCTGCTAGAGAGTCCTGCCTCTCAGGTATGGTTACAACAATGAAGATAGTGGAATGTTCTAATCTTCCCTCTAGAAAATGATCATTTCCTTTCAAGTAGTTGAAGGAGTTATATAAAGGATATCCTTAAAGAAGTGAGTTCATTGCATTTTGGATAATAACAAATTGTTTTAAGTATGGTGGATAATCATCAGGATGAGGTTAACTTCCAGAATATAATCTCCACACCCTAGATTCTCTAAAGAGAGCAAATTTGCCATTTTGCTCACATCCTTATAGGACTAAGCTACAGGGTTGTGTGACTTTTCCTGAACTGAATTTCCTGTTTATTTCTTTATAATATAATGATACTGCAGAACCAATGAGGAATTCCAAGGTCAGAGAATACTAGATATGAAAAGGATGTAGTGATTATCATCTTCATTTTATACAACACTCACGACGAAATATTCAAATGAATAAAAAAGAGGTACCCCTACACACTTATATCAATATATTTGTATGAGGATAAACCAGAATCATTCATGCAATGGAGAATGCTCCTAAGAAGCCTGTAATTCTCTTTGTGACACATGAAAATATACTCCACATAGTATTAAGCAAATAATCGTGATAAAGATTAAATGATCATATATTTAATACAGTCAATATATCATATTGTAAGTAAGTAAGTAAGCTTCACCTACTAGTTATTGTATAATCAAGAATAGTATATTACTTTCATTTTACTTAAACAGGACATTAATTGAAATGAAAATAAATATTGTTTAAAACCACATTTTTTCATATAAATTATTCTATAATGATCTCTACTAGGAATTTTAAACAGCTTGATTCTTTTTACCTTGGCTGTTGAGTCAGAAAGTAATATTTTCTTGAGGGTGTTCACAACATAAAATACTCTGCACTTGATGTTTTACATATAGTACTATTGGAATTGCTATTGCCTGAGAAATTTCAGTATAAGTGTTTTAAAATAAGTTTATATAAAATAGGGGAAATCACATAAAATAATTCTACATTATTTTGTGCAATAGATGCTTAATTTTCCATGGCAATTTGCTGTTCAACACTTACCAGATCACTTGATCACAACGGCAGCACCTCTCTGTTCATTCCATGGCAGCATATCCCTTTATCTATTTATGTGGTTGGGAGAAATTTCTACAACCATCCTTTGCTCAACAATCTGAAATTTTATATCCTTGGTTCTTGGTGCCTCTTCTCTCTTCACGTCTGCCAAATGTTAAGTCTTTGTTTCTCAGGGCAGCTCTTTATGAACATAAACAGCTATCATTTATTTCATTAATCTTTAGAATGAATAACTTCTTTTTCAATTGCAGAGATTATCGTTTCCACATTCTATGATAAGTGGGAGTAGGGAGTAGACTGATAAACACATATATGAATTGTGTCTTAATAATATTACAATGGTACTGATCTTTCAATGAGAACAAGGACTCTTCTCTCAGTCTTTCCCAGATGTCTATCATTAGTACTCAAATATCTCATTTTTTTTTTTTTTGGTATAGTATTGCCAGCATGGATATTCCTAAGTGGATTTTATTATCCCGTCATACAATAAGATGAAACATGGAGAGTAATTCTCATTTCAAATACAATTTTATAACTTGTGAGTGTTCTAGATATTATAGTTGGACTCCTTGTTTTATGGAAGAGTACTTAATCCAAAGAGAACAAGGGTGAATTGCCTAAGTTTATACAGGATCTGTACAATTCCCAGACCTAATTTCTAGGAATATTGTCTTGCAGATCAACAACATTCCAATACTTGTTTTATAGACCTTTGTAAAATAATCTGTTATTAGCTTAAAATATTATTTGTAATTGCTAATGATTGATTTTTTAAATGATAAATATTCTTTTTCTTTCTTGTAACAGATCAAAACCGACCAATAAAAGAGAAGAATCAGACAGCAGTGACTGAATTTCCTTTCTTGAGCCTCACAGATCATCTCCCTCAGCAGATTGTCCTCTTTGTCATGCTTCTCCTTGCCTATCTTGTTACATTGGGGAGTAACATGGGGATGATCACTTTCGTTCGGATTGATCCCAGACTTCACACGCCTACATACCTTTTCTTGAGCCACCTCTCCTTTGTAGATATTTCTTCCTCCTCTTCCATTGCGCCCAAGATGTTCTGTGATATCTTTGTGGAGAAAAAAAGGCATCTCTTTCATGGTTGTGCTGCACAGATGTGGTTCTCTGGTCTCTTTATTGTAACTGAATGTTTCCTCTTGTCTTCCATGGCATATGATCAGTATACGGCCATATTTAAGCTCTTGTATACTTTCATTATGGCCCAGCGGGTCTGTGTGCAGCTGGTAGTATGACCTTATGCTACGACTCTGATAAGGACAATGACTCATACAATTCTCACTTTTTTCTTATCCTTCTGTGGTCAAAATACTATCAATCACTTCTTCGGTGACATTTCACCACTACCTTCTCTTGAATGTGCAGACACCTGGATCCATAAGTTAGTGCTTTTCACCTTGGCTGGAGCGGTACTCCATGGTCTGACCATCATTGTTTCCTATAAAGATCCTGACAGCTGATGGGAGGAAGAAAGCTTTCTCTACTTGTTCTTCTTGCCTGGCAGTCATCTCCATCCTATTTAGGTCTCTTTTCTTCATCCATGTTCAGCCTAGCTCAGGTTTCTCCCTATATTCCAATAAAGTCATATCTCTATTTTTTACCGTGGTAATTCCAATGTTGAATCCCTTCACCTATAGTTTGAGGAGTAAGGAAGTAAAAGATGTATCCAGGAGGAAGTTTGAAATGAAAAATTATCTAACTAGGAGGTAAAATAGAACTCTATTTGCATTGCACCATAGATGTTGGTGCAGAATGTATAGTGAAAAGAACAATGAACTGCAAATCAGAATGTTGAGACCTTGCTCTGCCAGTTCACAGGTTATTTGAAAAATGAAATAGTTCTTAGATATTTTTCTGCCTTAGTCTTGATCTCTGTGACATGATGTGTCTTCAAAATAATATTGAAATGCATTGAGAATGCAAATATAAAAATTTAATAGAAGCAATCTCAGGTGAATATTTGTAAAATCATGAGTGTGTGAACACTATTAAATCCAGCCATGAAAATAAAAATTATAATGGAAAGACCCAAGCACCTTAACTATATTAAAAGACAAACCAGGGGGCTGGCCCCCTTGCCAAGTGGTTAGGTTCGCGCGATCCGCTGCAGGCGGCCCAGTGTTTCGTTGGTTCGAATCCTGGGCGCGGACATGGCACTGCTCATCAGACCACGCTGAGGCAGCGCCCCACATGCCACAACTAGAAGAACCCACAACGAAGAATATACAGCTATGTACCGGGGGGGCTTTGGGGAGAAAAAGGAAATAATAAAATCTTTAAAAAAAAAAAAAGACAAACCATAATGTGAGGAAGATATTTGTGCATGTGTCCCAAACAATGGGATAACATTTCTAATATTTAAAGATCAGCCCAAAATTCACAATCAAAAATAAAATCAATAGATAATGGACAAATAAACTGACAGTTCACAGATTCAAGAATTCAAATTGTCAAAAATGTAGAGAAAAATGTTCAACATCATTATTGGTAAAGTAAATGAAACAAAATTAAAAAGTCAATTCAGTGTCTTTCAATGCAGATGAAACATTGATAGTTTTCAATGATGGCGAGATTCCCTTTTGGATACATACACTTATTATCTCTTGTTGATAGTATCAATCATATGAATTGCTCTCTTTTCACAATATAATCTGGTATTTTTTATTAAAATGATACATTTATATGGCATTTGACATATAAACCTTTAGAAATCTAGACTACATAAATATACATGCCAATGCACAGGATTACATATACTTCAGTATTATGTGTAGTGGTGAAGAAAACTAAAATAAATAACTTGGATGTCTACCATTATAAGAAAAGTGCATTTTTTTTCGCTGAAATGTTCAGCAAATGAAAAGACTTAATCAAGTAACCCTGGGCTGACCTGGAAAGAGCTATTGTACATGGTCACTGTTAGGTAAAAGTAAAGTACTTGAAGATCAGTGCACAGCACTAAGCATTAATAAAAAGGGAGAACCTAAATGATGAATAAAATGTATATATATATGCAGGTGTAGATGAACATAGGGAGAACTGTAAAGGATACACAACTATCTGTTGGCATTGATTACTTCAGTGGGAGTTGTTTTGGAGGTAGGAAAGACGAGGTTTTATTCATACACATTTGAATTGTAGCTTATTTGTGCCCTCTGGTCCTACTTGGGCTGGGACCATATGTACCATTTTCATCTTATGACAGATTGCTGCTGTTCCCATCTGACTTTATTTATTGGAGGATCTGACAGGACTCAGCTTATTATAGCAGGCCTGGATGTATAATCACGTGATGTATCTTGTACAAGTGTTCCCTCTTTACCAGGGCTCAGAATTAGACCAGGAGCTGTTTCTCAAAAGCCATAAAATTTGCAAGGATTTGGTACTGAAGCCCAGGACCTGTGTAATTCTCTCACTGAGGGGTGTAATTAGTTCCATTCTGCTTCTTCTCCTACTAATATGACTTTCCTCATAGAGTCTGTTGTATCATGTCACCTAAGTGGCAGGACTGCTTCTTCTGAAACTGGGACATGCTGAAGAGCCCTTTCTTGTTCTGTATTCCACTTAAGGCTGGCTGCCTTCTGTGCTGATCGGTATATTGGGAATATTCTCGGCTGTGTAATATGTTGCCTCCAAAAACCAAAGAAGCCTACCAGAACACTGTGGCTCTTTCTTCATGAATTTTACTTTGAAGGTGGTGTTCCAGCATGCTTCTAACCACTCGATCTGTGAAAACCTTCCCAAAGTGTCAAATTCCTGAATATTAATAGAGTTTATCTTCCACCTGCTAGAGCATATGAGTCTTACCAAGGCCTCCAATGTTCTAGCAACTGATAAGGGAACCTGCTCTAGCAGTATGATGTTATCAATATAAGGGGTCAGTGTAATGTGTTAAGGGCTCCTGCAGCAATGGGCTCTTGTCTGTCATCTGTCAAGTAGTGTTTGATTCCAGAATCTCATCCCAAAAATCTTCTTCCAAAGGACCACTTCTAATACCAGCTTTCTTAACTTGGGGTTTCACAGAAGCAAACCCTGAGATAAGGCTTCAAGTGCAAGCAGCTTATTTGGGAGGCAAAGGAAGCACTAGTTTAGGAGTTAAGAAGTGAGAGAGTGAATGGGAAAAAATACTCTCTAGTATGAGTTTCCTATTTTTAATTTGGGATTTGTGGTGTATAGACGTGTATTCTTTCTTACAATCTGGAAACTTTCTAATCTGTTTTTCTTTTTTATTTTTTTCCTTGTTTTAAAATTTATTTAATTTTTTAATTTTTTTTTTGTTGAGGAAGACTGTCCCTGAGCTAACATCTGTGCCAATATTCTTCTATTTTGTATGTGGGAGACTGCCAATGCATGGCTTGATGAGTGCTGTGTAGGTCTGTGCCCAGATCCAAACCCATGAACTTCAGTACACTGAAGCAGAACAGATGAACTTAACCACTATGCCACCAGGCTGGCCTCATGTTTTTCTCTTTTCTAGTGGTTAGCTTTAGAAATATATATAGCAAAAAATTATTATTTCTTGAATTACTGCTTTATTTATTTAACGTGTTCATGAGCAGATTGCTGCAGGGCACAACTAAGGGCTAACCCTGTTAGAGATGTCTAAGTGTCAGTGTAAAAAACCCATGCATTGGAGTAATTCCACTTGAGTGCTAAGAGAGCTGGGGAATGTGTCCATAAGCCACTCTTTGGTAGAGAGCTGCACCTAAGAAGTCCTATTTTCTGACACTTTTCCATGCTGGGCAGGCAGAAGTGCAGCAGGAAGATGAATCTTCAAGTGAAGAGATGCAGGTGCTGGTAGTAGAAGGCTGGGCTGATGTACATTGAAATGATAAGAGTGAAGCTCAGGGTCTGCTCTATCAGTCAGTGTAATAAATGGAAACAGCCGCACACGTTCCCTAGTGCTGACATCTAGCCAAGAGCTGATTTTCAAACTTACTTCTTGCTAGGTAGTAGTGGGAGACACAATTGCATCATGCACTCCTCTTGCCCAATGAATGTTACCATTGTCTCCTTTTGAATGACTGTGTTTAAATCAGGACAATTTACAAACTTGATTCAAATAAAGTATTGGGAATATTGAGATCAGATATTATAAATCCATATATTACCTCATTAGAAGCTACCTCTTAGCTACCTTTCAAAATTTAGATTTCAGGCCCAAAAAATGGTTACTGAGCAGAGAAGTGAGGAAGACATTGACAATTAAAATCACCACAAACCAAGACCATAAATAAATTTTGTCTTAGCTGTGCCATTTCATTTTTAAAGCTTTCTGCTTTTAATACTTGTTTTAAAATTATTTTACTGTATGGTATGACGTTTTTCATGTTTTGTGGCTTGAGTAAAATATATATATTTCTCTTGATGATTTCATTGTTAATTTAGTAGTTGTTTTTATTTTTTATTTTTAAGGTTGGCCCTGAGCTAACATCTGTTGCCAATCTTTATTTTTTTTTCTTCTTCTTCCCAAAGTCCCCCAGTACACAGTTGTATAACCTAGTTGTAGGTCCTTCTGGTTCTTCTATGTGGGACACCGCCTAAGCATGCCTTGATGAGTAGCACTAGGTCCGCACCCAGGATCAGAACTTGTGAAACCCGGACCTGCAGATGTGGAGTGCACAGACTTAACCACTTGACCACGGGCTGGCCCCTCTCCTGATGATTTGACAATTGTATGATTTATTTTTATCTTTTGATGTTAACCTTTACCATTGTACATAATAAACTTCTACTTCTTGAATTATTACCTTAAAATCATATCAGTATGAAAGTTGTTAGTATGAATACATTTGTATTTTTTCCTACTTTCCTTCCATAGAATGATTTTAATAGATTATATTACTATCCCTAATACTCCTAGTGGTCAATTTTCTATGTCTTAGAATATACTTACATATCAAGTACTGTATTTATCACATTTAAACTGTATTTAATCACTCCCTACACCGGGATGAGGTGATTGGTAGGCTAAGAGTGTCTATAAAACTCCCTCTTCTTTCATTTCAAGTTTTATTGATTATATTATATAACCCAGGAAATTACTATTACTATACAGGAATTACTATTACTATTACTATATTATTAGTAGCAGTATAAGTATCACTATTTATTATATTACTATTGTCATATCACCTTTTCCTATAATACCCACAGCTTTCCAATCTTGGTTCATCTGTAAAAGTATTCACCTTAAGGGATATAGTGTGGATTGATATTGTGGAGAATTTTGAGAAGAGCATGAGTTTTTTCCTCTTAAATTAAGAAAAAAAAGGAAGTCCAGGCACTTTACTAGAATAAACTATAAGTCATTTATTTTATATTTTTCCCTTGAGACATAATTATGTACTTTTATTTCACAAGTACAGACCTTATGTTTTAGAAAGTTTTTTACATATTACATCTCTCCTCTTCAGAGATAAGAATTATTTTTTTGTTATATCTTCCTTTCTGCCTTATTAATCAATTTCTCTTTAAACCTTTTGAAGTTGTAGTTTATTTTTAATTTTTAAAAAATTTTTCTCAAACATCTTCCATGATTGTTTTAAGTAGTGTCTATACTCCTTTTTTGTTTTGTTTCAAGTGATACACAATTCTCATATCATTTACTTTCCTGGGTTCAGTCAGCTGAATTCCCATCATCTGATATAATTGTGGTATATGTTTTTAACACAGCTATTCCACAGAGTGGGTATTTTTATTTTTAAAAATGTAAAGAGGATTTTCTCTGTTAATAGCTTACTTTTCTTCTACTATTTTCCATATGACTTTTTCCTTTTTAGGTTTAATGGATGTCATTTTCTTTTTTTAATTTGTTTTTGTTGTTTTTCTTATTGCGTTAATAGGTTTTAGGAAGAATAACAGGTAGAAGCACTTTTTCTCTGACATCATTAATCAAAAATATATAATATAATTTTCATTACTAAATATAAACCATTATTAATTATAGATTTTAATGGTTTGTTTTCCACTAATTCAACAAAAAAATCGCACAACGCAAATTATTAACAACGTTCTGAGACAGATACTTTGAAATGCTAATGAGCTACCAAAGCAATGTTATGGGGGTTCATAGAATGAGATATCAGCTCTTCTTGGGATAAACAATAAGGTTCTCATAGAAGGTGGTTATTGAGATAGTTCAACCTGTCCTTAGACTCTATGCTATCCCCACCCCTTTCTCCACCTCAGACAACTTCCCCATTTCAGTTCCTGCTTCCCTGCTTCTCTTAGCACTTAGCGCTTCTCCTTATCACTGCCTAGAAAGCCTTTCCTCTCAACTTCACTTTATCTAAATTTTACTTGTCTTTCCAGTCCAGTTCATTCCCTGAAAGTTTTCTCATCTACCCCAGCTTACAGTGATCTGTCCTTCCTTTGGAGTGCAGTGGCCACTTTTTCATTTTTGCCTAGAGATAAGCACATACTCCTTCCAGCTGCTGTTTTATTTTTGTGTCTAGGTATTGTCTCCCCAACTATGCTATAGACTTCTGATAATACTAAATGACATTCATGAGCACTGATTCTATGCTGTACACTCTTAGAAGTACTTTAAATGTATTACTTCATTGACTCCTTCCAACATCTCTGTGAACTAGAAATCATTTTATTTTAGAGATGAAGAAAAGGAGGCACAGAGAGATTTAAAAACTTGGTAAAAATGACACAGCAAGAAACCTATGGAATTTGGATTTACACCCAATCAACGTGGCTCCAGAATCCAGGCAGCAAATTACCTCATCCCAGCTGGTGCTGGTTGCTCAAGCCTCACTCCCTACTGATAGAAAAAATGGCTGTCTTTTGGCAAAAGAAGGTCCAAAGGGGGGGGGGGGGGGAAGCCACATTATTTCCCTAGGAATCTTCTCTTTGAGAAAGGACACAATTAGGAAATAATACTTTGTCCAATTGCCACCAAAATCATGCTAATTTTGTCCCTTCTGGTATAAACTCTTGAGATTTTAGTTCTTTGGAGACCTGGCTCTAAATTATTGAAAACTCTCAATAAAATGTCCCTTATTCTGTGCAGTAGATGAATCAATGTGCTGGTCAAAGAGCATCTCTGTACACCCAAGGTCTTCGAGATAGGAGATTTGTCCTTTTCACCAAGAATGTAGAAAGTCATGCCCCTTGGAAAGGTTACCACCATGAAGGGAGTTGAATGTTCTAAGCCTCCCTCTAGAAATTGCCCATTTCCTTTGAAGCAGTTAAAGGAGCTACATAAGGAATATCCTTAAAGAAGTGAGTACTTTGCATTTTGGATAATATGAAGCTTTTGAAGTATGGTGGAGAAACATCAGCATGTGTTTCAACTTTAGGAATATAACCTCCCCACCCCAGGTTCTCTAAAGAGAACAGACTTTGGCATTTTGTCCACATCCTTATGAGACTAAACAACTGGTTCATGTGACTTTTTCTGAATTGAAGTTCCTGTTTAATTCTTTATAATATAGAGATACTGCAGTGTCCATGAGCAACTCTAAGGTCACAGAGTGTTACATATGAAAGAGGTATAGAGATGAGCCTCATTGTTTTATAGAAGACTCAAAATGACTTATATTCAAATACGAAAAGAAAGAAAGAAAGAAGGAAGGAAGGAGGAAGGAAGGAAAGAAGAAAGGCAGGCAAGCAGGCTGAATGGCTGCACCAAAACTGGTAGCAAACTTTATAACCTCCTACATCCACACACCTATATTGACATATTTGGATGGGCATAAATAAAAAGATTCATGCAATGGATAATGCTCCTAATAAGCCTAGAATTTTTTCGTGACTGCTGAAAAATAACTACACATAGCATTAAGCAAATAATCATAATAATGATAAAATATCATGAATTTAATATGCAGTCACTATTTTATATTATATATCAAATGCCACATATACTTATTGTATAATTCAAGAGTAGTGCATTGCTTTTATTTTATTTAGAGAGGACTAAATTAAAATGTTAACAAATATTATTTAAAGCTAGATTCTTTTTCCTCTAAATTCTCCTATATAATGATCTTTTCCTAGGAATTTTAAACAGCTTGATTATTTCTTTGTTGACTAATGAGTCAGCAAGAAATATTGTCTTGAGGGTGTTCTCAGCATAAGGTAATATACATTTGATATTTTACATATATTATTGCTATAATTGATATTGCCTGACAGATTTTAGGATAAGCCCCTTAAAATAAGTTCATACAAAATAGCAGAAATCACATAAAATAATTCTACATTATTTTGGTGCAACAGATGCTTAAATTTCTATCTAATTTCTGTGGCAATTTGCTGTCCAACACTTGCCGGATTACTGATCTCAAAGGCAGGGCCTGTCCATTCCTTCTGGGGCCATATTTCTCTATTGAAATTATAAGGTTGGGTGTAATTTCTACCCCCACTTTTTGCTCTCAATTGTCATTTTGTATTCTTGGTTCTTGGTGCCCTTATGTCTTCACATCTGTCATAGGTTAAATCTTTGACTATTTTTCAGGGCAGTTCTTTATGAATATGAACAGCTATAACTTGTTTCTACTAATCTTCAGAATGATTAATATGTTTGTCAATTGTGTACATTATCCTTACCGCATTCCATTGTCAGTGGGAGTAGGAAACAGACTGATAAACACATTTATAAATTATGTCTTAATAGTAGAATGGTACTGATCATTCAATAAGAATAGGGACTCATCTCAGTCTTTCCTCAATGTCTAATATTGAGATCTGAATATCTCATTGGTTTATATGGTATTCCCAGTAAGGGCATTCCTAAGTGGTATTTTCTTATCCCATCATACAGTAAGATGACACATGGAGAGTAATTCTCATATTTCACATTTCAAATATCATTTTATATCTTATAGGAGTTATAGCTAGTATATTTGGGCTCTTCTATTTATAGGGAAGAGAACCACATCCAAAGAGATCAAGCGTGAATTGCCTAAGTTTACACAAGATCTTTGTAGAACTTCCAGGCCTAATATTTAAGAATATCATCCTCCAGTTCAACAATATTTCTGTAATTGTTATAGACCTGTTTAAAATATATGTTATTAGCCTAAAATATCATTTTTAACTGCTAATTATTGAATTTTTATGATAAAAATTACTTTTCTTTCTTGTAACAGATTACTACAGACCAATGGAAGATAAGAATCAGACAGCAGTGACTGAATTTCTTTTCTTGGGACTCACAGATCATCTCCCTCAGCAGATTGTTCTCTTTGTCACGATTCTCAGTGTCTATCTTGTCACACTGGGGGGTAATTTGGGGATGATCGCTCTCATATGGTTTGATCCCAAACTCCATTCTCCTATGTACTTTTTCCTTAGCCACCTCTCCTTTGTAGATATGTGCTCCTCCTCTTCCATTGCCCCCAAGATGCTGTGTGATAACTTTGCGGGAAAAAAAAGCATCTCTTTCATGGCTTGTGCTGCACAGATGTGGTTCTTTGCTCTCTTTATTGCAACGGAATGTTCCCTCCTGGCTTCCATGGCATATGATCGGTATATGGCCATCTGTAAGCCTTTGTTGTATACACTCATTATGTCCCATAGGGTCTGTGTGCAGCTGGTGGTAGGACCTTATGCCACAGGTCTTATAAGCACAATGACTCATACAATTTTCACTTTTTGCTTACCCTTCTGTGGTCCAAATATTATCAATCACTTTTTCTGTGACATTTCACCACTTCTTTCCCTCGCATGTGCAGACACCCGGATCAATAAGTTACTGCTTTTCATCTTGGCTGGAGCTATAGGAGTACTCAGTGGCCTGATCATCATCGTCTCCTACATTTGCATCCTAGCGGCCATCTTGAAGATCCGGACAGCTGATGGGAGGCGGAAAGCTTTCTCCACTTGTTCTTCTCACCTGACAGTTGTCTCCATCCTATATGGGACTCTTTTCTTTATCTATGTTCGGCCTGGCTCAGATTCCTCCCTAAATATCAATAAAGTGATATCTCTATTTTATACTGTGGTAATTCCAATGTTGAACCCCCTCATCTACAGCTTGAGAAACAAGGAAGTAAAAGATGCATTCAGGAGGAAGTTTGAAAGGAAAAATTCTCTAATAGCTAAGTAACATACAACTCTCTGTTGCACAATAGATGTTGTTGCAGAATATATAGCAAAAAGAACTCTATGCTGGAAATCAGAAGTTGTATGTGAATCCTGGCTGTGCTAATTCGCAGCTTTTTAAAAATATAATAGTTGTCAAATATTTTTCTGCCTTAGTCGTGTTCTCTGTGATGTGATTGTATTTCAAAATAATATTGAGATCTATTGAGAATACAAATGTGAAAATATAATAGTAGAAAACTTGGATGATATACGTACAACCATTGGTGTGTGAATACTATTTAATCCAAACATGAAAACTAAAAGTTGTAATAGAAATATCAAAGCACCATAAAAATATTACAAAGCATTAATAAAAAGAGAGGAAATATTTGTGCACATGTGCCCAACAATGCAATAATATTTCTAATATTCAAAGAACAGTTCAAAATTCACAGTCAAAAAGAAAAACAGTAAGGTCTGGCCCCGTGGCCTAGTGGTTAAGTTTGGCACACTCTGCTTCAGCAGCCTGGGTTCATGGGTTCAGATCCTGGTCATGGACATACATCACTCATCACAAATACAGTTGTGACAAGCCACATACAGAATAGAAGAAGATTGGCACAGATCTTAGCTCAAGGTAAATCTTCCTCAAGCAAAAAGAAGAAGATTGGCAACAGATGTTAGCTCAGTGCAAGGCTTTCTCAGCAAAAAAAGAGAAAAGAAAAAGAAAAACAGTATATAAATGGACAAATGAACATCATATTCAGTGATATGGGAATGCAAATTGCCAGAATGTATGGATAAAATGTTCAGCATCATTATTGGTCAAGTAAATAAAATGAAATTAAAATGCCAGTGCAATGTCTTTCAATGTAGATGAACCATTGATAATTTTCAATGATGGTGCGGTTCTTATTTGTCTATGTACACTCATTATTTCTTGCTGATAAATTGAGTTGCTCCATTTCCATAAAATAATTTTGTAGTTTTTACTAAAGTGACAAATTTATATGGCAGTTGACCTACAAACGTCTGTTAGAAATCTAGACTACAGAAATATAAGACATAGCCTATTATAGGAGGTCAGGATGCATAATCACATGACTTCCTTTGTTCAAGCGTTTCTTCATTATCAAGGCCCAGAAACAGACCCAGAGCTGTTTCTCAAAAGCCATAGGATTCTTTGCTGAAAATGGCAAGGATTTTCACCTGAACCCCAGGACCTATGTTATTCTCTCACTAAGGCTTGTAATAAGCTCCACACTGTTTCCTTTCCCACTACTACAACTTTCATCATAGAATCTGTTATATCATGTGGCCAAGTGGCAGGACAGTTTATAATGCAACTGGGATCTTCTGAATAGCCCTTTCCTGTTCTGCATCTCACTTAAAGCTGGCAGCCTTCTGTGCCATTTTGGTATTTGGGTTGAAAACATATTCGTAGCTGTGGAATATGTTGCCTCCAAAACCCAAAGAAACCTACCAGGGCACTGTTACTGTGCTTCTTTCTTCATGAATTTTACTTTTGATGGGGTGTTCCAGCATGATTCTAAGCACTGTATCTGTAAAAACTTTCCCAAAGTGTCAAATTCCACAATCTTAATATGGTTTATCTTACACCTGCTGGAGCACATGTATTTTACCAAGGACTTCCAAAGTTCTACCAACTGCTTGTGGCACCTCTTGTATAAATATGATGTTATTATTGTAGGCGGTCAGTATAATGTTTTGAGGGATGCTTAGGCGGCTAGGTATCTCCAGTCTGTATCATGAAGGAAGGCAGGAATGTTAACGTTGCTTTGAGGCAAAATTGTAAATTGCTATTGTTGTTCATCTCACATAAATGTTAATTGTATTCCCCAAATAACTGATTTATACAATGTACTAGAGACACGTTATAAATGATCCCATGTATAGTAAAGCACTGTTATTGGGGCTAACACTTGTGGTGATTGAACTTGTTGTGGTCTATAGCCATTTTCTGGGATCGACCTGGTTTCCGGAGGGCCAGACTGCTGAATTAAATAGAGAGACAATGTGACTACCTTCGCTGCATCCTTTATACATTTGGTGGTGGAACTAACTTCTGGATTGAAGTATTCTGGAATCTTATAATCCCCATTGACTCTAGGGAGCCTAGATTCATAATAACAGCATCGCATACCTCTGAGCTTCTTATCAAACTGGAATCCCTCTCTCTAGGGCTTTTGTTGATTGCTTTAGTGGAAAGAGTGTCCTTTGTGTCTTCTCAGGGAACACAGCCACTTGAAACTTTCTCTGGTCTTATACCCTAAATCTTTCTCAAGCATCCCTACATCTCTGAGCCTTTGGCCCCCATCTTCAACACTGTGCTTTGACAGTAATGGCATTTCCACATTTCTTACTGTAGGCTATCAGTTTTTCCAATTTTCAAGCAGGCGTCCCAATAGTGCATTAGGATCAGCTCCTGCTGTCTTGCTTACAAGCTAATTTCTGAGCACTGGACTTATTCCATGTCAGTAAATTCTTCCTTATCCAGCTTTATATTCCTCCCACCCTAAGCTCATTACCCTCAAGATGTGTAACCCCACATGCTTTCCTAGTTCTGGCTTGTATTTATTAGCCAGGTCCTATAAATCTTCTGGTGAATAATCCGTTTCCTTCCAAAGCAGGAGTAATTTTCCTTCGTCATCAGACCATACCATTCTGAATCTTTGCCCTGAGTACTAAGCCTAAAAGCTGTGAGGGAAGTGGGACTAGATCTTGAGAAAAGCACTTCTTTTCTTGTGAAGCATCTGACACACTTGAGGCCTTTTTATGTTCTTGGGGCAAAGGAAGACTGCTCTCTTCCAGCATGTGGGAGAGGGTCAATACTGCAGTTGCAGAGACTTTAGGGTAACTGGAATATCTCAAACACACTCACATAAATGTTTTAATCCCAATTCTCGCTGCCCAACTCCTTTCCTATAAGAGACCTGACTTTTGCACAGGAGACTTGAAGTGGCTGTGACTTCAGCTTCTTTATTATTCTCTTTCTGAATGTAATGTTCTTGAGTTGAGTTTTTATGCTGTCTAGACTCTAATTAGAGGAGATGAGTATCTTTTTAGATGCTGGCATTCTGACTTTGACATCATATTCTGAATTGGAAATTGTCTGACCTGAGTCTGTTATTTTCATCCTTCAGCATGTTAGTGGCATTCAGCAACAACCAACTTTGTAGTAGAATAGTTTCCATTGCTTCCCATATCCCTTACATGCTAAAGATAATTGCATAAATCAATGTGCATTTTGTACCCCATCCAAGTCCACTGTAGGTTGGTCTTAGTCATTGCAACGCCACAGCATACTAGTGGTTAATGACCACCCCATTCCACCAGCAATGAGCTCTTCTTGCCATCTGTCCAGTAGTAATCTGATTCCAGGATCTCATCCCAAGAATCTGCTTCCAAAGGACTACTTCCGGTACCAGCTGTTTTAGCTTGATTTTTCCCAGAAGCAAATCCTGCGATAAGTATTCAAGTGCAAGCAGCTTATTTGGGAGGCAAAGGAAGTACTAATATAGGAGTTAGGAAGTGAGAGAGTGAGTGGGAACAAACGCTCTCTAGTATGAGTTTCTTATTTTTATTTTTGGATTAGTAGTGTAAGTACATGTATTTATTCTGATAATTTGAAAACTTTCTAATCTGTTTTTCTCTTTTCTAGTGGTTGCCTTTAGGATTATAAGGAGAAAATTTCTATGTCTTGAATTATCACTTTTATGTGATCATGAGCAGATTGCTTCAGTGGGCAATTGAGTGCTAATCCTGCTAGAAACCTCTGGATGCCAGTGTGAAAAACTCATGCATCGGAGTAATCCCACTTGAAGGCCAGGGGAGCTGGAGAATGTGTCCACAAGCCAGTATTTATTGGAGAGCTGCACCTGAGAAGTGCTAATTTTCTGTCACTTTTGACTTGCCTGAGCAGACAATAAAGAAGAAGGAAGAGAAATCTTCTTGTAAAGAAATTTAGGTGCTGGTGGTTGAAGTCTGGGCTGCAATGCACAGAAATGATAAGGGTGAGGCTGGGAGTCTGCTATATTAACGATGTAACACATGAAAACAGTGTGTACTTGAAACATCCCCTAGTGCCTGCTGTCTAGTCAAAAGCTGATTTTAAAACCTTCTTCTTTATAGGTAGTAATTGGAAGGAAAATTGCATGAATCACTGGTCTTGCCCAATGAATAAGTGACCATGTCTCTTTTTGAATGACTGTGTCTAATTTCAGGAGAATTTAGAAACCTGATTCAAATGAACTATTGCAAATTTTGAGATCAGATATTATAAATCCATGTTACACCTCCACATCTTTCTGCCTTTGCTTGAAGCTCATTTTCTCAATGAGATTTAATCTAACATTTAACACTGAAATTTTTACCATCACTACCACACCAAGAAATGTATATTCTCTTTACTCTACTTTACCTTTTCTACTATCCATAATATTTCTCACCTTCCAATCTATAATACACTTAAATTGATTTTCAAATGTATTATTATCTTCCTTCATTAAAATGTAAGCTCTATGTGAGCATGTTATTTGATTAAATTGAATCCCAATCACTATTTAGACATAGTATTTTCTAGTAAATACTTAATGGTCAAATGGTATGGGTTTTAAGTGTAAGAAAAATGTTCTAACTCGTGTGATGAATGACAGTCTCACAACCACTTGGTTGTAAAACATTCTCCTGCTATTTTTAGGTGGCTAGGATACATTGTATTGGATACATACTTGATGTATCAGAGTGTAATATAAATTAGTTTTTCAATGTCTCTCCAGATAATGGGAGGATCTTAGAATACTTTAATTCCATTCCATCACTTTTGATTTATATATTACGGTTATAATTTATTTCAGTTTTCTATAGAAGACATTACTATTTTTATTATTTAATATCTATTTAAAATTATTTACATATGTATCTTTCCATTAAAATACATACCTTTCTGTATGCCTAAGATTCCATAAGAAGTAATTTTCCTTCTGAATAAAGAACCCTCACTAGTATTATCTTTAGTTTAGGCCTACATATACAAAATTCTCTTCTGTTTCTTTGAAGATGGTCTTGTTTCACCTTCTTGGACAGTGTTACCTGGAGAAGAAGTCTCAGTTGGACGTTACTTTTTTCCCAGCACTTTAAAGTTGTTTTTTTCTTCTGATTTATTTCTGTTCAGAATTCAATTTTATTGTTGCTCCTTCAAGCTTGATCTTTTTTTTTTCTTTTTACTGGATACATTTTAGATTTTCTTTTTTTCTTTGGTTCTTGGAAGTTTAATATGATATGGCTATGTGTGTTTTTCTTCATATTGTATTTATCATGCTTGGGCTTGATTGTGCTTTCTAACTCTACAACATGACGTCTTTTATCTTTTTTGAAAAATTCTTGGCCTACTGCCATTTTTTCTTCTTTTCTAGCACATTCCTCACCCATTTTAGGCCTTTTTACTGTATTACATATTTCTCTTTTGTATTTCACAGGGTTTTTTCTTCCCATGCTTCATTCTGCTTGTTTTCTTCTGATCTCTCATTTTAGTTTAGAGATTCTTTTACCATCTTTGTTTAATCTGTTCTTACATTCATCTATTTAAGTTTTAATTTGTTTTAGAATTTCTATTTTGCATGTTTTAATAGTTTTTCCTTTGCTAGACTTCTCAATCTTTTGTTTCTTTGCTCATATTGGTGTTAGTTATTTTAAATTGGTGTCTGAAAACCCCTTCATGTGGATCTCCTCTGGTCAGTTTCTATTGTCTATTTTGTCTCTTGGTTTCTAACCATGTGGTATAATCTTCTTAGATGCCTGGTAATTTATCATTCCATCCAAGGCAATGAAAAATTAAAGTGATAATTTGAGGTCTAGTGTAATATCTTATTCTAGAAAGGATTTGTGTTTGCTCCTGCCAGGTTAATAGAGCAAGTAGCAATTTAGATAACACTAAGTCAATCAAGGACTGAGATGAGATGAAGCTGGGCTATAGTCGGAAGGAGGCCAAGTAGTTTTGGTTCACTCTACTTTTCGTGTGTTGCATAGAGATTGCCAGCCAAGAACCTCTCCCTGGAGGCCCCTGAACTGTCTTTTTGTCCCAGAGATTCTCAGCTTTGATCACTTTTTCTAGAATTGGCTGACACCTTGGGAAGAATAGCTCCAAGTGCTGGGCTCATCACTCTGAGTCTTCTTTTCCTGAATTATCCTGGTATTTCTTTCCATTAGTATTAGTTTTTTATGCTATCAAACAGATAAGAAATCGTGTTCAACTTTTTCTATTATTCTTGTTGAAGGAGAGCATCCAAATTAACTAGATTGCTATTATTAGAAGCAGAACTGCATTGTATTTCTTTTTGACACCATGCTGTTAATTTTTGATATCTTCCTTTCTCTCTGGCACAATAAATAGTGTGAAGGCTCACCTAATTTTATGAATTAGATCGTGATTCAACTCTTTTGCTAAGGAGCCCACATTCGTTTTAGAGAACTGTATTTTAGAGAAGAGATCAAGATTTGGATATTTGGGTGCTGAACGCTATTAAAGTGTCATTGCTTCTAATTGGAATGTCATTATGTTTGTGCCCTCTTGGTAAGGAGAGGTAGAAAATATGTTTTTAGAAAAATACGTTTAAATTTATATTTGCAATTCAAATTTAACATTACAGTTTATTTTCTTAACTTCTTTTATTTATATTTTTACTTTTTTCTCTTATAATGAAAATTGTGGTAACTAATAACTTTAAAATTTATTTAATTCTTTATTCTACAGTATACATAAAATGATTTTAAAATTATAAAGGCAAAATTACTACTAACAATACAATTATTGAGTGAAGTTTAGGATTTTTTATAGTGTTGTGGATCTTAGAACATGTTTAATCAAGGACGTATGTCAGACTAAGGTGTTCAAATTATTTGATATAATTCTTTTTCTCTATGATTATCAAATTTTGGATTTTCTTTTTGATTTAATTTGTATATATTATTGGTTTATATATTTTGATGTTCAGCAATTACTTGCATTAGCCTTTGTAATTGTTATTTGTCTTGATTAATTGACCCTTTAATCATTATGAAATGACTTTATTTATCCTGGGTAATATTATTTTTCTAAAATGTAGTTTATTGGATATTAATATATTCACTTTAGCTGTCCTTTGATTAGTGTTTGCATGTTATTTTTTTTATCTTTTTACTTTTAACCTATTTATATCTGTATTTGAATTACATTTCTGATAGGTAGAATAAAGTTGGGATATATGTTTTTACCTTGTCTGCTAATTCCTGCCTTTTAACTAGGTGTTTAGACAATTTACCTTTAGTGTGTTTATTTATATTGTTATGTTGTCTATTATAGATTTATGTTTTCTATTGCTACCATCTTTTTTTTTTTTTTTTTTTTAAAGATTTTATTTTTTCCTTTTTCTCCCCAAAGCCCCCCGGTACATAGTTGTGTATTCTTCATTGTGGGTTCTTCTAGTTGTGGCATGTGGGACGCTGCCTCAGCGTGGTCTGACGAGGAGTGCCATGTCTGCGCCCAGGATTCAAACCGACGAAACACTGGGCCGCCTGCAGCAGAGCGCGCGAACTTAACCACTCGGCCACGGGGCCAGCCCCCTATTGCTACCATCTTTGATTTCCTTTTTCCTATTATTCTGCCTTATTTTGGATTGAGTATTTTGAAATGATTTTATTATATCTTTTTTGGATTATTAGCCATATTTCTTCTTTTTGTTATTTTAATGGTGACGTATTTTATAGTATACATCTTTAACTTTGTACTTCATGTGTAGCGTAAACACCTTAGAATAACATACTTCTATCTCTCCCTTCTTAGCCTTTCTGTGATGCTTAGATTTTTCTTTGAATATTATAAAGCTGACATTACATTATTACTAATTTTGTTTATAAAGTTGCTTACCTTTGAAAGATATTAAATTATTAAGAAAAGGTATATATTTTTCTATGTGTTTACCATTTCTAGGGTTCTTTGTTCCTCTCTGCAAATCCATTTTTCCAACCAGTGTGATGTTCCATCTTCTTGAAGGACTTCAGAAGTGTCTTTTTCGTCTGTGACCACTTTTAAGATTTTCTCGTTATTACTGATTTTGAACAATTTGAATATTATGGAGTTTGGCATCTTTTCTTCATGTTTCTTGTGGTTAAGGTGTTTTTAAGATTATTCAATCTGTAAGTGTATAGTTTTCATAAAATTTGGAAATATTTTGTCCATATTTTTCTTTGAATGTATTTTCTCCTCTCCTCCCAACTTCCTCCCATAGGAACCTTCAATTACACATATATTTGGTGAAATGAAGTTATCCCACATTTCGCAGATGCTGTTACTTTTAAAATTATTTCTTTTTCTCTGTGTTTCATTTATTATAATATCTATTGCTTTATTTTAAAATTTACTAATATTTTCTTCTATACTAGCTAATGTTCCATTAATCCCATTTAATTTATTTTTATTTATTTATTTGCCAAGGAATATTCACCCTGAGTTAACATCAGCTACCAATCTTCCCCTATTTTTTTGTATGAGTTGCTCCCACAGCAGGGCCACTGATAGGTCTGTGCCCAGGGACCAAACCTGGTCTGCCAAAGTGGAGCATGCCAAACTTAACCCATATGCCACTGGGGATGGACCAATTTTCACTTTTATTTAAATACATTGCTCTTAGAATAGCTTTAGATTAACAGAAGATTTAAGAAGTTAGTACAGAGAGTTCTCATCCAGTTTACCTATATTTTACATCCATTTGGTAGATCACTATAATTAATGAACTACTATTGATATATTATTATTATTATGCCCACAGTTTATTCATATTTCCTTAGTTTTTACCTAACATCCTTTTTCTGTCTAGGACAACACGTTGCACTTAATTTTGATGTCTCCTTAGGCTCATGTTGACTGCATTACGTGTACTTTTTTTAATCTCAAACATTGTAATTTTCATCTCTAGAAGTTTTATTTTGGACTAAATATCTTCCATTTCTCTTCTTAATGTTTTAAGCATGTGGAAAGCAGTTTTATAGTTATTTTAATGTACTTGACTACCTATGCTAGCATCTGTGCCAATTCTGGGTCATATTGAATTGATTGGTTTTTCTCTGGTTTATGAGCCATATTTTCTTTCTTCTTTGCATTTTCTGTAATTTTTATTGCATGCCAAATATTGTGAATTTTATTTTTTTGGTGCTGAATCTTTAAGTATTCCTATAAATCTTCTTGAGCTTTATTCTGGGACAAAGCTACATTATTTAAAGTCATTTTTTTTCCTTTATGATTTGCTTTTAAGATTTGGTAGGCTGGACCAGAGGACCACTTGGTCTCAGGCTAATTATTCTTCACTAATAAGTCAAGATCGTCTGAGTTTCCTACTTGATGCTCTGTGACTATATCATCTGGTAGGTGAGGATTTGCATTATTCCCAGGCCTGCCTGAGGGCCAAATACTGTTAGCTCAAATGCATTCAAGTGTATATTTTCCAAGTTTATAGGAATTTCCTAACGTGCATGCTCTGATAAGTCCTCTGCTGAGCACTCAAGGAGGAGTATCTACAGATATCCAGATTCTCTCTCCCTATGCAACTTTCTCCTCTACAGTACTCTGTTATGTGAACTATAATTGCCTTGGTCTCCTCACACTCTCAATTCCATGTTCTCAACTCAGGGAGATTGCTGAACTCTGCCTGGGTTCTCATTCTCTGTGCTCCAGCCTGGAAACTCTTTCATGGCAGCAAGCGAGGGTAGTCTTAGGACTCACCTCAATACTTTTGTATCATTCATGGATCATTCTCCTTTGATGTTGTGTGTCTTGAAAACTGCTGTTTCATGTGCTTTTTCACTTCTTTATCTTTTTTAGAGGAGTTGTTTCAGGCTGGGGAGTAAATATAGTCTCCATTACTGTAACCTGGTTGAAGAAGAAGTCAACAGTTTGATTTTTACGTGTTTTATTTTAATTCACCATTGGAAGTCAAAGGAGATGCTGGTTAAGCAGTTGAATATTTCATTCTGGGATTTAAGAAAGAGTGGAGAAATAGAGATAAAATTTTGGAGTATTAGCATAGAGATGACATTTTAAGCCATAGGAGTAAATGATATTTTCTAGGAAATGAAGAAAGACAAAGAAAGGAAGAGGTCCAAGGACTGATCACAGGCATTCTCCGACATTTAGAAATTGGGACTGAGAGGAAAAATCCAGTAAATTAAACTGAGAAAGATGAGAATCAGGAGAGTGTTGTATTAAGAAGTCAGCTAGAGAAATTATTTCAAGAAAGAGGAAGTAATCAACAATGTCCATTATTGCATTATGTTAGATAAATAGTGATAATTTACCATTGCATTTGGCAATGTGATCATCATTGGAGACCCTGACAAGAGCAGTTTGTGGAGTGATGGGGGTGAAAGCCTGCTTAGAGTGAGTTCAAGAGTGAAAGTCAGTAGAGGAAGTGGAGACAGAACTAAAATATTATAAAGTAGAAGATAATGATTGGGTAGTTCCTGCAGCATGCATGAGGACCAGATAGTAGTTTTCTTTAAATATTAGACATTATAAAATAATTATATCTGATCAGGATGCTTTGATAAAGAGAGAAAATTAAAGACATAAGAGTGTGGCCAAATGAAAGTTAGAAATTCTTGAGTAAGCATGAGGTCGTGGAGTCAGATGAAGGATTGGATAGACTGGCTTTAAACAGAATTACGTAGAATGCCTTGAGTATACCTGAAGCTTGGACACATGTATGTATCAGGTGAAGATAACTTTGTGAGGGAAATGTGTGAAAACCTGTCTTTCAAATAAATAGAGCCAACATTTTCTTGCCCAGGTTTTTATAATCTCTTTAGTCCTGGGTATAATACCCATTTATTTTCCCTTTGAAAACTTTACTATCATCTGATTTTTAACACTCATTTCTTTCCAGAAAGTTTTTATTCAACTGTGTTAATCTGCTAGTGCTGCCATAACAAAATGCCATAGACTAGGTGGCATAAATAACAGAAATGAATTTTTTACAACTCTGGACTTCCATCCTTATCACCTCATTTAGCCTAATGACATAGTTTAAGGCCCTGTCTCCAAATATAGTCACGTTAAGTGTTAGGGCTTCTCCATATGAATTTTGGGGGAACATAATTAAGTCCATAACACCAATTATAGAGGATATTTTTTAAACTTCAAGCATCTAACACGTAAAAGTTTTTCCCTCTCATTAAACAATCTATGGCCCAAAACTAATCATTCCAAACCAAAATGAACTCCTCCTCTTAAAATCTCATAAAAATTATTATGCGAAACAGAATTGTGGCTGTCGTCAAATTTCTCAGGTGTTTTAATTTCTAATTGCATATAGCTTAGAACTTAGATGGAATTTAGTTTATAAAGCTGTTCTTGTGCATAATCTAACACAAATTATTTAAAAGTTAAACATGTAGTATACTTTGCTGATAACTAGAAATATTGGTATGGAGTTTTTAACTTGAGTATATTGGTTGTAGAAAGGTGTACCTGCAAGTGGTCTCTGAGACCTTTCCCTAGTTAAGGGCTTTCCCTAGTCATTCCAAATAAAATTAAAACAAGATATTTCTAAGTATGTGTGCAGTTAGGTTTTTATTACATATTTGATTTTTCCATGTTTATGTCCAGCCTCCCAAAACAACCTGTACCAACTTTCAGGGATAGTCTTCAAATTGTGAATTTCTGTCTCTTAGTATATAGTTCTTGTTTAATAGAACTCTTCTCTATTATTCAAAGGTCATTCCAAGATGAGAGTATTTTTTCTTCTAAAGCCTTCCTTTGAGAAAAATAAAATCCCAATGTGAGGTAATATTTTCTTAAACTCCGTAACATATATTTTACTTTAATTTCTTCTCCATGGATTCATACTCTTAAGGTTCAAGGTACTTCAGGGATCAGATTCTAATAGACTCAAAACTTTCAAGAAAAATAAGTACTTCATCCTGTGCCATATGAGAGTCAGAAAAGGGTAAGGAATTATTTCATGTGTATTAGGATACCCCAGGTTAATCAGGACAAACTAACTCATCTTCTTCAGAAGATAATAAGAATTCATGATACTTCAAGAAGAACACATTAGAGTCTCTAAATTATTTTTGTCTGAGGCCAGAAGTCTACACATTTTGGTAAAATTTTGAAGTAATTAAAAGATATGAATAACAGATTTTACCAAAGAGGTGAGTTTGTTGAATTTTGGATAAGACAAATTTACAAAATTATATTGTCATGATTATATGGCCGAAATTAGTTTTTCAAACTTTCCAAATAGTATAGCTTGGGTCAAATATTCTTGTGCATGCTTCACACTACACAAAAAACTTGCATGATTCTTAAATCTAAAGAACAAGTTAATTTGGTATTTTCAAGTTACCAAAATATTCATTCAATCTCTCCATTTTAATGAGAATCCAGTGATATAACATGGCCAGTAATCCACTACTGGTGTTTCTTTTATATATACTTCTCCAAAATGAATTCTTTTTAAGTAATATTTTATTATTTTTCCTACCATTATATGAGCCCACTCATGGACAAATAAAAATACTATCTGTAATGGATCATGCTTCTATTGGAAGCTTAGATTTGTGTAAGCAATATAATTAGGTGACATTCATCCCATTGATGAATCTCTAGGGATCTTCCATAAGTAATTTATTGCAGAGGTAAAATATGCAGCTGCCACTACTTTAGCCAACTACTGTTGTGCTATAAGGGCAATTAAATTTCATGTTTAAAATTATTAGACATCATAGGACAAGGATATTTTATATTGTCCTTATTTACACAGGTGATTCACTAGGAAGTTCACATGTAGAGAAATGTAAGTGACTCTAAATTAGTGCTTAGAAAATTTAGTGTGTGCATGTGTCATCTGGGGATCTTCTTAAAATGCAGATTTTGATTCAGTTGAACTGGAGAGGGGCTTCAGATTATGCATTTCTAATAAGCTCCCAGGTGAGGCTGTTGCTGCTGATTCATAGATCACATATTGAATAGTGAGGCTAAAGAGTGTTCAGCTGACTGTTCCACAGTGTTCTACTCTATGAATTTCTTTTGATCTTTGAAATAGTGTATTCCTCATTTCATATTCCTATGAGTCAGCAATAATGATCAGGAATTTATCAATATTAATGGTGTATATATTCATTATGATGTCTTGAATTTTGTTTATAGGGGATATGAGAAAATAACAAAACAATTCCATTACTCTGAATTAGAACAACACACTTAAGATAACAGAAGCTCAGGCATATAAATGTTTTACAGATGAATTTCTCAACGTTCACTTAATTTGTTCTGCAATATTCCTGACAAATTGCTGTCAATCACTGTCTGAATGTGTCTCCTAAAATGCTGCGGATTTTTGCAGCTCTAAAGTCAGCTATTCAGTGTTGGAATTTTCTAATTGTTGAACATTTCCTCACATTCTTGAGCTTAAATTTATGATCTTACAACTGAAATACTCTAGGACACCATCTGTCTTCTGTGGCTTCTCAGAGAAAAAGGTAAAACCACAATTGTTCACAATAGCTTTCTGCCATAATAGCTCTTTCAGTATTTGAAGACAAGATTGCATGTTCCCTGTTCTTGTCTCTAGCCTAAAACTCATATTCTCAAAGGAGATCCCAGCATCACCTGTATCACTGACTTTGTGTGTTTGTTAGTATACTTGCTCTCTTAATGTTTCTGTGCTGAGAATCAGACTGACATATATGTTGTCTTCATAATTATACAATGACACAGTTTACGGATGATATGCAGTTGGAGAAAATATACTTGAAATTATAATGATAATTTTCATTCCCTCTCATTCATTTACTCAAGTATCTAACATATTCTCCCCCACCCCGATGCATTCTGATAAGCACCAGGGATACAGATATTAGTAAAGCAGATTTGCTTTGTTCAAGTTGTTTGTACCAAGAAATAATGTAATATACTTGATAAATGCTGTATTAAAGGGATAGTATGGTGCTGTGGAATCGTGATGAAGGGGAAACAAATGATGACTTGAAGTTATAGAAAAAGTTAGAAGAAGGGAGAAGAAAAGAAGCAGGGAATTAATTTTTAGGGAGCAATTACTGTATAACAAGTATTTTGCATATTTCATTTAATCCACTCTTTCAAAGTGATCTGTGAGATAAGTATTCTTCATTTCTTTTCAACATACATGAATAATGCAAAGCCAGAAGTGTAGAAAGAAGCAGAGCCAGTGTTGAATTCCAGGTTCACTTGGCTCTAACTTTGTGCTGTTTCCTCTCTACTGTGCTGCCTCTCATATACGTTGGGTTTTGAGCTGAGATTCCTTCTTTTCTTCGTGATACTTCTTGCTCCTTGAGATGTTATATGTTTACACATTGTAGTGGGTTAAATAATGTCCCTCAAATATTCATGTCCACCCAGAACTGCAGAATGTGACCCTGTTTGCAAATACTCCCTTTGCATATGTAATTAAGTTGAGGTCATGCTGAATTAGAGTGAGCCCCAAATCACCGGACTATTTATGAGCCACCAATGTCTAGTGTTCCTATAAAAAGAGGTGAGGACACTGAGACTCACAGAGAGGAAGGCCATGGGAAGATGGTTAATCTATCACAAGGCAAGGAACACCAGAGGGCCCCAGAACCTGGAAGAAACAAGGAAGGATTCTTCCCTAGAGCCTTGGGAAGCAGGTGGCCCTGCTGATGCTTTGATTTCAGATTTCTGGCCTTCAGACCTGTAAGAGAATAGATTTTTGTTCTTTTAAGACACCAAACATTACTTGTTGTGGCAGCTTTAGAAGGCCCTAGAAAATTAATATACAAATGTATTAATTACACATTCATGTGTTTGTTTATAGTTTTGTATCTGACTGGAAAAAAAAGTCTACTTACTTCACAAATACTCTGTTTTTTGCACAGATATAGCTGCTGTGTCTACAACTACACGTGGGGTTCAGTGGATAGTCAAAAATGTTCATTGAGGGGTCTGCCTGGGGGCAGAGCAGTTAAGTTCATGTGTCCTGCTTGGGCGGCCCACGGTTCACTGGTTCAGATCCCAGGTGCAGATCTATGCACCAATTATCAAGCCCCGCTGTGGCAGATGTCCCGCATGTAAAATAGAGGAAGATGGGCACGGACATTAGCTCAGGGCCAATTTTCCTCAGCAAAAAGAGGAGGATTGGTGGCAGATGTTAGCTCATGGATAATCTTCCTCAAAAAAGAAAAGTTTGTTGAATAAAGAAATAAGTGCACAAATATATGAATCCAAGGTTTTTAGTATTTTCTTTCCTTCTCTATTAAGATTCGTTTCCCTCTCTGTATGTTGCATACAATGAAAACCAGCAGTTCAAGAGTTTTTATTAGCATGTTGTTAGGGTGAAGAAGGAACTGACAATAGATGTGGAGTAGAAGGGTTCTACCATCTCAGTGAGTTACCAGCCCAAACTGAATACACTAAGAATTTGTGCATTTTATTTATTTTCACAGTTTTCCTGGGATGTGGATTCAGAGCTAATCATTATTCTTCCATTTAACTGAGAGAAAATGGACACTAGATATCGTTGTCTAAAATCATGAAATTAAGAAATGGAAGGCATTGTTAGACCTCCATACATGTTAAATAAATAACTAATATCAACAGATATTCAGTATAAAATGCCCTAGATTATACAGATAACCACCAAAATCGCCATCCCTAGAACCAAGGATTTTGACTAACTCCATGAATGTTTGCTGCACTTATCATGATTTTTAAAAAAGTTATTTATAACATACTATACTGAGTAGCAAATATAAGGGTGTTCTTAATATACATCTGTATTACTTTTACATGTTTGAACTGTTTAGCATTAAAAGAAAACTAATATTGAGCTGTGAAAGTAAATATTTAAATTTCTGAAGAATATAGATTTTAATTACAGCTAATGGATTAAAAGGCTAGAAGACTTTGTAATTATTAATCTGTAAAAATAGTTTTCTTGTTCTCATTACAGATTGTAAATGCAGCAATGGACGATAATAATCAAACAGCAGTGACTCAATTTCTTTTTGTGGGCTTAACAGATAATCTCTCACAGAAGATTATTCTCTTCTGGATATTTCTCTTTGTTTATCTTGTCACAATGGGGGGAAACTTGAGGATGATCACTCTCATTTGGATGGATTCCTGACTCCACCTCCCCATGTAGGTTTTTTTCTCAGCCATTTTTACCTTGTGGATGTCTGTTCCTCTTCTTCTTTTGCTCCAAAAATGTTACATGATACCTTTCTGGAGAGAAAACTCATCTCCCTTGTGAGTTGTACTGTACAGATGTGTTTTTTTGGTGAGTTTGTAGTGACTGTTTCCTCTTGGCTGCCATGGCATATCATGGGTACACAGCCAGCTACAACACTTTACTGTATGCAGTTATCATGCCCCAGTGGGTCTGTGTGCAGCTGGTAGTAGGACCCTATGATATGGGCATTCTAAGTGCCAGTACCCATGAAACCTTCACTTTTTGCTTGCCCTTCTGTGGTCCAAATGTAGTCAACCACTTTTTCTGTGACATTCTCCATGTTCTCTCCTTGGCATGCACTGACACTCAGAGAAATAAGTTGGTTCTTTTCATCATGGCTGGATTAATAGGAATACTCAGTACCCTGATCATCCTTGTCTCCTTTATTTGTATCCTCAAAACCATATTGAATACCCAGTCTGCTGATGGGAGGTCAAAAAGCTTTCTCTGCCGGCTCTTCACACTTGTCTGCTGTGGCCATCTTGTAGGGTACACTTTTATTCATTTACCTACAGCCCAATTCAAGTTCATGTCAAGACATTAATGAAGTGACTTCTGCATTCTATACTGCATTGATTCCCATGTTGAACCCTCTCATTTACAGTCTGAGGAACACAGATGTAAAAGATGTGTCTAAGGGGACATTTGTTAGGAAGAATTTCCTGCTGGGTAGGTAATTCAGAGGACAGCTTTTGCCATTGTACAGGTAGAGCAGCTAAAGTGTGTATTAAGAAGAGAACTGGACTTGGTCTAAAGTGATAGTTTAAACATTGCCTCCTCCAATTATCAAGAGGATTAAAAGCATATAAATCCTATACCATTTCTGGTTCTGAATGTCTTAATTTGTAAAATCAGTGTAATGAATTCAATGCCATCAAAATTAGTTTCTCCTCTACAATTTTATGATTTTACACAGTGTCCAAACTCATATGAATGCTATCTTTTCATATAGTGGCCAAAAAAGAAAAAGAAAAGAAAAAACAAAAAACAAAAAAGATCTTCCTAGCAATGATATCACCAGTCTTCCAGTTTTCCCTTCTAGGAACTTTCCCCCTTGAGTTCAATTACCTGGAAGGCTTTTCAACTCAGTACTTTATAATAATACAAATTTTGATAAAATTGATTGAGCACAAAAGGTGGAATGAAATTTTAACCCTTTATAAACAATAAATTAGAAGCCCTACATGGAAAATTACAGGGCGTAAACATCATGTTTGTTTTGTACACTAATAAATAATGTTAAAACAGCATCTGACACATGGTATATTTTCAGGAAAGAAAATTTAAGTGAGTGAGTAAATAAAACAAATATAATACATGCGGTGACCTTAAGTCATAAATACCATCTCTCCTAACGGAAAACAGATGTGCTTTAGGGATGTTTCTCTCTTCTAGTTTTCTATGGATAAATTCCTTTCATTAGTCTTCTGCTCACTGATATTTTTCAATGCAAACTGATTTAAGACCCACATCATTCCTCACAGAAATGATCACTTCCTAGGATTCTCAATTCTCATTCTCTCTGTCTGTAATTGCTTTTACTTTAGAGTCTACACATATTTCTGACAATTTTTATTTCTACTTCTCTAGATATGGTTGGTGCTAATTGGTTATGCAGTTACTACATGAAACTTTGAAACTAAATATATTTGCTCTTTCTTCCACTTTTCAAAATGCTGGCCATGACCATCCTCCTCCCCAAATTACTGTTTATTCCTTTCTGATTTCTTTTCATTCCTTTCCTCTGCCCCTACTCTTTCCCTCTATTCCTTCCTGTTCCCTTCCCTTCTTTACTGTTTTCTTTGTTTTTCTCATGAGATCAATATATGAGAGATCATGTAAATTCTCCTTGATTTTGGAGGGGATGTATCACATCTAAGTTGAGTCCTCCTCAAATAGGAGAAATAATTGGCCCCATGTTCCTTCTTCATGTTACACTACCAAAATCTTTCTATAAAGGAATTTTTTTTTTCATTTCCTGTCTACTTTGTGGGGCCCCTGGTTTCTTACTAAATGGTCCGTTATTAAATGTCAATACCCTCATTTTTATAATGTGTTCCTTCTTCATTGAAGCCGGCCTCCTTCCCAGGAAATTCACTTGCATCCTATGGCTGTTTGCTTTAGTGCATGTAGATTTGTAGGCTGCCTATGTTTGGGAAGAACTGGTTAATACTTTTATCCATCTTTTAACTCAGATTTTTGCTTTCTTCTGTATCAGGGGCATGCGTATTTTCTTGCTTGCTATTTTCTTATAGTTAAGAAAGGTAATAAATGTAGAATATTAAAACTTATTTATAAGGGGCTGGCCCAGTGGTGCAGAGGTTAAGTTCACACGTTCTGCTTCTCTGGGCCGGGGTTTGTCGGTTGGGATCCCGGATGCGGACATGGCACCACTTGACATGCCATGCTGTGGTAGGCGCCCCACATACAAAGTAGAGGAAGATGGGCTTGGATGTTTGCTCAGGGCCAGGCTTCCTCATCAAAAAGAGGAGGACTGTCAGTAGTTAGCTCAGGGCTAATCTTTCTCAAAAAAGAAAAAAAAAAGAATAAAACATTTTTATAGACTTATTTGTAGACTCTTTAGTTTATTGAGACAGATAATAAATTTTCAGGGAAGTGGAGTGGGGCATATTCTAAGTGACATAACAGGAGGACCCAGGCTACAACATGTGTCTAATCCAGCCCTTTGACTTGGGCCCAAACAAGTTCATGTGATTGTTAATGAATAGTTTAGCTGACCTATTTCTTAGGAGGCTGATAGAGTAATTTGAAGAGGCTTTTCTAGACCCTGCTATACAGGCTGACACATTGGACACACATGAAAGCCTAAAATATTTCCCTGGAAGTGATGCTGAGATTTTAATTATATTGAAGGTTTTTTTTCCTTTAACTATTTTATTCAGTGATGCATCCCAAGCAAATAGAACACTGCCTGATATGCCGTGGATAATCAGTAAGTATTTATGCAATGAATGAATGAATAGAAATATGACATATGGACTCAAATATAGTTTACCATTCTCCTCTTAAGCAAACATGCACTCTCCTTTCATTTATGTCCCCTTCATTACTGCGAAAACAAAGGTGACAAAAGGGAAAGTTTTTCTTCCAAAATTATCTACCTTTTCATAAATAACTTATTGTGTCCAGCACTTGAATGCTCATTTAGACCAAGAAATCTCTGGAATTTTCAGACTTTATATCCCTGATATTGTGCTACTTTAATTCTCTGACTCTTTGAATTCTAGGCCTCATACTTCATACCTGTTAAGTTCCAGTGATCTCACTCAAATTTCAAAGACAAGAGTTGAAAAAGTGTGGTGAGTGAGAGATGATACTCTATACCATAAAAATAAATTTCTTATCATGTCAGTAGTTATCATGCCAGTAGAACAACAACAAAAAAATCAATGTAATGGAAGGGGATATCTAGAAACAGATAGATGGGTATTTTGGGAATTTGTATATGATAAATTTGGCTCTTCAAATGTTTTCAGTATTCTTGTATAGAAAATTGACACCAATCATGAACTATTGGGTTGATAACTATGAAGGGAGAATCACCCTATCAGATATCAAATATAGCATAACATTTTAGTAATTAGAAATGTGACTGAATTCCTTATTATGAACTGTGGTGGCAGAAAAATGGTGAATGATATTGTCATATACCAAGTAAATTCTAGGAAAAAATGGAAGAATAAAATATTTATGTTCTTTCAGTTCAATCATCCATTCCTATCTTCTGGTGGTTCAGCAAAACCCACTGGCATCTCTTGTCTGGGGTCCTATTATCCTCATCATATGCAGCAAGTTTGTTATTCTGAAACACTGTGTCCTATGGCCAGTTCTAGTTTAGAGAGGAGAGCTGCCACTAATAATTGCTAGAGATATCTGTACCCTTCTGACCATCATATTCCTATGGTTTTTATAAATGTGTATCCTCCGGGCCATCCCTTGGAAAATAGTCATCTTAAAGACCTTCCAGCTGTAAGTTATATATTTCCCATGTCCCGAACCTCTTAATCTATTTCTACACTCTCTACCATTGTGATTTAGTCAACATAAGTCATCAGTATTTTCATGCATCCATTCAAGCAGAGAATTAACACCATTTCCTGGGGCCCTTGTCTGGATGTTAAAGCCCTTATCTTGGAAGAGGATTCCCAAGTAAAAAAATCTTTCCTTTTTCAATTTTATATTCTGATCCCCTTGACAAAGCAGTGTCAGAACCTGGCCCTGCACATACACCCTCTTCTCCTGCTAATACATCTATCTAGTAATTGCAAATCCTTTGGGAGTTTGGGTTTTGACACCATTGTCAAATCCAGGACCTTCTATTTGGGTTTACCAAGACTTAACCTCAATTATAGGGTGAGTATCCTGAGGAGGCAGGAGATTTCTCTGAAGAGAGGCCGTGTTGCCCTAGGGAGAGAGATCGCTGCAATTTCTTACAGCTTGGAGGAATTATAGCTTTTAGGAGAGAGGGGCTCGCCATGCCTGCAGGCTTAGATGCTTCTGAGGTGTCAATATCTTCAGCTGCATCCACCCAGATATCTACAACTCAAGTGGTCCCGGGACTAAACCTTGTCATAACAGACTTGCCTTGTTTGACAACTTAACTATCTTTGAGTTTCAGGCTCTATTATTATTAAATCTCGAGCTTGGTCCTCAGTCTCTCCTGACCCTACATACAAAGAAGATGAGTATACCATAGTCTGTAACCAAAGAGGCCCCCTCACTTTCACACTTGGCTTCAGTTGCTAGTTGCTCTCCCTCTATTATAGATCATCAATGGCTTATCAGTAGCCATCAAACTCTGTTCTCCCATTAGCTACTATTCCATTCATATGTTTCAAATACCTACCACATAATACTTTCACTATTAGTGCAACCCCTCCACTGGTATATCCTTCCCAGTTCAGCCTATTGAAAATTATAACTATTGGACCACTATCTTCTGCTGAGGATGGCTGAACTCTCATCTGTCACCAGTCATCGGGCTCTCATTATCACTTTGGTAGTGACTGATTCAGCTCCAGTTCTAACTTTTTGCCTGCTCCTTCAGATTACTGATACTACCAGCAATTGCAGGTTGGCTTCTCCTGAAACAAACTTCTGACAGAGTTTGAATTGCAAGATGTTTATCAGGGATCAAAACCTGTGAATGGAAGGAGAAAAAAGTTAGATTGGGAAAGAAAGAAGTAAAACTGTGAATCCAGCTTGACAGAACCCACACCAATGTGATGAAATTCTAGAGAAAGTACTGTTAGAGTTGTCCCATACTAAGGCAAAATGTCCAGGCATTTATATTCCTGCCTACTCTGTCACCTGATGGGGTCTGTTCCTGGAATAGCATGACCCTGGGTAGGGTGGCGCTCTGCAGCTGTGGCTGACCCTGAAATAGCTAACAGCTGAAGTCTGTCTGCTGACTGAATTCCTTGTTTTTAGGCTGAACATTCTTCCTTTATGAGATCTGGATGGCCCATCTCTGTTTCTACCTTCCTGGAACAACCAGATGTCTCAGGGCGAGACTAGCAGTGAATAATTGGAGCCAAGTGCAAATACAAAAAAAGGAAATTTATGTGTTCTCTAAAGTTATAGTAGAAATGGTAGTAGAAATCGACTCGTATCTGGAAAACCCAGTGATATGTGTGGTGAGTCCAAGTGTCAGTCCTTGGGTCACTTATGACCTTGGTGGAAATGAATTACAGAGGGGATGTAAGAGCAGAAGTCAAAGGGCAGCCAGCCAACTGAGGTCTAGGAAGATATACGAACATTTTCTCAGACACTCAATCTGTCATTTAGTATTCACCCTTGGCTCAATTCATCTCGCTCATGTCCCAGGAATAAAATCCTGTCCATTCAAGTTTGATATTCCTATGACTCTTTCGCAAAGAAATACCCTTAATTCCTTTCCATTCTAGAAGAAAGTTCTAATTACTCAGCACCTGAAAGAACTCAGATTACTCTCCTAGCTTTTCTACCTACAGCCACACTCTTAGAATTATTTGTCCATTTATTCATTTGTTTAAAAATATTCATTGAGCATTTACTCTTCAAGGCACTATTCTGAAACCTAGGGATATAATGTGGAAAAACCAACAAAAAGCATTCCCATTTTTATAGTTGTGGATGAAAATAATCCATAACCATCCATAAGTGAAAATTTTGGTGAGTTTATTCTGAACTAAAATGTGAGGACCATGGCCTGGGGCTTTTCTTCCTGAAGGAAGAAGGGGCACCAAAGTAGTGGGGTGTACAGAGTGGTTATATACCCCCATAGAGGATGTTTCACATATAATTGAAATGCCCCTTTTATAATAGTAACAAGACTGCTCTGTCAGCACAGCACTTGATGGACACAGGAGGTAGTAGGTCTGCTGTCTTGCTGGACACAGCAGGTTGGCAGTTCTGTTGTCCCAAGCTGGGTTGTCACAGGTGAACACAGCAATCAGTTCCTAGCCTAAGGAAAGATGCTTATCCTTAAGGAAATGCCAATGTGGTGGGAAGTTGTACCTTTATTTTAAGGGCATTTGTTCTTGCCATAGTAAATGTTTAAAGCAGATATACAATGCATGCTCAATGACCATGTGTGGCCCTTTTGGAAAAACAAAGTCAGGCCGAACTATGTTTACACCAAATGGCTTCCTTATATACTCCAATATAGCCTATTGCTTGCTATTTCTAGTTGTCATAGTCATAGGAGGTAAACTAATTCAATGTTAGGTAATGGTAATTGCTTTGAAGAAAAAGCAGGCTACAGAGAGAAACTGGATGAGAAGAGAGATGAGAAATGAAGAGAAAATGAGAAAGGAAAAGAGAAAGCTTCTGAGGTAGAATCCTGCTTTTCTTGTTCCAAGAATAGAAAGTGGACTGAGTGAGGTGGTGAGCGGTAGAAGAATCCAGATCTTTCTATTAATCCATTTCATTGTGCTCTTATGAAGCTTAAATGAGTTACTACTCTTAAAGCACTTTGAAGAATGCCTATATATAGTATAGATCTCCAGTGACTAGATTAATGTCCTGTGGCAACTTTTATATGGATAAATGTCACCTCTTTTCTGAAATACCTTGAAAGATTCCTTGTTGGTTACAGAAAGAAGTTCAGACTCCTTTGCTTAATGTTAAAATATTTATGAAGTTTGGGTCAAAATCTATTTTTCTAATCTTATAATTTGAAATTTTCAACCACCAATGTGGATTACCTTTGTCTCTCAAAGATGCTGTCCAAATTTATAGCTCTGTATTGCAGCATAGACACTCCAGTCCACGTCATTTTTACTAACTTATAACTTAGCCTCTCTTTGAGATTCATCATGTCCAAGAGACTATTTCCAACACTGGCTACAATGATCCCTCTCTCCTAGTAACTCATGGGCAAATCACTGAGTCTCTAGTGCAGTTTTGTACCCAGGCTCCCTGTCTGATTGTAATCTCTCTGAAGCAGGCTCTGTTTTAGAATCTCAAATCTGCACAGTGCTATGGAGTGGTGCTCATTATGCAGTAATTGAAAAAAACTGGTATTTCAAATTGTGTGTGGGTAATCCCAAAGGGAGAGAGAGATTTATTTTTGCATTACACTTGACTCAAAGTCTCCAAATTATTTCTCATAAAATAACTTTAATATCTTCTCTTTGGGACTGGTCTCCTGAGCTTCTGGTTCCTTGAAGGAGTTAGCTCCAATTTACACAACAGGCTTTTAGGCAAACCTCTGCTGTATGAATGCAGAATCGAGTCAATGAAATCCTTTTGAAAGTGCTATTGAAATGCATATGTTTCAGGATGGTACAATACATTGTTTATCTTTCTGGATATCAGAAGAAGATGAGAAGAATGACAAGTCATCATTTGCAGAGTAATTCATTTTCATTCAGGGCAAATTAATTTTGCAATTCACTTTGCCATAAGCAGGCAAACAATCTAGGGAATATTTCTTCAGACAGGTGAGTTAAGTGACTCCCTCAATTGCCTTTTGGAGGCCAGATATGGAAAATGAGTTAGAAACCTGGGAAAATATTATCTCTAAGATTATGATGAAGAATGATTTGGAACACATAATATTCAGTCCGTGTCTTTTGGTTTAAATGACACAACTTGAATGTACATTTTGGTGGAATTCTGTATTTGGAATAGAGATACTGAGCTGTACTATGAGATTTATAGGCTCAGACAATGTTCCAATTAAGAACCATTGGCTTCTGTGGGTAAATTTCTTCACTTTTTCTAAATTGGACAGTATAAGTAGAAAAGAACTGACTGAAATTGTCATACCTTTCATGTCCATAGTCACATCAATACCTGAGATCATGATTTTTCTGTATTAGAATCTTTGTTTTGAGTACAGCTGGGGAAAATTAGTGTAATATGTATTTCCATAGTGAGAAACTTGTTTTCACACAGCCTTTCAAGTTGAATACAAAATTTGAAATATATAATAATTATCACTGATGGATATACTTCATCACTTTTGTTTACAGAGGCAGTTAGTTGAGATGATAGATGTCTATATTCTAGTTTAACCCTTATAAAATTTTTTCATATCCTTAGTTTATGACACATAAAATGCTTTGTTTACATCTTCCCTGAGTAATAGTTAATACAAATAAATATGATCTGTAATGTATTTCTGAGTTTAGATAGTATGCAATTCTTGAAACATTTCACTACTAATGTGCAGTTTTTTCTGACTCATCTTAAATTTCACCATTCTGTCTTTTTTTTCCAAGCTCCATTGCCTCTGAGACTGTAGCAGGTGAGTGGCTTTTTCACTAATGTCCTGTTAAGCAAAACCGTTTTCAAGCTTTCTTTCCAGGAAAGAATGTTGTTGGATTTCAGTCAATGCTTCTCTATGGCACATCCGTTCAGGTTTTTGTGTGATTGTGCTACTGGAATCAGGATGATTATTTCAAGATCCAAAGTGGATGCCTCCCTCCCCCTTCTTCTCCTTCTCCTTCTCCTTCTCCTTCTCCTTCCTCTTCCTCTGCTTCTGCTTCTGCTTCTGCTTCTTTCGCATTGTTCTCACTATCCTTTCCTCTCCCTTCTCACTCACTTTTTTCCTAAAAATACTTTTCATTTTGAAATTAAGATTCACAAGAAGCTTCAAAGATCATACTTAGAAGCCCCACACATCCTTCACCACATTTTCCCCAATGGTTACATCTTATGGAGCTATACTAGAGCATCAAATCCAGGAAACTGACATTTGGATGATAAGTTCATATTCTTCTCTTTAATGTTATCGTATGTTTAGCTTTGTTTAACTAATGCCTCAATCAGTAGACAGAGCTATTCTGTCTCTACAAAAATCTCCATTGTGCTACCCCTTTATAGAGTCAACACGACCTCCTTCCCACCATTCCTAATCCCTGGTGACCACTCACTTGTTCTCCGATCTATAATTTTGCCATTTTGAGAATGTTATATAAGCAGAATCATAGAGTTGTGAACTTTTGAGACTTTTTTTAACTCAGCCTAATAGCCTTAGATACATCCAAGTCATCATATGTATGATGTTTTGTTCTTCTTTATTACTGAGTAGTATTTCACAGTGTGGATACACCGCAGTTTGTTTAACCATTCACCTATGGTAAGACATTTGATTATTTTAAACGTTTTGCATTAAAAATAACTTCTATTAACAATATTATATAGGATTCCGTGTGCATATAAATATTCATTTTTTCTGGTATAATTGCCCAGGAGTGCTCCTGTCATCCTTAAAATATTTATATTTCTCTCATAAGCACCTAATAACTCTAAATGAATCACAACACTTAATATTTAAGAACTGGTCTATTCTTTGATGGACTTAAACTTCAATGTCGTTCAATGAAATACATGAGAATATACACCATGGATAAGAGGGAACATAGGCATTTTGGAAAAGGAGTCACAGAGGTTATACTGTTGAGGATTTTGCTAACTTCTAACTTTTCTTGTCTCCGCTTGCCCTCTTTCTTTAGACATCAGAACTTACTCCTTAGACAGCTCAATTACTTATTGCTATAGAACCCAATGTTATCAGAAGCAATTCACATCCCTAACACCTGTTTACCCTTAATCTGCTGTGAGAATAGATATTAGTCTGAATTCATTGAATTATCACAGTGCCTTTTTCAATGATGTGCTTTTTAAAATATCCTTGGTTCAAAGGTAAATATTTTTAGAAATATAATCTGGTGCAGTTAGAAGACTTGCCTTAGGAAATCTCCAATGTTCACTTCTAGGTTAAAATTCTATGATTCTATTCCAAAATCCCATTTCCAAGGAAGAAAGTGAAGGGCCCTGTGAGGTATAGTGGCCTACTGAGGATCACACAAATATTTTTCAGATAGATAGCATGACTGCCAGGGGTAGAACTCAGGAGAGTTAAGTCTCAGGCTATCCTATTTAACTTAAAAAAATAAAAGTTAAATACAGATTTAAAATTAAGAGGTCTTGAATTACGATTAGACTGCAAAGAAACTTCTTTCTCTTTCTCATGACAGATTAAATCAAAGAAATGGATTGTGGAAATCAAACTTTGGTGACTGAGTTTTTTTTCGTGGGTTTAACAAATCACTTCCAGCACCAGGTTGTTCTCTTTGTGGTATTTCTCTTGATTTATCTCATCAGTCTTCTTGGAAACTTGGGAATGATCACCCTCATTTGGATGGACTCCCGACTCCACACTCCCATGTACTTTTTTCTCAGCCACTTGTCATTTGTGGATGTCTGCTCCTCTTCTGTCATTGGTCCCAAGATGTTGACTGACATCTTTGTGGAGAAAAAGGTAATCTCCTTCTGTGGTTGTGCTGCCCAGTTATGGTTTTTTCTTCAGTTTCTTGTGACTGAGTGTTTCCTCCTGGCTTCCATGGCATATGATCGATATATGGCCATCTGTAAGCCACTATTGTATACGCTCATTATGTCCCAGCCAGTCTGTGTGGAGCTGGTGGTAGGGCCGTATACCATGGGTCTTTTAATTGCCACAACCCATACGACTTTTGCCTTTCATCTGCCTTACTGTGGCCCCCAAATCATCAATCACTTCTTCTGTGACCTTCTTCCAGTTCTCTCCCTAGCATGTGCAGATACTCAGGTCAATCAATTTCTACTTTTCATCTTGGCTGGAGTTCTAGGAGTACTCAGTGGCGCCATCATCCTGGTCTCCTACATTTACATTGTCATTGCTATCCTGAGGATCCACTCAGCTGATGGGAGGCACAAGGCCTTCTCCACCTGCTCTTCACACCTGACAGCTGTCTCCATGCTTTATGGGACACTCTTCTTCATATATGTACGTCCGAGTTCTAGTTTCTCCCTGGACATCAATAAGGTGGTTTCAGTGTTCTACACATCAGTGATTCCCATGTTGAACCCCCTCATCTATAGCCTGAGAAACAAAGAGGTCAAGGATTCATTCAGAAGGGCATTTGAAAGGAAGAAGTTTCTTATTGGTAAGTAAACTTGAATACAATTGTTAGAACAAATTGAGAGTTAATAGGTTTTCAAGATGCAAGAACATGGGTTGAGTGTTGGGAGTCCTACTTTTATGTTGAGACATATTTTATTACTCTGTGTCATTGAAAAGTCATGCATTGTATTTAGGTTATGATTTTTTCATTTTGATTTTCTCATTTCTCATTTAGCAGGAATGAGTTTTAGAATTTTAAACTGAGATGAGTGGATTATTGAAACTCAAAACTTTAAAGGATGTTCTCAAGATTTATGACTAGGATATGAGGTCTTTTTAAAGTCCTAAATGAGTGTTAGAACCAGTGATTTAATAGTACGTCTGGTCTGCTTACAGGGTGTTGAGATATCTCAATTGTCTTTGAACATGATCTTTTCTCTTTAAACATAAACTATTAAAAATCTAGTATGGTCCAAAGGCAAAAACTTCCAGTTAAAGGATAAATAATTTCTAGGAATGTAATGTACAGAATTGTAGATATCGTTTACAATACTTTATTTTATATTTGTAAGTTGTTAAAAGAGTAGATCTCAAAAGTTTTCTTCACGAGAAAACAAATTGTAGCTACTTTAAGTGGTTCATCTTAACTAAACTTTTTGTGGTAATCATTTTGCAATATATACGTGTATCAAATCATTATTTTGTACACCTTGGACTAATGCAATGTTCTGTATCTATTACATAGTATTAATACAACTGGAGAAAAAGTGAATTATTATTTAGTTTTTTATTGAGGTAACATTGGTTTATAACTTTATGCAAGTTTCAAGTGTGTACCATTATATTTTGACTTCTGTATACTACATCATGTTCACTACCAAATCTAGTTGCCATTCATCACTGTTCAATGTCTCCCTTTTCCCCTTTTGCCCTCCTCCCGTTCCCTTATCCGTTGGTAACCACCAATCTGTTCTCTACATCTATGTATTTGGTTGTTGTCATTGTTTTTCTATCTTCCACATATGAGTGAAATCTTAAGGCATTTGTCTTTCTCCAACTGACTTTTTCACTTAACATAACACCCTCAAGGTCCATTCATGTTGTCACAAACAGTAGGATTTCATCTTTTCTATGGCTGAGTGGTATTCCATTGTATGCATATACCACATCTGCTTTATCCATTCAACATGATGGGCACTTAGGTTGTTTCCATATCTTGGCTACTGTAAATAATGCTGCAGTATAGGGGTGCCTATATCTTTTTGCATTAGTGTTTTTCTATTCTTTGGATAAATATCCATAAATGGAATTGCTGGATTATATGCTATTTCCATCTTAATTTTTAGAGGAATTTCCACACTCTTTTCTGTAGTGAGTGCAGCAATTTACATCTCAAACAGCAGTCTATGACAATTCTCCTATCTCCAAATCCTTTCCAACAATTGTTATTTCCTGTCTTTTTAGTGACAGACAGTCTTATTGTGTGAGGTGTTATCCCATTGTGATTTTGATTTGCATTTCTCCAATAATTAGTGATGTTGAACATCTTTTTATGTTCTTGTTAAAAAAGTGAATTATTCAAGAAGCATGTAACCACAGCACTCTCTGATACTACCTTTGCATTTGGAATAGATATTTTACAAAGGCCTTTTATATCCCCTATACTCTCTGCTCAGAGTAATAATTTGTTGGGATTTTGCCACTGTAATTACATGATTTTTGCTTTTGAAGTGCAAAAATGTATTGCAGTTCTTCAATAAAGTGTTGGTTATTAGCATTGTTATTTATTGATTTTTATATCATAGATAGGACATTAATACTATTTTTATACATAATGACCCTGACAGCCATGAGGAATTTATGGATTTCTAAGACCTCATATTTGGGTCCCACACTTTTGTTTTCTCCAGGTACAATATCCCTTCAACCATAATTTGGTGTTTTATTTTCTGGAAGATAGCAAGAAATACAGGAAATAAGAGGACAAACCATGTTTTGTACAATTGTAAGATTCACTGAGATCCGCACTGTCTTATTTTGAACGCCTTCTTTAAAAGGTATTTAAATTTAGTCCACTGACTGTAAGGGAAATAGTGTATTTTTATATTGAAATTTTTTATTGACTTTTTTCAACTGAATCTAATACCCTTGGATGCATCCAAGTTGTTGCATGTATCAATTTGTTTCTCTTTATTACTGAATAGTATTCCATAGTATGGATATACCACAGTTTGTCTAACCATTCACCTATGGTAGGACATTTTGGTTACTTCAAATGTTTGGCATTATACATGAAGCTTGTTTCAACAAAATTGTACAGGTTTATTTGTGTGGACATAAATATTCATTTCTCTGGGATAACTGCCCAGGGGTGCACTCTGTCATCTTTAAAATATTTATATTTCTCTCTCAAGCACCTAAAAACACTAAGTGGGTCGCCACACCTATTCATTATTTAAGAACTGGGCTCTTCTTTGATGGACTTAAAACTTTGATGGAGTTTGACTAGCTTAATGGAGTTTGACTGGATAAGAGGGAACATAGGCATTTTGGGAAAGGATACACAGAGGATATGCACTTTTGAGGATTTTGAACCCTGTTACAAAGCTACCTTGTGTTATCTCAGCTTTCTCTCCTTCTTCAGACATCAAAAATATGTTTTAGACAACTCAGTTAAATATTCCTATAGAATCTAAGGAGTTGGGGAGGAAGTTACATCTTGAACACCTGTTTACCCTTAATCTGCAGTGAGAATAGGTATCAGTCTGAATTCATTGAATTCTCATAGTACCTTTTTCAATGAAGTGTTTCTTAAAATATTTTTTGTTCAAAGGTAAATAGTTTCAGAAATATAAACTGGCACAATTAGAGAACTTGTTTTAGATAATCCCCAATGTTCGCTACTAGATTAAAGTTCTCTTATTCTATTCAAAAATCCTGTTTCCAAGGAAGAAACAGAAGACCCCTATGAGGATTAGTGACTTACTCAGGATCACACATATAGTTTGTAGATAGACAGCATGACTGCAAAGAATAGAACTCAAGAGAATTAGGTGTCAGGCTATCCTATTTAACCCAAAAAAATAGAAGTTAAATGCAGATTTAGAATTAAGAAACATTTGCTTATGAATTAGCTGCAAAGAACATTTTTTTTCTTTTTCTCATGACAGATTAAATCAGACAAATTAATTATGGAAGCCAAACTTTGGTGATTGAGTATTTTTGTTGTTGTTGTTTTTTGTGGGCGTGACACATCACTTCTAGCACCAGGCTGTCCTCTTTGTGGTATTTCTCTTGATTTACCTCATCTGTCTTCCGGGAAACTTGGGGTTAATCACTCTCATTTGGATGGACTCCTGGCTCCACACACTTATGTACTTTTTTCTTCATCACTTATCCTTTGTGGATGTGTGCTCCTCTTCTGTTATTGGTCCCAAGATGTAGACTGACATCTTTATGGAGAAAAAAACCTTTTTCTTTGGTTGTGCTTCCCAGTTATGTTTTTTGTTCACTTTGCTGTGACTGAATGTTTCATCCTGGCTTCCATAGCATATGATCGGTATATGGTCTTCTGCAAGACACTGTTGTCTACACTCATTCTGTCCCAGTGGGTCTGAGTGCAGCTGGTGGTAGGGCTTTCTACCATGGGTCATTTTTTTTTTTTTTTTAGATTTACACCTGAGCTAACATCTGTTGCCAGTCTTTTCTTCTTCTTCTCCCCAAAGCACCCTCAGTACATAGTTGTATATTCTAGCTGTAGATCCTTCTGGTTCTGCTATGTGGGATGCCACTTCAGCATCGCTTAATGAGTGGTGCTAGTCCACACCCAGGATCTGAAGTGGCAAATCCCTGGGCCACCTAAGGAGAGTGTACAAACCTAAAAACTCAGCCATGGGGCTGACCCCAGGGTGGATCTTCTAAGTGCCATGACCAATACAACTTTTGCTTTTCACCTGCCTTACTTTGGCCCCAATATCATCAATCACTTCTTCTGTGATCGTCTTCCTGTTCTCTCCCTGGCATTTGCAGCCACCCAAGCCAAACAGGTTTTACTTTTCACCTTGGCTGGGGGTCTAGGAGTTCTCAGTGGTGTGGTCATCTTGTTCTCCTACATTTCACATTGTCATCAGTATCTTGAGAATCTACTTTGCTGATGGGAAGCACAAGGCCTTCTCTACCTGCTCTTCACACCTGACAGCTGTCTCCATCCTTTATGGGAGACTCTTATTTATCTATGCATGTCCAAGTTGTAGTTTCCCCCTCAACATCAGTGAACTTGTTTCTGTGTTCTACATGGCAAAGATTCCCATATTGAAACCCCTCATCTAAGCCTGAGAAACAAAGAGGTGAAGGATTCATTCGGAAGGGCATTTGCAAGGAAGACATTTCTCATGCATAGGAAAATGCAGATACCTTTCATACTAAAGATTGATATTTAAAGATATGCAACATAGAAGAAGATGGGCTTTGTGTTGGGAGTCCTACTTTTATGCTAAGATTCAATTTTTCTTACTCTCTGTTATTGAAAAGTCACACAATGTCTTTAGGTTACAATCTTTCATTTTTGGTTACTCATTTCTCATTTAGCAGGAATGAGTTTTAAAACTCTAAACTGAGATGAGTACATTATTGAACCACAAAACTTTAAAAGATATTTTCAAGTTTTGTGACTAGGATTTGAGAGGTTCTTTGTTAAATCCCAAATAAATGCTATAACCATTGACAACATTACTTCGGTTTTGTGTACAAGGTGTTGAGATCCCTCAATTGTCTGTGATCTTGGCCCTCACTCTTTAAACATAAACTGTGAAAAAGTGCATTATGGTTCAAAGATAAACATTTCTAGTTTTAAGATAAATAAGTTCTGGGGATGTAATATACAGCATGGTGACTATAGTTGACAATACTGTATTGTATATTTGTAAATTGCTAAAAGAGAAGATATTAAAAATACTCTTCACAAGAAACAGACATTAATGTTATGACCTCACACACACAAAAAAAGTGTAGGGGCCGACCTGGTGGTGCAGCGGCTAAGTGCGCACGTTCTGTTTCCGCAGCCTGGGGTTTGCTGGTCCGGATCCTGGGTGTGGACATGGCACCGCTTGGCAAGCCATGCTGTGGTAGGAATCCAACATATACAGTAGAGGAAGATGGGCACGGATGTTAGCTCAGGGCTGGCAATCCTCAGCAAAAGAGGAGGATTGGCAGCAGATCTTAGCTCAGGGCTAATCTTCCTCAAAAAAAAAAGAAAATGTAGTGGTGTAAGTTGGTTAATGTTAACTAAACTTGTAGTAATCATTTTGTAGTTTACATATACATCAAATCATTCTGTTGGTCACCTTGGACTAATACAATGTATTATGTCAATTATATAGTATTAATACAACTGGTAAAAATTGAATTATCTTTTACTTTTCTTTGAGGTAATATTGGTTTATAACATATAAATTTCAGGTGTACATCATTAAATTTCAACTTCTCTATATACTACATTGTGTTTAGCACCAAAAGTCTAGTTGCCATCCATCAGTGTACAAAAGTTCCCCTTTAGCACTTTCACCCTCCCTTCACTCCTTTCCCTTCTGCTATCTACCGATCTGTTCTCTGTTTCTATGTGTGTGTTTTTTGTTGTTGTTTTCTATCTTCCAGATATTAGTGAAATCATATGGTATACTTCATTCTCCATTCATCTTATTTCACTTAGCATAATACCCTCATGGTCCTTCCATGTTGTCAAAAATGGCAAGTCTTCATCTGTTTTTTTTTTTTTTTAATGGTTGAGTGGTATTTCATTGTGCATATGTATGACATCTTCCTTAGCCCTTTATCTGTCTATAAGCTCCTAGGTTGTTTCCACCTTTTGGTTGTTTTAAATAACATTGCAATGAACATAGGGGTGCATATGTCAATTTGAATTGGTGTTTTTGTGTTCTTTGGATAAAGACCAACAAATGGAATAGCTGGATCATATAGTATTTTTATTCTTAATTTTTTGAGAAATCTCCATACTCTTTTCTATAGTGTCTGTACCTATTTACATTCCTAGCAGCAGTGTATGAGAGTTCCCTTTTCTCCACATGCTCTCCAATACTAGTTATTTATTGTCTTTTTAGTAATAGCCACACTGTCAGGCATGAGGCAATATTTCATTGTAGCTTTGAGTTTCATTCTTTAATAATTAGTGGTGTTGAACATCTTTTCAAGTGCTCGTTTAAAAAATGTACATTATTCAAGGAATATGCAACCACAGCATTCTCTAATATTACCTTTGTGTTTGGAGTAGACATTTTACAAATGCCTTTAATATCCCCTGTACTATCTGCTCAAAGCAATAATTCATTGGGATTTTGCCACTCTAAGTGCATGATTCATGCACGTAAAATGTGGAATGCATTGCAGTTCTTTAATAAAATGTTACTTATTACTATTGTTATTTATCGATTTTTATGTCATAGGCAGGAAATTAATTCTATTTTTACAGTTAATGGGCCTGACAACTACGAAGAATCAGTGGATTTTCCATCACCTCCTAATTTAGTCTCATACTTTTATTTTCTCCAGGTACAATATTCTTTCAACCATGAATCTGCATTTTATTTTCTGTAACATATCAACAAATCCAAGAAATAAAGGGATAAACTATGTTTTTGTACAATTGTAAGACTCACTGAGACCCACATTTTGTCTTATCTTGAAGGCATTATTTAAAAGGCATTTAATTTTGGCCCACTGACTTTAAGGATGTAAATATTCTCTAATGCCCTGGAATTTTGTTTTTCTTTATTTTGCTTATTTTTCACCATGTTTTCTGACAGTTTTGGTGTGTATGTTGGATAGTTTCTTGGTCAAAATGCTATTCAATTCCAAGGAAATGAGAGTCAAAGAATACTACAACCAATAATAAACCAAAAAGATTTTTACATATGCCTTTTATGTGCCTGACATAATTTACTGTGTTTTATTCACATTGAAAGGAAAAGCCCTCATGGAATTTACAGGCTAGTGGAATAGAAAGACAAGTAAACAAACACAAAGATTAAAAAATGTTTGTAGGGGCTGGCCTGGTGGCACAGCAGTTAAGTTTGCCGGTTCTGGTTGTCAGCAGCCCAGAGTTCACCGGTTAGCATTCCGGGTGCTGACATGGCACAGCTTGACAAAAGCCATACTGTGGTAGGCATCCCACGTATAAAGTGGAGGAAGATGGGCATGGGTGTTAGCTCAGGCCCAGTCTTCCTCAGCAAAAAGAGGAGGGTGTGCAGTAGTTAGCTCAGGGCTAAGCTTCATCAAAAAAAAAAAAAAAAAAAAGATTTGTAAATCCATAGCAATTTCTGTGACAAAAATAAGCAAGGAACCAAAATACAGTGTAAAGGAGTATATTTTATCAGGGATAGTAAAGCAAAACCTCTTTAAAGAAGGTAGAAATTATGAAAGATAAAGAAATTCTGTTCATTGTATGGCTTTCCGTGAAGTCTGAATGCCACTATTTGGATCATAAAAGGAGAAAGGGTCCTGCAGAATAGTAACAGGCCCTTCTGGATATTCCAAAACAGAGGGAAAAGTTTTGAAGCTAATTTTTCTGATTCTCAGGATAATTTTTTAATTCATTTATATGATGTAAGTGTTTTGGAATTGGAGGATGTTGAAAGTAGGAGGACATTATGTAATGCTTCATTGGGAGAAGGAATTTACTATGAACCGTATGACTACTAATAAAAATGATTCTTCTTCTGAACAGATTAAACTACTCATTGCTTTTTCACCAAGTGACTCTGCTGCATAAATTAAGATCTTCCTAGGCACTGTATGTTAGACTAATTGTGATCTGTTTCTTAGTTACTCCAAGTCCCCATGCGCCATGAAAATAAAACAAAACAAAAAGCTAATGCAGATTATCTTGGTAGTCTTCAACAGCGCTATCTGATTCCTTTAGAAAAAAAAATCGCTGCTTAGGGTGCACTACCCTGAAATGGTGTGTACACCATCCAGAGGCTACCTCTGTGGAATTTGTTCAGTTATACTTTCAGTCTTATCTGGCTTTTACATTTTCTGTTTCCTCAAACTGGAGCCATGTTACAGTTCACTGTTTACCTAATGTAAGTCACTGCTCAAATGTCCTATCATCAAAGAGGCCATCTGGACCTCCTTACCTAAAATAATTATCTGTCTTTCCATATTTAAACCATTTATCTTTTTTCTTTATTATTTTTGCTGCACTTAGAAACACCCAAATATTTTTACTTGCTTGTTTATTGTGTGTCTCTCCGGACAGAAGATGAGATGTATGAGAGAAGGACGTCTTATGTTCATTACTTTGTGCTTAGCACCACAGTCAGGCATGTAATCCATGCTCAATATATATTTGTTGATTGAACAATTAATATATGGTCAATGCTATATTCTTTATTCCATGGAAAGTATAGTTTGACAGACAAAGTTTCAATGATCAACTCTGGCTATGTTTTCTTGGATGAAAGGTGTATCTGCAAAATGCAAAAATTCATCACAATTGAATGAACATGCATAGGTACCTAAAGACATAGAGCTTGGCTTGCAATATATAATAAAAAATTATAACTTTTAAAGAATGAATTGATTTTTTTTCTTTATAATTTTATTCCATATATCACTATCTGGCAGTTCTAGTGATAAGATATCAGAATGAGTTTTTTGGTAAAGCCTCATGTTTTGCATTTGTTCCTTGTGATATGTAGTTGTTTCGTTTTATAGACACCAATTTACTCTATTTATGTTTATAATAATACCCTGATTTCCCTTTGGAGGCTTATTTCTCATGTACAGATTTCAGTCTTGGATGGATGTAACTGAGGTCCCTGCCTCCCACAACAAGGTATTGGTTTATGATGTAAGCTTGAAATATTTCTCTCTGGATCTTGAGATGTAATAAGAATGACAATGATAGAAAACTGATTGAATCTCCTTCATTTCAGCTAAAGTTCCTTGAGTAGATGGACAGTCACTGCCACCAGGACGCCCAGGTGCCCTCATCCTTGTCCAGTTTAGTCTGTTCTCTCATTGGTACTGTGAGCCATGTAATATACTTCCTAGGAATTTCCTATTTCTGTTGCTTGCAACCAAGGAACTCTGATATATTGTCCAATTTTTCTTTGCCTACAAAATTATTCAGTGTTCATTTTGTTCTTTAATAATTTCTTCAATAAAATCTCAGTTTAGAATTGATTTTTTAGCATACCCCAGGAGAGCAGAATAGATTAAATTCAGGTATTATTTCTACTTAAAGTTTAGTTTAGGATCTCAGTCATTCTTAAATGATTCTATTTTGATGATCAGTTAACAGAATTCCATTTGCTGAATAATTCTGATAATAATTAATGTTGACTAAACTTCCACAGTGTACCAGGAAACATGTTATATTCTTTGTAGAATTATTATCTCTGATCTCTATACTATTATAGATTTCCACACAACTAGTATATTATCACAACCATTTTAAAGATGCATGTTCTCTTGTAGTCATTTTTTACTATTGAATTAAAAATCACCACAAAGCTACTAACTTAAAAGTACACAAATTTACTACCTTGCAGTTTCCATGGGTGAGGAGTCCACGTCCATCATGGCCTGAATCTGCTCAGCATCACACGAGGCTGAAATCCACATGTTAGCAGTCTTGGCTCCTTTCTGGAGGCTCCAGGGAAGATTCCCTATCTAAGCTCATTTGTGTGTTTAACAAAATTCTCTTCTTTGTGATTGTAGGGCTGTGGTGACCATTCCTTGCTGGCTATCAGCTACAGGCCTCTCTCAGTTCCTTAAGGCTGTTGGCATTCCTTCTCATATGCCCCCTCCATCTTCAGACCAGCAGACAAACATCTAGTTCCCACATTTCAAACCTCTCTGAGTCTTCTGTTCTCAGCTGGAGGAAGCTCTGAACGCCTACACGTCATCCAGGGTAATCTCCCTCTTCTAAGGTTAACTGTGCCATTTAATATAACATAATCACATGAGGGATGTCTCCCAAATTTACAGATTCCAGCTACTAGGGTAAAGATTAGAGATCTTTGCAGGACCAATTTAGAAATTCTGCTAAGCACACTGATGCTCACAGCATATACAGCTATCACAAAGACAAGTAATCAGAAAAGGGAAGTGTTGACATCCAAGCTTGTTCTTGCTGATGTATGATGTGTGTGGGACTGTGTGTGTGTTTTCTTTCCTGGGCCTGTATTTTTTATGTTTTGTGGGTGTTTTTCTGTTTGTTTCCACGTTAATACAATTATTTAAAGCACTGATTAGTGTAGAATATGTATTCTTTTATAATAATGCTATTATCATATATTTGCTGAGGATCTACTCAATCATAGACACTGCTCTAAGTGTTTTGTAAACATCTCATTTAATATTTTAGCTGCCATTAGTGGTATGACTTATTAGATCCACTTTACAGCTGGGGAAACTGAGGCTTCAGAGAACTTGAGCCACATACCTCAGATCAGGCATCTACTAAATGGAGGAGATGGTGTTTGACCCTACTCGGATTCCGCCAAATACTGATTCTTTTCATGTAACCAGGGTAAGGCCACTTAGCAGGGACAGCATATCATTCTTCTTTTTCTCTTTAATCTCTCTGGATTCACATATGTTTATTCTTCTAGAGAAAAATGAGGACAAATGATTTAGAAAGTTATTACGTAATAGGATAATTGCGATAAGATTTTCTAAAACTATGTAACTAAAATGAGTTTGGGGTAACGTTATCAAAGCTAATCACTTCTGCTCTCTCATGCAGTGTACTTTGGAAAGAGGGTATTTGCAAATGGATAAATTGATTCTGATAAGTAGCTTCTGTCCATTTTAGTGTATTTCCATTTGGAAATACTGATACACTTGGAATGAATTGGTTTGACAACAAGGTTCTTTCTGTGTAATTAGCATGCTCAATTTCTCAGCAACGCAGGAAACAGAAGGATATATTTAGGGGGCCTTTCATAATGTCAGTTCAATCCATTAAGGTATAATCCTTGACTTATTACAGTTTTGTTTTTTAGCAAAAGAAATAATGCACAAACAAAGAATACCGTATTTTGGCATTTCTAAGTGACAGAGAGAGACAAGAGAGTTGAAGAGCAAAGAGTGTAATTATTTTTGTCTATGAAGAATTGAGGAAGCATTCCCGTAAGGTTATAATTAAGCCATACCTTTCAGAACAGATGGAATTTTGACTTCTAATATTTCAGTCAGTTAGAAGGGGAAGTCAGAAGCGATGTAAAAGGAAGAAAGGATATATGGGTCTGGGAGGGAACGGCAAATCACTCAAGTCTGTTTGAATCTTATAATGCTCCTATAGTGGGGGAAGCTGCCAGTGTATGCCAAATAGGATGAAAGCAGCAACACTGAATTGAATCCAGACAAATCTTCCTGAAACATTGTCATGATTCTGAAGTTTATATTGAAATGCAAAGTGTCAAAAGTATTCAAGTTACACTTGAAGAAGACAATCCAAGAGGGAAGTCTTCTTCTACTGGACATAGACTTACAAATGTATAGTAATTAAGACAGGATCAGGAATAGACAGATATCCCGATGATATAGAATAGAGAGTCCAGGTATATTAATCAATGTATGATAATAGCTTTATTATTAAGGAATATACAGATCCAATACATGGACCCTGCAATTATGACAAGGTTGATACTGCTGGTAGTGGAGAAAGAAAGGATTAAAAAAAATAATGTTGGATCCATTGGATGTCCACATGGAAACAAATGGAACTTTGCCTCCATCTCACAACACACACTAAGATCTTCTCCAGATGAGTTTGAGATCAAGATGTGAAAGTCAAGGAATTAAAGCACCTGGAAGATAATATAGAAGAATATCTTTATGACATATGTTTGGAATTTTTTTTAAATAGGCTACAAAAATACTAAACCTGAAGGGAAGTATTTATTCCCTGAACCACATTAAAGTTGAGAACTTAAGTTTACCCTTAAGAACATAAACGTGTAAACCACAGCTGGAGAAAACGTATTTACAATGCATATAACTGACATCCAGAGTATATGAACAACTATTGTAATAAAAAAAAACAAACACGCAATCTACTGAAAAAATGTGGGAAGGCACTTGAACAGGCAATTCATGAAAGTGGTTATGCAAATAGCATGTAATACTGAAAAGCTTCTCTATCTCACTAGAAATCAGGGAAATGGCAGTTAAATGTGTAATGAGATACCATTATACATTCACCAAGACAGTTAAAATGAAAAATATTGACCCTCAAACACTACCTATGGAAATGTAAGTAATGGGTTTTGACACATTTCTTGAATTACCAATCAAAATTAACATATATGTACTCTATTACAAATACATTTTATGGTCACATATCTTCCCAAGAGAAATGCGTGCTATGAACTCCAAAAGATATGCTGTTTATTGAATGTTTGTTGGAGAAAAGCTCAAAAAATTTAAAGACTGGGCACAACTCAAATGCCCAACAACAAAGGAATGAAATAAACATTTGTGGAATATCAATATAATGGGCTACTAACAGAAATAAAACATATGAACTAGAGATGTTTTATTTCCTGATTTGGGTGGTGGTTATATGCATGTATTCACTTTGTCATAATTCACTGAGCAATACACTTAAGATTTGTTCACTCTTCTGTGTTAATAAAAGCTTAAAAATGTAGAGTAAGCCTTGCATTTGTCAGTGAAACTTCTCTCAATTTCTCATGAAAAAACCTGTATGAATATCATGGAAATTCTTCACACATTCTGATAATGATTTTCCTGTCAGTATTAGAAAAAGAAGATAAACTATCACAATGCCAAATAAGGGTTCCTTGTAGTGGATCCTCTACGACAATGTACTTTAGGTGAGCAGTTGCAGAAATCTTGTGGTAGTTTTTTTGGGGAAACTCAGCAGTTGTTACATTATTGCACTAATGCTTACTGTACATATTTCCTTGTTTAAGGAGGAGGTAAGAAATTAGTAGTTTACCCAGTCAAACACAGAAAACAAATAAGTTCATCCCAGTGGATATTTAAAAGAGTTTTAAGATAGTAAGAACATTTTAATTTACTTCTTTCTCAACAATAAAATTCCCAAGGTAAGGCATACTTTAGGGACATAAATTTTCCCAGAACATAAAATTATGGAACTACTTATTTACATTTTAATCCGCATGAAGAAGACAATTTGTTTCAGAGTGGAATCTTACTAGTTCCTTGGGAAGAAATCTAAGAATAAAATCAAGTGACTCCTAGAAAGCCTGACCTCTTCTTTGTGCAGAGGCACAGGTAGCGGTGGGAAGATGGAGATGCTGAAAAAGAGTACAATTTATACTCGATGTTAATTTTAGTTCTCTAAAGAAGAAAGGAACTCATTGGAATGTAAGTTAAGATCATTTTTTATCTATTTCTGCTCCTATGTTTATTCTTCAAGAAATCAAAAATGAGTTGAATGGATTTATAGGAAGATGAAAATGATTGACATTTAGAATGTATTTATTTGGTACATAAAGGAATAACCACTGTCAGATCATAACTGGTTAGAATGCTACACCAATATAATAAAAAGTAATGTAAAAGCCTGTAAGAGTCACAAAGAGGTCATAGTCAAGTGAAATCCCTCTTCAAGTTCAATGATTGTGCCCTGAACAGGAGAGAAGCTCGGCCATTCACTCCAGGTGTCTTACCATTTGTATGGAATGTTGCATTGGGTTATAAACATCATGTTCAATGCATGGGATGAGGGTTAATGAGGGAACTATAAACGTGAGCACAATTTGCAGATGTTTAAGAGCCTTTGTACTTGAGTAAACTTACACTCTAGTATAGAGTCCAAGGAGCTTTCTTGGTAATCAACAGTCCTTTCACTGTCAAATTTGCCTTTTGGCATTGACTGATTCTGTATCCTAGAAAGGATAGGCAGAATTGGCTTGAGACATGGGGAGATCTAAGGTTCCCTTTTGGGAGAGTGACGTCGTAGAAAGGATAGAGACTCTTAATTCAGACAAGGCATGGCTTAGTCTCAAATAACCTTTAGGAGATATTAGCTCAGGGACACCACCTTTAACATTTACAGCTTTAATTGCCTGCTCTGTAAAGTGGAGATGGCAAAATGTTTCTCTCTTACCCAGGCTTGGGTGAAAGTCAAATGGGTTGACATTTGCAAAGCACTTGGGGCTGAGTCTAGTAAGTTTCAAATACACTACAGATGCTATTCCTTGTCCCATGTTCATTGTAGCCTAAAATGTATCATGAAGCCAATCATGCCCTTTAGCACTGCATGGTGGAACATGATTGTGTATTTGCCACCATCCCTGTGGTCTTGGGTCAGACATCTCGGAACCTCAATTTTCTTATTTACAAAGGTAAACTTGGAGCTAGAGTTTTCTCAGCTCCCTAAAATTTTAAAAATCTACAGCTCTGAATGAATAGTTTATAGGTTTTTCTCGTTTTCCATCTCGTAGGCTTCACAGACTTCTTACCTCTTGTTCCTATACCAGATCAATTGTTGCTATTTTCTCTTCTCCTCTCTCTGTTTATTTTGTTGTTGCTGAACTACCTTGAGGATTATTTTAGATTATTGCTTTGTTTTGTTTTAGTTTTTTTGTTGTTTTTGTTTATCTTTTGCTGAGGTAGATGAGCCCTGAGCTAACATCCATGCCAGGTTTCCTCTATTTTGTATGTGGGTGGCAGACTTGAGCTGGCCATCAAAGAGTGGTGTAGGTCCTCACTGGGAACAGAACCTGAGCTGCCAAAGTGGAACATGCCATACTTAACTATGAGACCATGGGGCTTGCCCTTGTTTTAGATTATTTTTAATTATAAAGTTGGTTCATGCATATTCCTTCCTTTTAACAAAGTCTTAAAATTGCAGGTAAGCTACCATCTTCTTTGATTACTCACTCGCACCCAAATTTGCTCCCTCTCTGTTCTCAGAGATGATAACTGCTCATTTGGTGGATAGCCTTCCAGGTTTTTTTAATTTTATTTATACACACATGTAAATAATTATAATTAGGGATAATTTTGAGGTTTAAAAATGTTCCTAATATCATCCTGTACACATCATTCTGTAACTTGCTTTTCCTTCACATATCTTAGCAAAGTAACCATGTTTATACATACAGAGTACTTAATTTTTAAACTTCTGTACAGTGTTCCATAGAATGACTATACCAAGGTTTATTGTGTTCTTACTTCTCTGGAGAATATTTACATGGATTCTGGTTTTTCGTTACTTTAAACAATAGTGAAGTGGAAGTCATTGTTTTTCCATTGTGTTTTTCTTCTGGGTAGATACTAGGTAATGGAATTTCTGAGTCACCAGGTATGTGCTCTTGAAAAAAAATTAAAGAGATAGTGAAATCCAGGCTCTCCAGCCCCTGCGATATGAATGATCACCATTTTCTCTCACTACCTCATAGATATTTTATATTTTCACATATTTTGTCTGTTTGATGGGTGAAAATCGTATGTAATGTTTCCATTTGGTTGTGATGATTATTAGGGAGATTAAGCATTTTTTCATGTTTACTTGGAATTTGTGTTTTCTTCTGGCATGCCATTATATATCTTTTGCCTGCCATTGCAATGATACTTGCTATTTTATTTGATGATTTGCTATAGTTCCTTGTGTATTTTGCTTTTAATCCTTTGCAATATGTGTTTCAATATTTTTTCCAATCTATGTGTTGTAATTTTACTCAGAGTGTATGTTGGCATATAGTCATTTAAAATTACCTAGTAAAATTTACCAACATTTTCTTCACGTGGTTTTTATGTTCTGTTTAAGAAGACCATCCCTACCACAAAATCATAATACTATTCTTTACAGTTTTCTTGTTATATATTTATGGTTAGGATTTTTTTTAGTTTAAGTGGTGTGGGGTAGAATTTTAATATAATTTATTTTTTCAAATGACCATCCAAATATTCTAACACTTTTTTTATGAGTAATTCATCTTTGTCTATTTTAGTAACAACACCTTCCTTTTTTAATTGTGACAGCTTTATATCTGTGTTTATAGCTAGAATAGCACATTCTTTTTCTTTGTTTTTCTTTTTCAAAATTGTCTTGGCTAGTTGTGAATGTTTTCTCTTCCATAAATTTTAAAATCAGATTGTTTCATTACAAATTGTATTTAGATGCTGGTTGGAATTCCATTAAGTTTACCAAATGATTTGGTGAATGTCCTAGCCCAATCAGCCTTAGATTATCCGAAGCAAGTCTGTAGCCTGACCAAATCAGCTTTATTGACCCAATGCAATGAGAGAGGCTACATACCCTATGAAGCATGGGTGTCTCATTGAACAAAGGAAAAATAGAGTTATTATGAAATTTTGAGAAGGGTAGAGTTTAGGTGAAATTTAAGTCAAGACAAAATTTTTATAAACTCATAGCAAAGCAGGACTGTAGGTAACAGGGCCAACATCAGAATAGATCTAAACCACAAAGCAGACACAGGGTTCTGTTTCCTTAGAAACTGCCAAATTAAGATAGACATGGAATGATGTATCCTGAAATCCCTCAAGTGGAGCTCTGTACCTGATTTGGAAATGATACTGCTTTCCTATGTCAAAGTGACTTAGATCTTTCAGGCCAGAGTGGGATGTTTCCTCTGGTTCATATAAATTCAAACAAATATTTTAGATAACCTATAATTTCAGAAAATAAAGTCTCATTGAATAAGAAAGCTGTCACTCAATGAAAAGGATTGTTATGACACTTTACAGCTGCAGTTTATCTGTGGGAGAAATATTGTTTCTTGTTTACTTCACAGTTGGCTTATCTGTGTCTGCTATTCCAAGCTGAAGCAAGGTCAAACAGGTACTTACTCTCCAAGTGTGAGCTAATTTTTACTTGCTCAGGAGAAAATGAATGTTTTAAATTGAGCCTTTTGACTCAGTTATACAAAAAAATACATAAAATGCGTCTTTTCTCTGATTTAGGCATTTCTTTCTTTGATTCATTAAAGCTCCATAATTTATATTTTGCTCTACACAAATCTTGAAGAATCCTTGTTAGGCTTATTAACGGTTATTTCATCAATTTGAATTGATGAATATGAGTTTTCCTAGTATAATTCATGTGATAATTATTGATTTTTATATTGATTTTCTATTCGTTTTGTTGAACTCTTTAACTTTTTTCTAAAAATTTATCGTAGCAGCATACTCTTGTCCATTTTCTATGTGAATGGCTGTTTTGCCTGCAAAGAGTGAGAGTATTTTCTTCCCTCTTTTTTCTATAACTCTTATGTCTCTTATTTTTTAGGTTTTAGTACTTTGTGCTCTCCACTATAAAATAGTATAAATTAAGTGCATCTTGATGTAGTTTCTGGTTATTATGTGAATTTTTCTAGTGTTTTACACTATACACATATATTCTCTGGAAGCTTCAGGAAGATTATTTTTACTAAGCTAAACAGTTTCTTTTGTTTCTAGTTGGGAAAAAAAATTGAGAGCAGCATTTTATCAAATTACTTTAAAAATTCTTTAAAAAATTCTTTAAAAATTCTATTGCAACAACAGTACTGTTTTCCCTTTTAATCGGGAAGTGTGGTGAATAATTTTATACATTTTCTAATGTTGACCAAATTCTTAGTTAAACTCTAATTTTCTCTTTTAAACACTTAAGTCATACTGCTTGTTAGAACTAATATATTTTATTAGCTAGACTTTTATTTAGGCTTTTCTTTTTTTTTTTACACTAATGTTCCTAAATTGAACTTGTAGTTCCTTTTCTTGTGTATTATGTTATACTTCTAAGAAATTTCACATTGCATGCATTACCAATTCTCTGCTTTTCTCACTATAGAGTCGCAAAGCAACCAATGGCTGATGAAAACTATACAAGGATCACAGAGTTTATTTTCATAGGCTTAAAGTACCATCCTCGGATTCAAGTCTTCCTTTTCTTGCTCTTTCTGCTTTTTTACCTCATTACCATGACAGGAAACTTAGGCATGATTATTCTTATCTGGTATGATTCCCGCCTTCACACACCCATGTACTTTTTCCTCAGTCACCTGTCCTTTGTGGACATCTGCTTTTCATCAGTCGTGGGTCCCAAGATGCTCACTGACTTCTTCGCTGAAAGGAAAGCCATCTCTTTCCTGGGATGTGTCTTGCAGCAGTGGTTCTTTGTGGCCATTGAGTGCCTTCTCCTGGCATCTATGGCCTATGATCGCTATGTGGCTATCTGTAACCCATTATTGTATTCAGCTGCCATGTCCAAGAGACTCTGCATACAGCTGGTGGTTGGACCCTATACCGTTGGGTTCCTAAACACCATGACTCACACAACGGCTGCTTTTCGACTTCCCTTTTGTCGTTCCAACATTATCAATCATTTCTTCTGTGACATGTTCCCCATTCTTTCTCTCATATGTGCTGATATCCAGATCAATAAATTATTAGTTTTCATTGTGGCTGGTGCTGTACTAGTCATCAGTAGCCTGACCATTATAGTCTCCTATTTTTACATCCTTACTGCCATCCTGAGGATCCACTCTGCTGATGGGAGACGCAAGGCTTTTTCCACCTGCTCGTCCCATCTCACAGCTGTTTCCATCTTATATGGGACTCTCTTCTTTATTTACGTGAGGCCAGGTGCAATATTTTCTCTGGACCTGAATAAAATGGTGTCAGTGTTCTACACAGCAGTGATCCCCATGTTGAATCCTCTCATTTACAGTTTGAGAAATAAAGAGGTGAAAGCTGCCATGCACAGGACAGTCACCAGGAGGATGTTTTGCATCAGAAGTTAAATTTCCATCTAAAATAGAAAATAGATAAAATAAAAAGCTTTCAAATATGGTTAGACTAACTGGTTACCATGGAAAGATGCTAAAGAATTTGAGGGATGGCATCCTACCATCCTTCTATGTGACTTTTATTTTAGTACCTACTTTTATTTTTTTTAACATATGCTTTTTGGTGAGGAAGATTGGCCATGAGCTAACATCTGTTGCCAATCTTCCTTTTTTTTTCCTCCCCAAAGTCCCAATACATTGTTGTATATCCTAGTTGTAAGTCCTTCTACTTCATTTTTTGTGGGATGCCACTGCAGCATGGCTTCATGAGGGGTATGCAGGTCCACGTGCAGGATTCAAACCAGTGAACCTCAGGCTGCCCAAGTGGAGAACATGAAATTGCTATGCCGCCAGACCACGCCCCCTGCTGTTTTTTTAAATCTCCATTTCATCATGTCCCTATAGATGATAAAAATTCCCAGTCACCTACAGAGTCAGAGCAATTATGCTTCTTCAAACATCTTCATTACTGGAAATATGCTAATAAATGTTGAACCCACCTAGCTAATAATACTGTTGCACTAGTTGGAACAACGTAAATGTCTAGACCAGGTGAGATTCATTGGAACAACATATATGTCCCCTACCCCTAAATATAGAATTGAAAATATCAGACCAGTTACTTGGCTTAAAATGATTTTTTGTTAACTAAAGGAATGTTCTATATCATGTTCCTTTTAATATCATTTATGGCTATTTAATTTTGTATTCTAAAAACAGAATGTCATGTTCATTGTAGGAAAAAGAAAATATGGACAAGCAAATGAAGAACAGCATTAACAACAACAACAAAAAAAACATATTTTTATTTTTCCACCAAGACAAGTCCTAGTAATAATTTCCAGATGCCTTTCTACATATTTGGCTGTTAAGTTGTTCCAACTGTTACTTTATTAATTGACATTTAGTTTTCTTGTCACTGTTCAGATAACAACAAATAAGGTTAGCTTACGTAGAAATTAGAAATAAAATGCAAAAAAGAGACTTAGACGTTTTATAGAAAATAAGAAAAATTCTAAAATATCAGAGACAATAGGTGTTGAGAAAACAGAAGTAAACTAAACTGGAGAAAATTTATAGCCTATTGCCATGTTAACATTTTTGGTGTTTTCAAATAAAAAAAGGAATACAACAGCATGAAGTTTAAAAATATTTTAACACATTCTGCCCCCCTGAAAACATTGTGAAGAATTCAAGAGGAAATATAATTATTTTTAGGAAGGTAGAATGATTTTTGAACAGCATCTCTTTTGTACAAATTAGAGTCTGCAGGCATTTTAGCCCTGATGGTTGGACATGATCTAAAACTGTAAAATTTATCTCTAGAATATAGAAAGATCTACATCTCAGTAGAAAAAAGACAGTGACACGTGCTTGAGTACTGATGCAGGGAAAACTAGGGTGTAGATTTACCTCCAGGCTCTGCCCGAGTAAATTCATGATGGGGTTACTAGATGAGCAAATGCTTTCTCAGGTAGAATTGATAGAATGACAGTGTCACAATCACTTCTCCTCACTCCGGGGATAGTTGAACCTGCTTTGAATAGTGCAGTTATTCTAAACATAGCACATTACAGGGACTGGTCATAGATTAGTTTGAGTTCAGTGGAAGTGAGCAGGCTGTGGAGGGAACTGAATACCAAGACATGGAGATGGTATATAGGCTAAGGATGATCATGGTTTCAATGACAAAATTGTCTCAGACAGGAAGAATGAGTTGTGTGCTAGAAAGCCAGAGAGAGAGAGAAATAATGCCAATAGGATGCTATTAAAAGATTCAGATATTAACTCAAATTTTTTTTCATTTAATTTATATTATTTATTTACTGTGGAAATAATTAAATGGACGATTGGATGAACAGTTTCAGATGTGAACATATTTGCCACTAATAGCGAAATAAGGTGATGTCTCTTTCTCTGGCTGAAAGAAAAATTATTAATGTTTTGGACTGTGCCTTAGAGCAGAGATTCTTTGGATTCTTGTGACTGGTAAGTAGTTCCTCTTGTCATCTATGGTAAATACCTATCTTTTAGAAACCAGAGCTCTATTTAGTTGCCATGTTACACAGATACTGTGCAGGAATAGTGGATAGGCTTGTACTGTTGCATTCATGAACCCCATTATATTTCATGACAAATGTTAAATTTCAATTCTTCCCCAGTATCGTTACTGAGACCTCTCCCTACCATTTACCATCAAATATTCTGACATCTCATCCAATGTGTTCTTACATAAAAATAGTTTATTATGGAATTTTTAAATTTATAGAATAATAGAATAGTATAACGAACCCCCATGTTCCCAGTATCCAGGTTGTTACTCTGTGCCCAGAGTTATAACACACTTTAGGGGTCTAACCATCTGGATAGTCTCTATTTACTTCTTCCCTACCAACTGACAATCCATTCTACTGCTGGAAGGCACAGCCTTCTCCTCTTGCTTCTATCATAAATGACCTTTATGTTGGGCTTTCTATTACTTAGTCCCACACGTTTTCCTGGCTTTCTCTAAAGGAGTGAAACCTCTGACACTAAGTCCCATCATCACTAGGAGTATCTATAAAAAGAGAATTTTTTTGTCAAGACCTAAATCCATATCCAGTCTAGGAAATGGAAAAGAAAGAGCTTCCAGGCAAAACAAACACATTGGGAATTTTCCTATGATTCTAGGCCACTTCTGGCTACCTGATCCTGATTTGTGTTTCTACCATTTTGGATATCATACTTGTTCCCTCCTTTCAATGGAAAAGAGAAATAGAAGTTCAAACCTCAACTCAGCAGTTCAAATTCTGCTTCCAGGGGATCTCTCTTCATCTTGAATTTGAACCACATGAATTTCCTCAAGGCCCCATTATCAGATCTCTGTATGCAAGGAAGGGTCTTGATAATCCCCTTGTTTTGTTGCCCCTCCTATTGAGTTTTCTGGCAGTAGAATTTCTGATTTCTAAGTTGAATGTTATAGGGTACCATCACAAATCTGATCTTTTTTATCTATGATTTTAAACTAGGAAAACTATGCAACATTAAAAAAAAGTCCGAAAACCAAAAAACTTTTTTCACCTAAGTTATTGGGATCCAGGTAGCTTTTGGTTCAGCCTGGGGCCCACAGGGACATTTGTGTGTCCCATGTTCCCTCTGGGATGAGTGATGTGACACTGGACACTTCTGAAGCAATCTTGGGAGAAGAATGGTTACATAAGGGTAAAGCCAGAGAATTAATTCACAGTCATTCAGTAGCCACTCTGAGTCTCAACAATAATTGATCAAAATCACGGTCCTGCATCCTCTTCCCATAATACTTTACTCTTGCAGGCCTGAGGAGCTGTTACTGATGAGAGAAATAATGTGAGTCACAGAGTTTTAGGTTTTGTTCCTCTCATAGTATCTGGAGAACACCATCAGAATAAGCTATACCACATTTTATGTCTCACTCAAGAAGGGAAGTTTTATAACAACTTAAGGAAGAGTTCCTGGTTAAGAAAGGGAATCCACAGTTGATTATAAGCTTCTGTATATCTAAAATATCTCTTGATGCAGAACCTGACCTTCAGAATGGATCAGGTCTTCTCCTGATGTTTAAAAATTCTCTGAAAGTTGGGATTATCTGAGTAGACACTCTGCTTTTGCCAAGCTCTTGATATTTTATGGGTGGCTCATCCAAGGAGTGGACCATTAGACTCATTTAGACGAAAGTGGGCCATCATCTGAACTCCGGTTGATGAATCAATTTCTACAATCTCTTTGAATCTCCCAAGGAATCCCAATGACAAGTATAGTGGGTTTAAAGGGAAATCTGAAGATACTGATGAAGTGACTTGTCTGTAACCTATTAAGGTATCCCACTGAGTGTGATGAGAGGCTGTGTCCTCCTAGAGATTCCAGAATTCACTTTCTTTGACCATGTTTTTTACCACTTTTTTTCAATGATGAGGTAAAAAAGTTCTTTTTAATTGAGTAGATGTTTCAGTTTACTTAGATTATTATATATTTTAATGTATAAATTGAATCAGTCTTTTTACTAGTAAGACTATAAAATACATGTGCCTAAATTCTTAAAATCGGTTTTATCATTGCCTAGCACAAGGAATAAAAACACATTTTTGGGAAACAAAATCATAGCAGAATATTTAGAAAGTAGATCACAAAGAAGATAGAAATCATATGTAATTTTTTTTGTATTTTTTTCCAACAGCTTTATTGAGGTATCATTGACCTACAATAGATTGTACATATTTTCCCATATAGTTACATTTCCAGCAATCTTTATTCCTTTATTAAGATTCAGATTTCCATCTGGTATTATTTTCGTTCTGCATACAAAACTTTTAAAAACATTTCTAGTAGTACAGGACTTCTTGTGATAAACTCTTTCACTCTTTCTATGTCTGAAAAAGTTTTTCTTTCACCTTCATTTTTTTTTCAGTTTTTTTTATTGAGTTATTGATAGGTTACAATCTTGTGAAATTTCAATTGTACATTAATGTTTGTCAGTCATGTTGTAGGTGCACCACTTCACCCTTTGTGCCCACCCCCCACCCCACCTTTCCCCTGGTATCCACTAAACTGTTCTTGGTCCATAGTTTTAAATTCTTCATATGAGTGGAGTCATACACAGATTATCTTTCTCTTGCTGGCTTATTTCACTTAACATAATTCTCTCAAGGTCCATCCATGTTATTGCAAATGGAATGATTTTGTTCTGTTTTGCAGCTGAGTAGTATTCCATTGTATATATGTACCACATCTTCTTTATCCATTCGTCTGTTGATGGGCACTTAGGTTGCTTCCACGTCTTGGCTATTGTAAACAGTGCTGCAATAAACATTGGGGTGCACAGGACTTTTGGGATTGCTGACTTCAGGCTCTTTGGATAAATACCCAGTAGTGGGATGGCTGGATCATATGGTAGTTCTAGTTTTAGTTTTTTGAGGAATCTCCATACTGTTTTCCATAGTGGCTGCACCAGTTTGCATTCCCACCAGCAGTGTATGAGGGTTCCTTTTTCTCCGCAACCTCTCCAACATTTGTTGCTATTAGTTTTAGATATTTTTGTCATTCTAACGGGTGTAAGGTGATATCTTAGTGTAGTTTTGATTTGCATTTCCCTGATGATCAGTGATGATGAGCATCTTTTCATGTGCCTATTGGCCATCAGTATACCTTCTTTGGAGAAATGTCTGTTCATGTCTCCAGCCCATTTTTTGATTGGGTTGTTTGATGTTTTGTGATTGAGTTGCGAGAGTTCTTTATATATTAAGGATATTAAGCCTTTGTCAGATATATGACTTGCAAATATTTTTTCCCAGTTAGTGGGTTGCTTTTTTCTTTCAATCCTGTTTTCATTTGCCTTGAAGAAGCTCTTTAATCTGATGAAGTCCCATTTGTTTATTCTTTCTATTGTTTCCCTTCTCTGAGAAGGCATGGTGTCTGAAAAGATCCTTTTAATACTGATGTCAAAGAGTGTACTGCCTACGTTTTCTTCCAGAAGCCTTATGGTTTCAGGTCTCACCTTTAGGTCTTTAATCCATTTTGAGTTTATTTTGGTGAATGGTGAAAAACAATGGTCAATTTTCATTCTTTTACATGTGGCTTTCCAGTTTTCCCAGCACCATTTGTTGAAAAGACTTTCTTCTCTCCATTGTATGCCCTCAGCTCCTTTGTCAAAGATAAGCTGTCCGTAGATGTGTGGTTTTATTTCTGGGCTTTCAATTTTGTTCCATTGATCTGTGCACCTGTTTTTGTACCAGTACCATGCTGTTTTGATTGCTGTAGCTTTGTAGTATGTTTTGAAGTCAGGGATTGTGATGCCTCCCATTTGTTCTTTGTTCTCAGGATTGCTTTAGCAATTCGGGGTCTTTTGTTGCCCCATATGAATTTTAGGATTCTTTGTTCTAATTCTGTAAAGAATGTCATTGGGATTCTGATTGGGATGGCGTTGAATCTGTAGATAGCTTTAGGTAGAACGGACATTTTAACTATGTTTATTCTTCCAATCCATGTACATGGAATGTCTTTCCATCTCCACATGTCGTCATCCAATTCTCTCAGAAAGGCCTTGTAATTTTCATTATATAGGTCCTTCACTTCCTTAGTTAAATTTACCCCAAGGTATTTTATTCTTTTTGTTGTGATTGTGAATGGTATTGTGTTCTTGAGTTCTTTTTCTGTTGGTTCATTACTGGAGTATAGAAATGCTACTGATTTATGCAAATTGATTTTATACCCTGCAACTTTGCTGTAGTTGTTGATTACTTCTAACAGTTTTCCGATGGATTCTTTGGGGTTTTCTATATATAAGATCATGTCGTCTGCAAACAGCGAGAGTTTCACTTCTTCCCTCCCTATTTGGATTCCTTTTATTCCTTTTTCTTGCCTGATTGCTCTGACCAGGACCTCCAGTACTATGTTAAATAAGGGTGGTGATAGAGGGCATCCTTGTCTTGTTCCTGTTCTCAGGGGGATGGGGTTCAGTTTTTGCCCATTGAGTATGATGTTGGCTATGGGTTTGTCGTATATGGCCTTTATTATGTTGAGGTAGTTTCCTTCTATGCCCATTTTGTTCAGAGCTTTTATCATAAATGGCTGTTGGATCTTGTCAAATGCCTTCTCTGCATCTATTGAGATGATCATGTGGTTTTTATTCCTCAGTTTGTTGATGTGGTGTATCACGTTGATTGATTTGCAGATGTTGAACCATCCCTGTGTGCCTGGTATGAATCCCACCTGATCCTGATGTATGATTCTTTTGATGAATTGCTGAATTCTGGTGTCCAAAATTTTGTTTAGAATTTTTGCATCTATGTTCATCAGTGCTATTGGCCTGTAGTTCTCTTTTTTCGTGGTGTCCTTGTCAGGTTTTGGTATCAGCGTGATGTTGGCCTCATAGAATGTGTTAGGAAGTGTTCCATCTTCCCTAATTTTTTGGAATAGCTTGAAAAGGATAGGTATTAAATCCTCTCTGAAAGTTTGGTAGAATTCCCCAGGAAAGCCATCTGGTCCTGGAGTTTTATTCTTTGGGATGTTTTTGATTGCCGTTTCAATCTCTTTCCTTGTGATTGGTCTGTTCAAATTGTCTGCCTCTTCTTGAGTGAGCTTTGGGAGATTGTAAGAGTCCAAGAATTTATCCATTTCCTCTAGGTTATCCATTCTGTTGGCATATAGTTTTTTGTAGTATTCTCTTATAATGCATTGTATTTCTGCAGAGTCTGTTGTTATTTCTCCTTGCTCATTTCTGATTTTGTTTATTTGAGCTTTCTCCCTTTTTTTCTTTGTAAGTCTGGCTAGTGGTTTGTCAATTTTATTTATCTTCTCAAAAAACCAGCTCTTTGTCTCATTGATCCTTTCTACTGCCTTTTTCATTTCAATAGTATTTATTTCTGCTCTGATTTTTATTATTTCTCTCCTTCTGCTGACTTTGGGCTTCATTTGTTCTTTTTTCTCTAGTTCAGTTAGGTGTGCTTTAAGGTTGCTTATTTGGGATTTTTCTTGTTTGTTAAGATGTATCTGTATTGCGATGAATTTTCCTCTTAATACAGCTTTTGCTGTATCCCATATGAGTTGGTATAGCATGCTATAATTTTCATTTGTTTCCAGGTATTTTTTGATTTCTTCTTTAATTTATTCAATGATCCATTGCTTGTTCAGTAGTGTGTTGTTTAGTCTCCACATCTTTGTGCCTTTCTCAGCTTTTTTCTTGTAATTAATTTCTAGCCTTATAGCACTATGATCTGAGAATATGCTTGTTATTATTTCAATTTTTTTTAAATTTGTAGAGGCTTGCCTTGTTTCCCAACATATGGTCTATCCTAGAGAATGTTCCATGTGCACTTGAGAAGAATGTGTATTCAGCTCCTTCAGGGTGGAGTGATCTATATATGTCTATTAAGTCCAATTGTTTTAGTTTTTCATTCAGCTCCACTATTTCCTTGTTGATTTTCTGTCTGGATGATCTGTCCATTGATGTGAGTGGGGTGTTGAGGTCCCCTACTATTATTGTGTTGTTTTTAACATCTTCCTTTAGGTCTGTTAATAGTTGCTTTATGAATCTTGGTGCTCCTGTGTTGGGTGCATAGATATTTATAAGCGTTATTTCTTCTTGATGAAGTGTCCCTTTGATCATTATATATTGTCCCTCTGTGTCTCTCTTTACCTGTCTTATTTTGAAATCCACTTGGTCTGATATGAGAATTGCAACACCTGCTTTTTTTTCCCTTGCTATTTGCTTGAAGTATTGTCCTCCACCCCTTCACCTTGAGTCTGTGTTTGTCCTTGGGGCTGAGGTGTGTTTCCTGGAGGCAACAAATTGTTGGATCTTGTTCTTTAATCCATTTTGCCACTCTGTGTCTTTTTATTGGAGAGTTCAATCCGTTCACATTGAGAGTGATTATTGATGCATGTGGACTTACTGCTGTCAATCTGTTGTTCATTATCTTGTTTTCCTGTGTTTCTTTTCCTGTTTGCTTTAGACTACCCATTTAATACTGCAATTTCTTATGCTGGGTTTCTTAGATTTTTCCTTATCTATGATTTGCGACTCTGTTCTGTACTTTATTTTAATGTCTACCTTGAAGTTTGTATTTAGAATCTCGTGTATAATATAGTCTATTCTCTGGTGGTCTCTTACTTACTCGACCAATACTGATTTAGACCCTTTTCTCTTCCCCTCCTAAATAATTATTTTCATTTTTTTATTCCAACTCGTCTTATTAATTTGTAGTTAGAGTGCTAAGATCGTCCTTGTTTTGGTAGTTTCCTTATTTTTACCCTAATGCTACAGCTGAATATTTGCTATCCTGTTCTGGTTCTATCCATCGGTCTCCCTAGTCTGTGGATTGTGTCCCCTTTCTCCCTTTTTTCTTTTTTCAAGCATGAGAGCCTTCTTGAGGATTTCTTGTAGTGGAGGGCTTTTAGTTACAAATTCCCTTAACTTTTGTTTGTCTGGAAAAGATTTAATTTCTCCCTCATATCTGAAGGAAATTCTTGCTGGATAGAGTATTCTTGGCTGAAGGTTTTTATCCTTTAAAGCTTTGAATATATCACTCCATTCTCTCCTAGCTTGTAGGGTTTCTGTAGAGAAATCCGCTGACAGTCTGATAGGGGCTCCTTTATAGGTTATTCTCTTTTTTTCCTTACTTCCCTGAGTATTCTTTCCTTATCATTCCTATTTGCCAACTTTACTATTATGTGCCTTGTGGTGGGTCTTTTTACATTGACTAATCTAGGAGATCTAAAACCCTCCTCTACACACATTTCTCCGTTGATCTCTAGATTTGGGAAGTTCTCTTCAATAATTTCGTTAAGCACACTTTCTGCTCCATTTTCCTTTTCCATATTCTCGGGAATTCCTATGATCCTTATGTTCTTACTCCTCATTGAATCCATTATCTCTCTGAGATTTTCCTCATTTTTTTTAATTCTTAGTTCTCTTTCTTCCTCTGTCTGGCGCCATTCGGCCTGTCTGTCCTCGATTATGCTGATTTGCTCCTCTAGGTTGTCTACACGGGCATTCAGGGAATCCGTATTCTGTTTTATCTGTTTCATTGTGTTTTTCATCTCAAGTAATTCTGTTTGATTCTTCTTTATGATTTCGATCTCTTTTGTGAAGTAACTCCAGAACTCGGCTTGTTTCTCTATCTTTCTCTCTACCTCATTGAGTTTTTTCATTATAGCTCCTCTGAATTCATTATCACTTAGTTTACCTAATTCCAAGTCCTCAGGATTTAATTCTGTGTTTTTATTGTTTTCCTTCTGGTCTGGGGCTTTTATAAATTGCTGGATGGTAGAGGAGCGGTTTTTACTCATGGTGGTAGAATTCAGTTGCAGTTACAGCCTGTCGCCACTAGATGGGGGTCGAGAGCAGCATGTTAGCTCTCCGCCTTCGGGGCAAGATGGCTGCGCCCACTGGCTTTGTTAGGGGGGAGGGGCTGTTACTCACACGCGCTGGCTGGGTTCACATCAGTTCTGTTCTCTGGTCTCCCAAGGCCCTTGATTTATAGGGTCCCCGCAGATGGAAGCTTTCCCCCCGTCAGCGGGTCTCCACTGAATCAGCGGCAGGAGTCCTGGATGATCCCCTGGTCGCGCGGCCCCTCCCCTGCTCCTTCCCGCCCCGCCCCACAGTGATCGCAGACTCTAGGGGAGGGAGCGATGTTCTCTCCTACCGTTCCAGCGCCTCTGAAGGTGTAAGCAAGGTTATGATCTCTGCCTTCTTGGTATTGTAGGTCTCTAACGAGCTGGCATTATGTTTATTCTCTGAAATTCAGTTCTTCCAATCTTTTGTTGTATTTTGGAGGGGAGAGAATCCCGGGTCAGCTCACCCTGCCATTTTGCTCCGCCCCTTTGTCTCGAAATCATATGTAATTTTAACAGTCATACATAAAAACTGTGGTTATTCTGATATATTTATTTCAGATATTTTCCTGTATAGTATACATTGAATTCAGGAATATATAAATGTATATAGTTTATCTTATAAGACAATGAGATCTTAAAAAACATATTTTTGTAATGTGACTTTGTGCAGATAATCTATTTTAAATGTTTGTTTATGTTCCTCCGGTAATTTTCTGTATGTATATAACATTATATGGTTTCAAAGTAAATATTATTTTAGCCTGTTTAAAACTAAATCACAAATCCTAAATATTTTCAAATAAAGTATTTTCTATTAAACAATCTCCTCAACAGGATTTTTAATTTCCAAAACAATTTATTAAATTAACAAATGCATATGTTACAACTTCTAATTTGTAGGCATTATCCCAGGTTAAGAGGATAAAGGAGAGACAAGACAGGCAAAGACCCTTCCTCCATGGAGCTTATATTTCAGTAGCTAGAGAGAGGTTTGTAAATAAAGGCAAACCAGCTAGAGATCAGTACTACTACAAACAACAAGGAGCATAATAGAATCAAGTATATCTCAGGATAGAGGCAGCCTCATGTAGCTAATGTATAATGGGGTTGGGGTTCTGTGATCCCCAGACAGTGAAACTTATGCTTTCAGCTCTTACACTAATGTCATCATCATAGTAAGATCATCTAGGGGAAAGATTAACTGGGAAGAAAAGAAGCCAAATATCTTCCATTTACCTCTGCAGCAGAAACTTCTAAGGACACATCCCATCTTTCATTCTCCCTGTGTTATTAAAAAGATGCCCTTTTTTTTTTTTAGCTTAGCACATTGAAACCAAGATAAAAGAATGAATTTTCCAATTTCTTTTGTAGGAGAGTGTTCACATGTGATCAAATCCTGACAAGTAAGTAGCAGATTTGTGAGGTGCTTGTAGAAAGTCTCCTTAGATTTCCAGGTAGTTCCCTTTCTCTCACCTGTTTCCTTCCCATGACCTGGAATGCAAATTTAATGACTGGACCTTGAGCAGTCTTCTTGTGCCACAAGGAAATGTTTGGATTCCTGATAATTTATATCAGCTGTATCAGCCCTATATTGCCTACCTCTAAATTTGTTTGATGAAAGAGAAAATAAGTTACTTTACGTAATTATTTAAAGTTACTTTTTTAAAGTTTTTATTTTATTTTTATTTTGTGCTGTAACTTTCGTTTAAGACTACTTACAATCTATCATCACACACATATGTACAATAGTCCCTTTCCCCCTCCTTCTTCCGCCCTACCCTCTGGTAACCACCAATCCAGTCTCTGTCTCTATGTTGTTTGTTGTTGTTGTTTTCTTCTACGTACGAGTGAGATCATATGGTATTTGACTTTCTCCCTCTCACTTATTTCAGTCAGCAAAATACCCTCGAGTTCTATCCATATTGTCACAAATGGCCAGATTTCATCATTTCTTATGGCTGGGTAATATTCCGTTCAGTATATATATCACATCTTCTTTATCCATTCGTCCCCTGATGGGCACCCAGGTTGCTTCAAAGTCTTGGCTATTGTGATTGATGCTGAAATAAACATAGCGGGTGCATATATCATTATACATTTGTGTTCCCTTGTTCTTTGGATAAAATACCTAGCAGTGGAATAGCTGGATAGTATGTTAGTTCTATTCTTAATTTTTTGAGGAATCTCTATACTGTTTTCCATAATCGCTGCACCAGTTTGCACACTCACCAGCAATATATGAGAGTTCCCTTATCTCTACATCCTCTCCAACATTTGTTGTCTCCTGTCTTGTTAATTATGGCCACTCTGATGGAAATGAGGTGGTATCTCATTGTAGTTTTGATTTGCATTTCCCTGATTGTTAATGAGTTGAACATCCATTCATGTGCCTGTTGGCCATCTGTATATCTTCTTTGGAGAGATGTCTGTTCAGATATTTTGCCCTTTTTTAAATTGAGTTGTTACTTTTCTTGCTGTTGACATATATGAGTTCTTTGTATATTTGGAAACTAACCCCTTATCAGAATATGGTTGGCAAATATCTTATCCCAATTATTAGATTGTCTTTTCATTTTGTTTATGGTTTCCTTCACTGTGCAGAAGCATTTGAGTTCAGTGTAGTCCTATTTGTTTATTTTTCTCTATTGTTTTCCTTGCCCAGTCAGACACAGTACTTGAAAATATTCCCTATATAAAATCATGTCATCTACAAATAGTGACAGATTCATTTCTTCCTTTCCAATCTGAATCTCTTTCATTTCTTTTTCTTACCTGATTTGCTCTGGCTGGGACTGCCAATACTATGTTAAATAAAAGTGGTGAAAGTAGGCATCTTTGGTTCCTATTCTTAGAGGGATGTCTTTGTTTTTTTGTATTAAGAATGATGTTATCTGTGGTTTGTCATATATGGACTTTATTACCTTGAGGTACTTTCCTTCTACACCCATTTTATTCAGTTTTTATCTTAAATGGATGCTGTATCTTGTCAAATGATTTCTATGCATCTTGTGAGATGATCATGTGATTTTTATTGTTCATTTTATTATTGTGGTGCATGATATTTTTACTGTATTATTATATTTGTCTTGCTAGCATTTTTTTGAGGAGTTTTGCATTGATATTCATCAGTGATATTGACCTGAAATTTTCTTTTCTCGTATGTGCTTGTCTGGTTTTGGTATCAGGGTAATATTGATTTTGTAGAAAGAGTTAGCAAGCTTCCCCTCCTCTTCAATTTTTTGGAAGAATTTGAGAAGGATAGGTATGAAGTCTTCTTTGAATGTTTGGTAGAATTCACCAGAGAAGCATCTGGTCCTGGACTTTTATTTTTTGGGAAGTTTTGCTTGCAGTTTCAATATCTTTACTGGTGATTGATCTATTCAAATTCTCTATTTCTTTTTTATTCAGTTTTGGAAGTTAGTATAATCCTAAGAATTTATCCATCTCTTCTGGTTTATTCAGTTTGTTGGTGTATAGCTTTTCATAGTATTCTCTTATTATCTTTTGTATTTCTGAGGTGTCTCTTGTAATTTATCCTCTTTCATTTCTAATTTTATTTGTTTAAGACTTCTCTCTTTTTTTCTTGGTGATTCTAAATAAAAGTTTGTCAATTTGGTTTATCTTTTCAAAGAATCAGCTCTCAGTTTCAGTTATTTTTTCTACTTTTTTGTCTCTATTTCATTTATTTCTGCTCTAATTTTTATTATTTCCTTTCTTCTGCTTATTTTGGGCTGTGTTTGTTCTTCTTTTTTTTACTTCCTTTAGGACCACTGTTAGCTTGTTTATTTGAGATTTTTGTTGTTTGTTGATGTAGGTCTTAATTGCTCTAAACTTCCCTCTTAGAACCACAGTTTCATACCTTTGTGTTCAGAAAAGATGCTTGGTAGAATTTCAGTTTTCTTAAATTTATTGAGACTTGTTTTGTGCCCTAATGTGTGATCAATCCTGGAGAATGTTCCTATGTGCATCTGAAAAAAATATGTATTCTGCGGTTTTTGTATGGAATGTTCTTTATATATCTACTAAGTCCTTCTGGTCTAATGTGTCATTTAAAGCCATTGTTTCTTTATTGATCTTCTGTTTGGATGATCTATCCATTGGTATAAGGGGAGTGCTAAATTCTATTCTATTCTATTATTGAATAGAATAGAATAGAATAAATTCTATTCTATTCTATCCCATTCTATTATTGTGTTACTGTGTATTTCCCTTCTTGTGTCTGTTAAGAATTGCTTTATATATTTATGTGGTCCTAAGTTGGATGCATAGATATTTATAACCCTTACGTCCTCTTGTTGGATTGCTTCTTTTATTATTGTGTAGTGCCCTTCTTATTCTCTTTTAACAGTTTTTGTTTCAAAGTCAATTTTTTCTGACATAAATATTTCTAACCAAGCTTTCTTTTCATTGTCATTTGCATAGAGTATATTTTCCATCCCTTCCTTCACTTTCAGTTTGGAAGTGTCTTTCGATCTGAAGTGTGTCTCTTGTATGCAGCATATATATGGGTCTTGTTTTTTATCCAATCAGTCACTACACCTTTTGATTGGAGTGTTTAGTTCATTGACATTTAAAGTAACTATTCATAAGTATGTACTTGTTGCCATTTTGTTAGTTTTTTTTCTGTATGTTTTAGTAGTTCTTCTCTGTGCCTTTCTTATTCTCTTGCTCTCCTCCCTTCTGGTTTGATGGCTTTCTTTAGTATTATGTTTGGGTTCCTTTCTCTTAGTTTTTTTATATATATTTATTATAGTTTTCTGATTTGTGATTACCATGATAATCATATATAATAACCTACATATATAGAAATCTATATTAAGTTGATAATCTCTTTAGTTTGACCTCTTTCTAAAAGCTCTGCTCTTTTACTCCCTTCCACCAACATTTGATGTTTTTGATATCATATCAAACCTCTTATTTTGTGTATGTGTATCCATTACTCTCTTATCATTGAAATAAGTGATTTTACTACTTTTGTATTTTGACTTTCATATTATCTTAATAGATGGTTGATCTGCTACCTCTACTGTATTTTTGTCATTACCAGTGATTTTATTGCCTTTTCTTATATCATTTTCTTATTCTTGTTTTTGGTGTTCTCTTTCCCACTTAAACAAGTCCCTTTAGCATATCTTATAAACTCATTTCTTAGTGATAAACTCCTTTAATTTTTGCTTGTCTGGGAAACTGTTTATTGCTCCTTCCATTCTGAATGATAACCTTGCTTTGTATAGTATCTTGGCTGTAGGGTTTTTTTCCTTTCAGCACTTTAAATATATCATTCCACTGCCTTCTAGGCTGTAATGTTTCTGCTGAGAAGTCAGCAGAGAGGCTTATGGGGTTTCCTTTTATGTAACTTGTTGCCTTTCTCTTACAGCTTTTAGCATTATCTCTCTATCTTTAATTCTTGACATTTTAATTATAACATATCTTGGTGAGGTGCTCTTTAGGTTGATCTTGTTTCATGCTCTCTGTGCTTCCTGTACCTAGAAGTCTGTTTCCTTCCTTAGGTTAGGGAAGTTTTCAGCTATTATTTCTTCAAGTAGATTCTCTGCCACTTTGTCTCTCTATTCTCCTGTGGCACACCTAGAATACAAATGTTAGTGTCCTTAATGTTGTCTCAGAGGGCCCTTAGTAAGTAAGATACTACAGATAAATGCTCAGAAAATGGTAACAGATATTTCTATTATTATTATTATTGATATTTTTTAGGTTAATAAAAATCCCATATGATCATCTTTATAGATGTTAGAAAGTCATAGGATACTATCTGCTCCTGATTACATTTAATAAAATTATAGCAGCCTAGAAAAACAAGAGTGTTTTTTTTTTATTATATGTCCTTGGGAAATATTACTAGATATTTATCAACAGAATGTAGCACAATATCTGACACAGAACAATTATTCAGTAGAAGTTTGTTAAATCTGAGGTCATTTTGAAAGGAATTTGATGAAGCATAATTACCACTTAAGGCTGATATTAGTCCTTCTCTAATTTCATATTAAAAAAAATTCTCTCAAAATGACCTTACATCCTGAATTCTTAAAACCCTGGTTTTAGATACTTAGTATTATTTTAGAACAGTGTGTCAAAGTTTGTTTTACAGTATGTGCTTTCAGTACCATGATATATACAATTTCACATTCCACATGAAACATCTTTTCTTTCCCCTTATTTTACCCTTTAGTCATCTCTTATTAATATGGTCTCAGTGAATATAGGATGTATTCAAATAAAGTTTTGGCAGTGTTCTTAGTGAAATAACACAGTAGCAGTAGTTCCTTCTTAAGATGTTGTTGAACTTTGCCACTAGATGACAGCATCTATCAATCACAATAAAATCACCCACTAAGGTTTACCTTAAATAACTGACAGCATTTTTAAGATGGTAGCCTTCTAAAAAGATTTAAGTAACAGGTAATATCATAAGTCTCATAAAGCTAGTAATATTTTAAAACAACACTGCAAGGTAAGAACTGTCCTCACTCAAGAGAGGGAAAACCGAGGGTCACAAAAGTAGAGTCATTTGTCTGTAGCTACACAGATTGAAATAGCAGATACAAATATCAAATTAAATTCTGCTTGTATCTTAGGCTCTCCTTTCCTTTTATGAAATTGTCTCCTTTATTTTATATATTTTTTATTTTATTTATCAGTATATTTATTTTATATATGTATATAAATAAATTTATTTTATTATACATATAAATAATACAAATTCATATTAAGAACTTATAGCCTAAGAATATCAATTTTATTCAGTCATCTGTTTGGTGCCAATATCACTTGTTCTAACTTTTACTTATATCGAATGTCTATTATTCAGTATGTCTTCTCTCATAAAAGACTCACTTATCATTTTTGGAATTTTTCTTGATATATTATTAGCAAAATGTTTTATATAAATTTAGAATCAATTTTTTCAATTTTTGAAAAAATGTTTATACAAATCTGGTAATTTCTCAGTGCAAACTATATATATATATATATAAATTTATATATATATAAATTATCAACTGAAGCAGCAATTCTGTTAATGATTTCTATTCCCTGACAGTCCTTACACAATAATACTGAAAAAAATGAACAGTATTTTTGCCATTAACATACTTCCGTGTATAAGGACATAAGAAAATAAACTAAATTATTTTGGCCATCATTTTTTGGTCACCTCTACATTTCAACCTCATGGTACAAAGTCTTTCAAAGAGTGGAGATCAATCAGGCTGATAGTATTCAAAATGTATACTGAGAGGACATGGGCATTGATCCATCAGAAAGAATGCTGGCTGAAACAGGATCCTAGAGCCTTCTGGGGTTATCCTTCTGTTGGCTGGATCATAGAGAAGTCTGGAGTTGGAGTAGAGGGCTGAGATGGTCAGATGGCATGGTAAGGACTTGAAGGGCTAAGGCAGGAAGCTATTTTCCCAAGAGTCTAGATGTATTTTGATATTTCACACTTGGAGCAACCATGCTGGTATTACTCTGGACACTGTAAGTGTCTGTTTAATTGATTAAGTCATGGTCTCCATCCTCTACACTCATAGCCTTGTAAAGGATTGTAACTCCCACACAAAACCACCACAATAAAAGGCAGCACCAATACATTCCATATGTGAGGTCACCGCATGTTTTGAAATTAAGAAGGAGAGATTGCTTTGGATTGCAGATGCCAGAAGGAAGACTATTTGTGAAGATAATGTTTAAGCTATCCTAAAGCCTAGGTCAAAGACTTAATAATGTGATCAAAGATTCAGAGGAGGAAAGAGTGGGTAGCCCCATCAGACTGAACTGCAGTGAGTAAAGGCAAGAGGATGGGATCTCATGTTGGAAAGGTTGTTTGTGGAAGAATATGTGAGATCTCAAAAATCAGGGAAATAAGGTAAAATGTGAACATATCAGGTATTCAAGTGTCTTTTTATGGCTGTGTCTCACCCACCAGGTAAATCCTGGAATTGAGGACAGAGAGAGGAGGCATGGAAGCCCATCAGGATGCTCAGTCAGTGTCTAAGTCTGGAGTTGCCAAAGTGGTTGAACATTGAATCTCCTGTGGCCCAGCAGAGATTCTGATTAATTATCTCAGAAGAGGACTCAGCCTCTGGCATTTTTAAAAAGCTTCCAAGGTAAGGCTAACATACAGCCAGGTTGAGATCAACTACTCTAAGTCAATGTTTCCCACACTGGAGACTGAAGGCACTTTAATTATATTATTTGTGAATTTAAGGTTTTATGAGAATTTTAGAATTTCTAAAATCATTTTTTATGAAAATTCATGGATTATAAATATAAATCTTTTTACTGGTTGTCAGGATGAAATGCCTCTTTTTGGGAAGTTGACAATTCAAAGTTGAGGAATATTTTCATAATAGTTCAGTTGTTCAAGTTCATGTTTCTTAAACTGTGTCAATATGTCCCTGGGTATCCACAGTTGTTCTCTCACATGGTCCAGGAAAAAAAAATACAGATTTTCTTTGACAGGTATCCAGATAGATATAGATAATCATTTTTAGAACCATTGGTCAGTATTGAGGTAATAAAAGAGTCAAGAATATAAATTCTTCAACACCCTCCTTTATCAGCCTCTCTTTCATGTAGTGAAGACTACTTCACCACTGCATGATGCCAGGTATCATTTCTGACTCTTACTAATGCTAAATGATCTGGAATATCTGAACTTTCAGACATGAGCCCTTGAATTTAAGTTAAACCAAGCCTGACACTTCCATTTCTTATTCATGCATGGTCTGTATAGTTTTCTCAAAGTTCTTTTTACTGTTTGTTTTTATCATTGCTTTTCATTATAGAGGCTTTCCCAGATGTGTAGTGCTTCTTGGCTGACTGCTCATATATATTTAATATTGGGGCACTCTAAGGTTGTTTGGAAACTATGAGTATCTGAATGAAGATTGTAATTTGTGGGATTCGCTGTCCACTTCATTATGAAACTATAAAAGTTAGAATTTTAGATCATCTTTATACGTTCATTGAAATTTATAATCAATTATAGGCCAGATTTACATACCAGAGTGTTTCTGTAACAAAAGCAATACATTTTTTTAATCTCAGTATTTTTTAAATAGATTGTTTATGTGAAGACTTTATTCTTTCCCATCAGTTAAAATTTACATAATATTTCCATGATATCTTCAAAGTATTTAGTATCTGTTGGCATACTAGAGAGGTATGCTAGGTTATTCTATAATTATCGTCAACCTCCATATGTCTGTGCCATAAACCAGTCAAGAAACCTATTTATTTCTTGTTTGGTGTATACTCATTGCACAGTAGTGGATTTTATGTTCAAAGACTTCAGGTAATTAAATGATCCACCACTTAGAACTTTTCTACTCAGTGTGGTAGGGAAGAAAGTACAAGGGCTCTTGTTTGCTTCTACAAGGAGTGACACATGCTACTTCTGTTCAAATTGCAATGGTTAAAGCAAGTTATATGGCCTTGCCTAAAGTCAAGGGGGTGAGGAAAGGCAATATTCTGTAATGCTGAGATATAGAGGCAATAGGGAATCAGTGAAGAGTGGTGAATATGTGATCAAGGTCTCATGTTTATATATCTATATTCATACATATTCAATTACCACTATGGAGAATTTATCCTCTTTTGTTTGGGGGCATATTTTCAGAATTTAACATTTCAACCTTAATCAAAAGTAATTATGTCGTAACTATAAATGAACTTTTTGAAAATTAGGCATTCCATGACTTTAGAAAGTAATTTTTTATTGAGATATAATTGACATATAGTATTGCATTATTAGTTTTAGGTGTACAACATAATGATTTGATATATGTATATATTGTAAAATGATTACTGCAATGAGTTTAGTTAATATCCATCACCACACATAGTTAATTGTTTTTCTTGTGATGTTTATTTTTTCTTGTGATGAAAACTTTTCAAATCTACTCTCTTAGCAACTTTCAAATATACAATTAAATCTTGTTAACTATAGTAGATTACATCCTCTGGAATTATTGATTTATTTATTTAATAGCTGGAAGTTCATACCTTTTGATTACCTTCACCCAATCCTCACCCACCCAACCCCTGCCTCTGGCAATCACCAATCTGTTCTCTGTAACTGATTTGGATTTTTTTCTTTTTTAAAATTCCACATATAAGTGAGATCGTACAGTATTCACCTTTCTATTTCAAAAAGGTAAATTTAAATAGAAATCTTAGAAACCTAAAGAAAGAGTGACTCAAAACATATTTACATAAAGAAGTTAAAAATAATTACGTGATAGATAACATAGGAATAATTAAAATACTAATTTCCATTTAAGTCAACAACTAAAATTCAAAAAAATATATAAAATATAAATATTATGCTTATAGAGAAAGTATTACACAGTTCTTCAAATAATAGAACTTTAACAAACCATCAGGAAAACAGTAAACATGATCAAAGTCACTCTACACACCCTGACTTATGGCACACCCTTTTTGTAGACAGAAGATCCTTTACTTAAGAAAGTACACAGATAAAAACCCTTAGCAATATTAAACCTATAAACTCATATGGTCACACAATAGAAAGGGATTATTACCAGACAACTCAAAAGAATCACATAATTTTCAAATTCAGTACCAGAGGAATGAGAAAGATATTAGAAAACTTTTGGATTTTCTAGGGGGATCTCGGATGTGTTTTTCTCCATGAAGAGGAGGCAGCAAATCATGGAAGAGAAGAGATTATAGTAAGAAAAAAAATGATGAGATCAATGGTATTTAAGTATTAAGAGAGGACTTTAAGGAAACTACAAAGCAATGTCAGAATTAAAAACCACATGGGAGACTTTAAATACAGAACTGACACTTATAAAATTGAACTCATGCTTTAGAATACTAATTTTAAAAGATTTTGCAAGATGAACAGAAAAAAGAGAACATGATTAAGAAGAGGAGAAGCAGCATAATGATATAAAAATCATAAAGTAGAGATTCAGCAACAGATTATGTGTTTGTTTAGGATAAGCCGAAGCCATCAAAACAGAAGGGAGGATCAAAGCTATAAAATGTTTTCTGAGCTAATGATGAGTCAAATATTTATATTAAAAATTTTCACTGTTTTACACAAAAATCAATAAAAAGAAGCCCACATATCTTAGAGGAGATTTTTCAATTATAAAGTCATAAAATAAGTCTAAGTACAAAGGAAATCAAAACCTACTACCCACTAAAGTGGAAAAAATTCAAACAGTTCTCAGTCTTCTTAACAATATTAATAGTCAAAAACTAATGACGAAAGGACAAGGTTTAAACGGCTTTCAGGAGAGAAATAAATTTTTCTTTCATATGTAGAGTCAACAGAAAGTTATCAAATGTTAAGTTCTCATGGAAAATTGCTTTAAAGATTACAGCAGCATACTAGGAAATTAAAAACAAAACAAAAAACACAGAACATTCTGGAGTAGGGAAATTGTGTTGCATGCCTAGGGACCTGTAATTTTCCCTTACTCTGGCTAGAACCAAAATTCAGGTCTCCATATAGACTCTGTTTTGTCAGGTTAATGCTGTTTGTATTGGAGGTGAAAAATAACCCTAAGAATTTTGGTTATTGGTTTCTATTCCTTTATTGGCAATAAGAAATCTATTTCTTTTGTCATAGGCTAGCAGTTCAGATACAATCTCACGCTAAAGTTTAACAACCAGTTAATACATCATCAGCAGTTGTTCTCTTCCAGCCCTTGCCTTCAATACTGAATCTCTTGACATACTTTGGAAAAATCCTGGGGAAATTATTTCTTTGGGAACGTGTGGTAAAGGCTATATCTGAGGAAATTCCAGTGGAGTAAGAGGAAAATACAGCACTGAATTCAATTCACATCCCTGTGTAAACCACCCAAGTGAATTCCTTGCTAAAAGAAGGCTGTCAAAGGTTGTGAAGATGTTAATCCTAGTGCTCTGAACATGAAAGCAGATTGTACCCACCAGTCTGGGTGGTTTGGCCTGTACAGAAGAGTGTATTCTATTCTAAGCACCAAATGAAACAGAGAAACAGAAAATAAAGTGTACATAGACAGATAGAAGGCTTGGGCAGGTTTAGAAGCCAATACTGAGAGGAAGTGTTGAGGAGCTTTGGACAGTTGTTAAATGGAAGACTGAGATAGAGTGTGTAACTGATCCTAGAGGAGTTATCAGACTTTTGAAGAGGTTTAAGCGAGAAGTGAGTGTGATGAGTGGACAGTTCAACTGGCCATTCTGTCTTTCTCTTTAATTCTCCTGAAGCAAAATATATAATGCAAGCTGTATTATTGGCCTCAGAGAAGGCCTTACTGAAGTCAAATAATAAATTTCAAATTAGAAGGGAGAATGTCTAACATAAGTAGCATGTAGGATTTCGATATTCCTGCGCTAATAAAAAATTTTAAAAGTAAAGTATTAGTAGTTTTCTGAGCACATATACATCGATCCTCTTATTCTAAATGGATGAGAATTCTGAAAGATCAAGGTACAAGAGTTTTAGCCACATTGAAGCAATGAAATGACTCAGGTTCAAAGAGAATAGCTGACTTTACCAAGGGCCTCCTTATAGTGAATGACAAAAGGAAACATAGAGGATAGAGTTGAGAGAATTTAGGCTCTTTTCCAGATTTCTTCCCTGTATTGTTTCCATAAAGCTTATACTTAAGACCAACACTGTTATTTCATGGGCTGTCCACTAATGGCCATTAGCTGTAATTCAACACCAGGAATAAGAAGCCAAAAATGCATTATCCTGTACTTGTATTGGAATTAATTTTGGATTTCTCTAAGATGAAAGGAATTGTGAAGACACAGGAAACAGTTCTGCAGTGTGAAAAAGGAAAGAGCACTTTTTGTTTTGAAGGATACATTTTCAAAGCCTACCTTTGCCAGTCACTAGCATTATGAATGTGGATTGAGCTTCAGTTTTGTTCCTACATGAAATAAAATGATATTTAACTCAAGCAAAGTTCACTGAAGCAGGAGTTATTAGACATCTATTCTGGAGCCATCTCTGCATCAATTAGTTACGGGACCTTGAGTAAGCTGCTCCTCTTGACTAGGTTTCTTTTTTTCCTATCTCTATATTGATAGATTTCTACAGTCTTAAAATATTATAGCTTCAGATATGATTTTTAGCACTGGTCTATATTTAACTTTTGTTTCCTTGGCCACAGCATGCAACTAAGTCATAGAATCTCTAATGCTCTCCCAGTTACTAGTATATTTTTTCTGTGCCCTGTTTTTGAAGATAAGTTTGCCAAAACTGCTGAGACTCTTCTGCTCTTCTTCTAGTGGAAACCACAAGCAGTCAATGGCCCTTGAAAACTACACGAGGATCACCTAGTTCTTTTTCACAGGTTTGAATTACAACTCCCAATTGCAGGTCTTCCTCTTCCTGCTCTTTCTGAATTTCTACCTTACCAACCTAACTGGAAACCTGAATATGATTATTCTGATATGGATGGATTGTCGCCTCCACATGCCCATGTACTTTTTCTTCAGCTACTTGTCCTTTGTGGACATCAGCTTCTCCTCAGTTGTGAGACCCAAGACGCTCAATGACTTCTTTGTAAAGAAGAAAGTCATCTTTTTCTTGGGTTGTGCTTTGCAGCAGTGGTTCTTTGAGTTCTTTGTGGCAGCATAGTGTTTTTTTTTTTTTTGACATCCATGGCCTATGACCACTATGTTGACATCTGCACCCATTATTATATTCAGTTGCCATATCTCACAGACTCTGTATCCAGCTAGTGATTGGTCCCTATATCATCAGGTTCATGAAAACCATGACACATACAACAAATGCATCCCATCTCCCTTTTTGTGATCCCACTGTCAGCAATCATTTCTTCTGTGACATGTCCCCCTGACTTCCCCTGTATGTGCTGACACTAGGCTCAATAAGTTGGTAATTTTCATCATGGCTGGAGCTGTGGGAGTCTTCAGTGGTCTGACTATCCTGGTCTCCTACATTTACATCCTCACTGCCATCCTGAAGATCCACTCTGCCAAAGGGAGGCACAAAGCCTTTTCCACTTGCTCTTCCCACCTGAAAACTGTCTCCATCTTGTATGGTACTCTTTATTTATGTATGCCTTAGTGCAAGTTTCTCCTTTGATCTCAATAAAGTGGTGTCCATGTTTTACACAGCTGTGATCCCCATGTTGAACCCACTTATCTACAGCATGAGGAACAAGAAAGTCAAAGATGCCATCTACAGTGCTGTTGCTAATAGAATGTTTTGTGGGGCCTATCTTCTTATCTAGAAAGGAAACTGGGCAGAAATCTAAAAGGACAGGCTAAATGTGTGGCTTCCTAAGATTTCAGGCAAGTGTTTGGGGGTTGGTTGGCATCCTTTTATCCATTCTTCCATGGAACTCTTCATTCATTCATAGTCAATCAATGTAGATTTATTAAGCCTTATATATGATCTTTTCTCCATAGTATACCAATATTATAGTTCAAATCCACAGTCCATTTAATTTTGCTTCTTGCAGACACCTCACAGTCGAATTATTTTTTAAAAGATTTATTATTTAATTTAAATTATTATTATTGTATCATTCTGCTAATATATTTTCTTTTTCTGCTGAATCTTTGGCATTAGAATTTTAACATGTGATACTCCAGGTTTTACACTCACATGTGGCTCCCCTCAATAAGAATATGTGGAAAACGATGTGGGGTTTTATGTTTAACTTCATGAATGGAATGAAATCTGTGGCTGTGCACACCAGTTTTGGGATGGCCTTGATACAAAGAACTATATGTATCTCAGGGTCTGAAGAGGGATTTATGTTCAACTCTGACAGACAGAGTGGTCCACAGGGCCCATTTACAGTAATAAAGAGATTTGTGCTCATCTTTAATGCATTTTGCACCTGAAAGAACTTCTGATAGAATGGGTTACACCTATATTTACTTGGGATTCAATTTTCTGATAGGTGTTTAGAGGATTACCTAAACTTCTCTAGGTTGGGGTTGGTCATGCATATGATAATGCCCTCTAAACCATGGTAATGAAGTTCATTACTTAACCAAGAATGTACAGAGAAACACTGTAGTGGAATGCAGGCTCTTAGTCCACAGCTACCTGTTCCTAGTAAGGTCAGTATATTTGTAACATCTACTCAATTTAGATTTTGTAACATATACTCAACTTAGCAGCTCAATTTAGTGGTTGTGACTACTGTGAATGAGGAGTGCTGGGCAAACTTTGAGTCTCAGCACAGTGTTGTACCACCACTGCATATGGAAAGTGGCACCCATGCAAGAGTCCCATGTTCTCTTGGAGAATTCAACTCTATCTCTCAATCTGACTTTGCCTCCTGACTTTGGGATGAAGGGACAGAAAGGAGACAGCTTCACTGAGGAAATGGATCAACATTCCTAGATGACATTATGTTGTCATGGCTGATTTGTTATAGAAATATCCTCAAAGTTTTAAGGAACACTTACATCCACCTATTTGCCTAGAATGAATTTAGCTAAGATGATTAAGAAGCTTTCTCTGAAAGTCACAATCTCTCTACTGTTAGGTAGATTAAGTTTTCAGAACTTTTGAGTGCTTTCATACAAAGTGTTATGGGTTATCTCTTTTGATTATTGTATAATGCACAATTTCTGAAAATAGGCAATTGAGCAGTGAGTACCCACACAATCATAGCATGCTTTACAACTGTAGAGGCCTTGGAGGTCAGTTTATCCTAATCTGATTAGTGGCCAGACATTGAAGCTTGGGGAAAAATGCTTTTTATTATCTCATGCTATATAAAAGGCCAAAATATGACTTGCCATCAAATATATTTATGACAGATTCATTTAAACTCCAAGAACCTTGTTTTAGAATGAGTTTTCTAGATGGGTAAGATATATCCCAGAATATTTGTTGGAGGTTGTAGAGAAGCAACATGATATAATAAAAAGAAAACTTAAAGCTTTATAACCATAAAACATAAACCCTTATAAATTTAGAGTTGAAAGACCACACGCATTCATTTATTCAACAAATAACTATTGAACTTCTTCTGTGTGTCAGGTACAGAGCCCGGTGCTGCATACAATAATGAAAAAAATGAATATCATTCCTGCATGCACAGAGTTTACAGGTTAGCAGATCTAAGAGGTACTTCTGTTGATTACTTTTGATGCATCATTCAAGTCTGTAATGGGCTTAATAGATGTGGTGAAAATATTTACCTTACAGAGAGCACTACTGTGAAGATTAAATAGAATGCATATGAAATGACTTCATAAACTATAAACATATTTTGCTGCCTCCTAGCAAAAACTATTCAGTGAAAACAGAAAAATTTTGGAAGTGTGTCAGATTCCCCAATATTGGTTCCTTTGCAAGATCTTAGAATGCGGTAACGGGAGGGGAAGTGGAGGCAGCATGGGACAGGGAAGAGGTTGAGTTTTGGAGACAGTCACCTGAATTCTAATCCTAGACCCATTACTCAAGTCTTGTGGTTTTAGTGTCATTTTTTAAATTCTACCTATAAACTAGGGATAATAATGCATAATTTACTAAAGAACTGTAACCAGTTTCTTGAATGAGCTAAAGTTCACAGGATACAAGTAGGAGGCAACTTCATTATTTTTCATCTTCACCCCTTCAAAATGCTTCTGTGTCATCGCAAACCTCCCTACCACTCATCAATATCTCAGACACATCTAATAGTTTTTCCTTTGACTCAAAAGTAAGAAACAAAGTATTTACTTTTCCATGTATTAAAATATCAAGTCCACTGTAATATCAAACTACACACCCTTTTCCAAATTAAAACATCCTCCCTTTCCCATGTCGGGTGCTGAAGTTTGTAGGGATGAAAGGGGGGAAATCTGATTTTCTATTTATTGCTGTGGCTTCTTTCCCATTCTGTAGGTGCGATGTGTGTCCAGTCCAGGATCAAATGCAGAGGTGGAAAGGAGAGGAGAAAGATGCAGAAAGGTATCAGCACTTTCTAATGACAGATGTGTAATTGCCAGCTCTTTCCCTAGGGGGATGCTTTTGTGGGTTCTTCACAGCCAGAGCACCCCTCAGCCCCACCAACCCTGACCCCTATGTTAAATCCATTAGTTCTTTGTGAAGTCACTGCCCCATCTGGCTGGACATTTATGGCTCACAAAGCAGTCCATAGCTTCTGGGCTTGACTCCTGGACTATGATTATTTCACCCCTCCAGGAGGTTGACATAAGAGAATTTCTTTTTAAGAAGGATCTGAGAATCTTCTGTCTTCCATGAGGCCAATATCTGGTTCACAGGAAAACACAGGCAATACTAGTCCCTCCAACTCTGGAATAGTGGGCTCTGTCACTTGGCTTGGGTAAAAGGAGAGAGTGGTACCTTGACAATACTCTCCAAAGAAATCCACCCCAAATTCTCTTCACCTCCTTTCCTCAACTTCCTCTCCTCTAGGTTTAGAGAGACCAGAGATGAATGGTCCAATCTGCTAATGCTGGAGGAACCACTATGGGATATTCCCACCCCCTTATCAAGAAGATGTCCACACACTCTGCTTTAAAATTCAGCAAGTCGATGGTTTCCTTTGCTGTGCAGAACCTTTTGAATCTGATGTAGTCCCTCTCCCTGTTTTTTTTTATTTGGTTTCCCTTGCCTTAGTAAACAAGGTATTCAAAAAGCTACTGCTAAGACATATTCATAGAGTGTACTGCCTACATTATCATCTAAGAGTTTTATGGTTTCAGGTCTTACATTCAAGACTTTAATAGAGTTTGAGTTAATTTTTTTTATGATGCAAGATAATGGTCTACTTTCATTCTTTTGCATGTGACTGTCCAGTTTTCCTAACACCCTTTATTGAAGAGACTTTCCATTCTCTTTTGTATTTTCTTGGCTCCTTTGTCAAAGATTAGTTCCACATAGATGTGTGGTTTCATTTCTGGGTTTTCAATTCTCTTCCATTGATTTGTGTGTTTTCTGCTGGTATCATGCTGTGTTGATTATTACAGCTAGGTACTATAACTGAATTCAGGGAGAATTACCTCCAACTTTGTTCTTTTTCTCAGGATCAGTTTGGCTATTCGGAGTCTTTTGTTGTTCAACATAAATTTTAGGATTCTTTGTTCTATTTCCATGAAAAATGTCATTGAGATTCTGATTGGGATTGCATTGAAAGAAACTATCACCAGAACAAAAAGACAACTCACCAACTGGGAAGAAATATTTGCACATCATATAGCCAATAAGGAGTTATTATCCAAAATATATAAAGAACTCATACAACTGAACAACAACAATGAAAACAACCCAATTGAAAAATGAGTGAAGGATCTGAAGAGAAATTTTTCCAAAGAAGATATACAGAAGGCCAGCAGGCACAAGAGAAGATGTTCAACATCACTAATTACTAGGAAATGAAAATCAAAAATGCAATGAGACATCACCCCACACTCATCATAATAGCTATAATTAACAAGATAAGTAATAACAAGTGTTGGAGAGGTTGTGGAGAAAAGGGAACCCTCACACACTGATGGTGGGAATGCAAACTGGTGCACCCCCTATCGAAAACAGAATGGAGATTTCCCAAAAAATTTAAAAGAGAAATATCATGATTCAGCCATCCCATTACTGGATATTTATCCAAAGAACATGAAATCAACAATCCAAAGAGATTTATGTACCCCATGTTCATTGCAACATTATTCAGAATAGCCAAGATGCAGAAGCACCCCAAGTGCCCATCAACTGATGAATGGATAAAGATGATGTGGTATATAATATGTATATATACACACAATGGAATAGTACTAAGCCATAAAAAAGACAAAACCATGCCATTTGAGACAACATAGATGGATCTGGAGAGTATTAAGCTAAGTGAAATAAGCCAGAGAAAGACAAACATCATATGATTTCACTCATATAGGGAAGATAAATAAACACACGGATAAGGAAAACAGATTAATGGTTATCAGAGGGCAAAAGGGTGGGGGGAGGTCAAAATGGGTAAGGAGCACATATGGTGACAGATAAGATCTAGATAATTGCTGGTGAACATGATGCAGTCTATTCAGAAACTGATATATTATAATATATACCTGAAATTTACATACATTGTAAACCAATATGACCTCGATAAAATATTTTCAGAAAATAATTATAGCATTATAGCTAGAAAGGAGCTATATGGAAATTAGATCTTTATGATTTTAGAAAGTAAATTGTATTTATTTATTTACTTAATTTTTCTGAGGAAGATTAGCCCTGAGCTGACAGCTGTTGCCAATCTTCCTTTTTTGCCTGAGGAAAATTGTCCCTCAGTTGACATCTATTACAATCTTTTTCTTTTTTTTTTTTTTACTGTAGGACACCAGCATAGCATGGCTTGATGGGTGGTGTGTAGGTCAGTGCCAGGAATCTGAACCTGTGAACCCCAGGCTTTGGAAGCAGAGTGCAAGAACTTAACTACCATGCCACCGAGCTGGCCCCAGAAAGTAAATGTTTAATTGAGATATAGTTTACGTATAACAGTGTATTAGTTTTAGGTGTACAACGTAATGATTTCATATATGTATATGCTATGAAATGGTTACCACAATAAGTTTAGGTAAGATCCACTACCACACAGTTACAATTTTTTTCTTGTGATGAGAACTTTTAAGATCTCTCGGCAAATTTTAAATACACAATATAATTTTTTCTGCTGTACATTACATCCCCTGAATGTATTTATCTTATAACTGGAAATTTATATCTTTGACCATCTTCACTCATTTCTTTCATCCCTCAGCCCCCGACTCTGGAAAGCAACAATCTGTGCTCTGTATCTACCAGTTTGTGGGGATTTTTTAGGTCCCACATATAAGTGAGATCATATGGCATTTATCTTTCTATTTCAGAAAGTAAATTTACAAATAAATTTTAGAAATATATATTCTAAAGAAAGAGTAACTCAAAACATTTATGTAAAGAAAATGAAAATAATTATGCGATAGGCAACATAGGAAAATTGAAATATTGATTTCCAGTAATTCAAATTCCAAAAAAATTAGAAAGTATAAATCCGATGCTTATGGAACAAGCATTAACCAGTTCTTCAAAGAAAAGATCTTTAACCAACCATCATGAAGATGGTAAACAGGGTCAGAGGCACTCCACAAACCCTGACTGAACACAAATGCTTGTTCTAGATAGAGTAGTGAACGCAGTGCAGTCTGTAAGAAAACTGAAACATAATAATGTACACCTGAAATTTACACAATGTTATAAGCCAGTATGACCTCAATAAAATAATAAAAAAATAAAATAAAATCCAGAAGTTCATTCACCTAGTAGGTAGTCCTTGTTTTGGGGAACTTTGGTAAAAGTGAGACAATATTTAGCATCCCAATATAATTTAAATCACACAATAAACTTTAGATACCTAGTTTTGTGCCTTGCTGTAATAAATCCTCAATAAATAGAGGCTATTTTACCAGTGTGACATTGACTGAGGTGCTTTTTATCTGTGACAATCCCTAAATAATGCTGCATGTAAAAAAATTGATTTCTGTGTTATTACCAGACACTTCATCACTAGTACTTTAAAAATATCTTACACTTTTTTATTTGACAGTTGAGATTTCCCCTTAAGAGAGAAAATGCACATAATCACAAGGTTATGTTTTATATTTCTACAGTAAGGAGTTAAAGAATGAAGGTCTTTATTTGTGCTTTGCATAAATAATGAAACTGTTAGAAATAACAAGTTAAGTTAATTTACCCAAAACTCCACATTGGAATTTAAGTAATATTTGTATCTGTGCTTTATAATGCTCTCAGTTTGCAGGAGAAAACAATGAAGTGCAAGGAGCCATGATAACCCCTTTCTCAATTGTATCTTGGATTAGGAGATGAGAACAGGAATACCAGATCCCTAATGAATTATCTACAGCCCGCCCTGGTGTTGTAGTGGTTAAAATCCAGTGCACTTACCACATCAACATAGTTCATTTCCTGGTCAGGGAACCAACCATGTGCTGGTTGTCATACTGTGGAGGCTGTGTGTTGCTGTGATGCTGAAAGATATGCCACTGGTATTGGTGTTGGTCGCCCAGGGTGGACAGGTTTCAGTGGAGCTTACAGACGCTACAGACTAAGAAGAAGTACCTGGCTGCCTACTTCTGAAAAAACGGCCATGAAAACCCTGTGACTAACAGTGGAGCATTGTTTGATATAGAGCCTGAAGGTGGGAGGATAGTGTGAAAAGATTGGACAGGGTTCTGCTCTGCTGTGAACAAGGTCACTGGAGTCAGAGTTGATTGACAGCACTAATAAATTATCTATGTGATAAATACACAGTTAATTTTTATAAAATGACAAGAATGGTGTCCTGGTGCATAATGACTATTCTAGTTGTTTGTCATTATTATTGGTATTTGTATTGGAAAGGTTCCTCCAGAGAAACAGAACCAATAGGATTCATGTGTAAATATAGAATGAGATTTAAGGAACTGACTCATATAATTATGGAGCCTGGCAAGTCCAAAGCCTGCAGGGGGAGGTGGGAGGCTGGAGACCCAGGCAAGAGTAGATGTTACATTTCAAGCCCAAAGATCATCAGATTGACAATTCAGGAAAAGCCAATGTTGCAGATCAAGTCAGAAAGTTGTCTGGTGAGGAATTTGATCTGGCTCAGTGAAAGTTAATCTTTTATTCTAGTCAATGCTTCAATTGATTGGATGAGGTTCATGCTGATTATGGGAGGCAATCTACTTTCCTCAAATTTCGATGATTTTAATGTTAATCTCATTCAAAAACACTATCATGGAGATATCAGAATTATGTTTGACCACATGTGTGGGCATTGTGGCCTAGTCAAGTTGATACATAAAATTAGCCATCACAAGGGTCAACTTTCCTTTATGTCATGGTAAAATAAAGAATTATGATAATTATTCAGCACACTGAAGCAATAGAGAAAGGACTAGAGTATCTAAATGGGGTTTGTTCAGACATTTCATTGTTATTTAAATATCATATTATAATAATAAACATAAAATACACAATAATAGGGAAGCTACCTGAATTTTATAAAAATTGCAAAAAATTTTTCTTCCAAATTTGTGATTGGGGAACTTGAGTTTGCTTCCATGAACACAACAGTTTTATCTAAGTTTTTCAGTTAAAATTATTATAAACAAGGCTAATGAATTTTTTTAATAATAATTTGAAAGTTGATTTTTACAGCATTCATATATTTAAAGGAACTGAAATTTAAGTTAAAAATGATATTAAATCTGTTCTTAATCTTCTATTTTTGACAAATGCAATATTGAGATTTGTTGTTACAATGAAAATGGAATTCATATCAAATCTAATGTTTACATATTACTTAGTTCAAAATCAGATGAATCTCTAATTTGCTGAATGTTTACGAGTTGTTAGATAGTCATGTTGCAGCCTAGACATCAGTAAAATGACAACCAGTGGGAAGGTATAGACATATATGATAAATATGAATGCAGATTTAGGAGCCTATGTGGAGCCGCATTTGTCAGGACACTTCACCAGGCCCATCTATCTACGAACTCTTGCTTGACTGCATCTCCATGGGCACCTGTAGTGTGTACTATCCTGCAGCACAATGGCTCCTTTACCACAATAGAGTTGTTGAAGTAGTTGTTCAAATGCCTGACTTAGGCTAAACTAGCATCTTGTAGTGAAGCAGAGAGCAGAGCAGCGGATGTTGGGGTTAGTCTCTGTGGGATGCATGGGGGAGTGCCATCAGACCTGCTCTGTTTAGGCTGCTTTCTGAAGAGTACCTAAGGTTGAAGTTTACCAGGCCAGGGTGGCCAGCTGCCCCATCTTCATCCCCATATTTCTTGGCATATCTACACTTTAGACGCTGATTGCAAAGCTCTTTTTTGTGAGTGTGTGTGTGTGTGTGTGTGTGAAGAAGATTGGCCCTGAGCTGACAGCTGTTACCAATCTTCCTCTTTATGCTTGAGGAACATTGTTGCTGAGCTAACATCTATGCTAATCTTCCTCTATTTTATGTGGGATACCACTACAGTGTGGTTGGACAAGCGATGATAGGTCCACACCCAAGATCTGAACCTGTGAACCCAGAGTGGCCAAAGTGGAATGTGTAAACTTAACCATTATGCCGCCGGAGTGGCCCCTCAAGGCTCTTTTTGTTCACCACTGTTCCCCTAGAAGAACACCTACTACAGAGTAGGTGCTTAAAACTGATGACGAAAAAACAATTCTGGAGATGGATGGTGGTGATGGCTGGATGACAATGTGGATGTACTTAGTGTGACGGAATTATACATTTAAAATATTTAAAATGATACATTTTATGTTATGTGTAGCTGCCCCTGACATAGGAAGGGTTAATAATCACTGGAAAAAGCTTGCCAACAAACTGTGACCCGGAGGTGAGAAGGCCGGTTAGCCAATGACAGGTAAGACCCCCTGGGGGGGCAACCTAAGCCAGGCTGCGGCCGCCCGGGGGCACAGATGGAGAAACGATATCGATATCGGGAGCAAGAGGGACCGTTGCCTGAGACCTTGCCTGCTCTGAGATAAAAATATAGGAGCACAGCAAAAACATGATAATATCAAAACAGAGGCCAAGGGAGGGCTCCTTGAGAAATCACTAAGAATTCTTGGCATTCGCTAGTTACTTCATCCAGAACACCTGTGTATGTTTAACAGATGTAAGCTATGTATATATTGAAATGCTGGTTATAATAAACTCAGAGTGGCCATCAGCCCTCTCCGCGTCTATCCTGATGTGTACATTGGATTGCGACACCGACAGTTATGTTTACTTTACAAAATGCTGACTGTCAGATTTATATAGAATAAGGGAACATGTTCCATCTCAAAGAAGTATCTAGGTCTGTACCTTTAAAAAAAGAGGAAAGAAGAATTTCAAAATGATTTGAAAATGGCTTCTTATGACTTTCATCCTGAAAGTAAAAGCTGTAGTGCCCAGGTGCCCCTACCTACAGATGGAATGATGAGCTATTGAAACAATGATTTCACTCCAGTGAACATTTAAGCCTAGTGAATAGTTACATTATGTCCTTTACAAAGAAATATTTTTCAGCTATTACCAACCTCAACAAAGTTTCTGTAAAACCATGAAAATATTATTTTTTATCATTAAGAAATAAAAATAAAATGTTAAATACATGTTTAAAAGCACCACACAAAGAAAGATGAAAAGAAAGGAAAAAAAGAAATAAATCATCTAAGAGTAACAATTATATTTGTGTGGCGAAAAAAAAAATTCCCTCTACATTTCTGTGTTGTTCAAGCTTTGTATAATGAGTATTTGTTTTAAAACATCTCCTGATAAAGGACCTTGGAATCCTCTTTACAGTGTCTGATTAATTCTCTGTTGCCCTTTTCAAGGATTCTAACTCTCTCCTATTAATTTTATGTTGCGGCTGGGATTTGAGACAAAGTCTCTTTTGACCTATTCATTATTCATTATCAATCAATAACACTATTTTAAGCATTGTCATACCAATGTATAGACTTCAAATATTTAATTTACTATTTGCTGTTGTAAAAGATGCAACCTGCCCCATATCTTATTTTCCCTGGTTTTACACCTGAGCTCCCATGCCACAGATTTTTCCCTTGATGAGGTGTTTCTAAGGGGTCTTAGGAGGTTCTGGGCCTGTGGATCTTCTGGTGGGGAAGACTGTGCAGTGAAGCAAAGGGAAAAGAGCAGAAGGGGGAATCAAGAGTGGGCTAGAGAAGTCAAATGTGTTACAATTTTTATGTAATTTTGTTTCGTAAAATTGAGATCTAAATAATATTCTAGAAAATGTGTAAGTTGGTATGTGGGAAGCCTACGTGCATGAGAACCACTGACAACAATGACAGAGGACCATTAACATTGTCTACACAAGAATAGAATAGTATTGGTATGGGAAGATCACAGGATATGAAGTCAAAGAGCCAAGTTTTAGACATAACTTTGTCACTAACTTTCTGTGCACTCTCCAGAAGCTACCTTGCTTCTAGGACAGCTTCATTTTCCTCATTTATAAAATGGATTTATAACCATTTGTGAGCAATTAAATAGGATTATTTATTAAAGTTAAAATAATATATAAATTTGTTGGCATTTATCACTATTAATCAAAATAACCAGAAATATATAGTCTCTATCGTTAGAAAATTCCCAATCAAATAAAGCATGGCTAATGCATAAATGACTAAAATGCTTGCAGAAATATAATATCCATAAGAAACAAATACATGGTTTGGTGTAGACTCAAATGAAATAAGGAAGAAAACTTCATATTGGTTTATGGCCGTGAATAGTTTCATGGAGGAGGTGATCCTTGAGATTGACAGTGAAGGTAGGATTTGGACATCTAGCAATGATGAGAAGGAAACCAGGTGGAGAGAAGGGCATGAGGATATGACAAAGAAAGGGTCTAATTTAGCTGGGATTTTAAGAAATGTGAAGTAAAGTGGTAGGAGTTATTGATAGAAAAATAAATAGAGTCAGATTATGGCCTAATTAGTTTGTGGAGTTGGGGCATTATTCTTTCCATAGGAAGGCCAACATTTATAACCTGTAGAACTATCCAACTGCAGAGGTGGTTTTGTGTGGGATGGTCAGGAATGAAGAACAACTAGAGGTGAGGGGACCGGGTAGGATCTACTGCAATGGCCTGGTTAAGAATAATAGTGATGACTAAGCAATAATGACAATTGATATGTACTGAGTTCTTACTATGTTCCAGGGATGTTATGGACATTATCTCATTTAATTCTCCACTGCAGGTACTATTATTTAACCTACTGTTACATGTGAAGGAACTGAAACTCAAGAGTTTTAATAACTTGCTCAAGATCAAGAGCTGGTGTTCAAACCAGAGGTGTCCTCGTGCAAGACACATGCCCTTCAATGAAGCAAAGACTTGAATTACAGTCTTTCTTAGAGCTTCTGATCTTTATAAATTAAGTTTGCCAGTTTTTGCTGAGTTGAGATACATTTTTGTTTTGTTTTCTAGGGCAAGGGATCAAACCCCAAGAAGACAGGATCCAAAGAACATTATTGTTGGAAAGTGGCCCTCCCAACTTACATCAATTTACAAAGGTATTGCCCTTCCCCAGCGTCAGTCCTTCTTTGCTACCTGACCTGGATCAGGGCCCAGGAGCTAACTTTCACAGCTGAACAGAAATTATAATCTAGGAAATTTTGTTATTTAAAATCGCCTTGATTGATTAGTTCCTCTGAAACTTGTTTATAAGTAGGACAAAAATTTCTCTCAATTTTAGTAATTGCCCATCCCCCAGCACCCAATCAATGTTAATGATGCCCAAGTCATCTTGTTAGAAAGAGGATCAGTAACCATGTTGGGCCTCGGGGCCTCAGTCTCATACAGGCAAGAATAGTTTAAATTGTCATTTTGCTGTAATAGATTCTCTGAAGAATTAACTACTGATTTCTCAGGCTTCAAACTCCTATATGGTTTTTTTTGAGTCACAGAAATGTTAGAAGTGAAAACTACCTTAGAAATGATCTAAAATGAGCCCTTTCTTTGTCAAGTGAGAAAACTAATAAGTGGAGTTAGAAATTAATCTGCTCAAGGTCCTAGAGTTAGAAGCACAACCATGTTAAGAACCTGGTCCTCCTGATATTTAGGGCAATTACTCCTTGTAGGGTACCATTATACCTGCTCATAAAAAATGGAAAGAAAGAAGGACAGAAAGAGAGAAGGATATGAAGACGAAAAGAAAGCTCAAATAGCTATAACACTAAAAGAGAATAATAAACATTTTATGATTAACTCATGACTATTCCCCAAGGACCTTCCATTAAAAAAATAATAAATAAGACAATTTTGTTCTTGTGGGATTTTAGAAATTTGTGATAGAGAAGTGCAGAATATTTTTTTGAAAAGAGAGTCAGGGCTTCCTGGTACATTCTGATGAAGTCAGTAAGGGGAAGGAAACAGTTCCGAGCACTCAGATAAAAAATGACACTTGCTTTCCTTTTCTCTACCTGGTTACATTTTTTTTTACCAACTTTTAAAACATTTTCCTTGCTTTTTGCTTTGAAATATATTAAATTGGTTTAATCCTCTGAATGGATATAACTATGCCACACACACACACACACACATGCACACAGAATAGAACCAATGCATGGCAGAGCAAACATTTACTAGAAAGGTCCTGAAAAGATAAAATGATAAGTTTGAATAGTTAGATATTACAATGCTAAGGGTTAATGTAAAAATTAAAAGGTTGAAATAAAAAGGCATGTGGAATTATGCAAAACAGTGCTAGGGGAACCCAGTCTTACAGTATATCTAATAATCAACTGAAAGTGAATTAAAGACTTAAATATAAGACCAGAGACATAAAAACTCCTAGAAGATGGCCTGGCCCGGTGGCACAGTGGTTAACTTTGCACGTTCCACTTCTCTGTGGCCCGGGGTTCACCGGCTCGGATCCGGGTTGCAGACATGGCGCCACTTGGCACACCATGCTGTTGTAGGCATCCCACATACAAAGTAGAGGAAGATGGGCATGGATATTAGCTCAGGGCCAGTCTTCTTCAGTGGAAAGAGGAGGATTGGCAGCAGTTAGTTGGGGGCTAATCTTCCTCACACACACACACAAAAACTCCTGGAAGAAAACATAGGGTAAAATATCCTTGACATTGGTCTTCACAATGATTTTTGGTATGACACCAAAAGCACAGAAAACAAAAGCGAAGAACTACATCAAATTAAAAAGCTTTTGCACAGCAAAGGAAACAATCAACATATTTAAAAAGCAACCTATATATTGGGAGAAAATATTTCCAAACCATAGCTCTGCTAAGGAGTGAGTATTCAAAATATATAAGGAACTCAAACAACTAAATAGCAAAAAAGCCAAACAACCTGATTAAAAAATGGGCTAAGAAGTCAAATAGACATTTTTCCAGAGAAGACGCACAAATGGCCAACAGGCATATAAAAAGATTCTCTACATTACTAATCAACAGGGAAAAGCAAATCAAAATCACAGTGAGATGTCACCCCACACCTGTTAGGATGACTACTAGTAAAAAGACAAAAGATAAATTTTGTCGATTATATGGAAAAAAGAGGACCCTTCTGCACTTTTGGTGGAAATGTAAATTGTTACAGGCATTATGGAAAACAGTCTGGAGTTTCCTCAATAAAAAGAACTACCATATAAGCCAGCAATCCAACTTCTGAGTACATATTCAAAGAAAATTAAATTAGTATCTTGAAGAGATATCTGTGCTCCCATGTTCATTGCAGCATTTTCCACAATAGCCAGGATATGGAAATAATCTAAGTGTTCATTGATGCATGAATGGATAAAGAAACTGTGAGATATATAGTGACAATATGGATGAATCTGGAGGATATTATGCTAAGTGTAATAAGCCAGACTTAGAAAGAAAAATACTGCATGATCTCACTTATATGTAGAACCTAAAAAAGTCAAATTTAATGAAGTAGAGAGTAGAACAGTGGTTACCAGGGGCAAGGAAGGGGGGGAAATGAGAGATGTCAGCCAAAGGATATACAGTTTCTGTTATGTAGGATGAATAAGTTCTAGAAATCTAATGTATGACATGGTGACTGTAGTTAATAATACTTTATTTTATACTGGAAATTTGCTAAGAAAGTAGATCTCAAGAGCTCTCAACAGACGTGCAAAAATGATAATCTTGTGTGGAGATACATATGCTAATTAGCTTGACAATCGTAATCATTTCATTATGTATACATAAAACAAAACATCACATTGTGCACCTTACATATATACAATTTTTAATAAAATAAAATTTTAAAAAGATGTTGAATTTTATTCCTCTGTTTTTTATAATGAAAAATAGACGTAATTTGGTATCTACATTTGGTAATAGTTATACTATTTATTGTTTGGTTTGTGCTTTTATATTGAAAAATAATATACGTTCATGGTAAATATTCCAATAAGGTATGCAAATGTATACACAATAAGAAGCGATCATCACAGTGCAGACCTCCAGTTTTCTCCTCTAACATGGATCAGTATTAATAGTTCCTATGTTTCCTTCTGGAGGATTTTTATCCATTTACAAGCGTAAACACGAATATGTCTTTGAATACGCAGGTAAATAGGAAGAAATTGTACACACTGTTCTGAGTATTGCTTTTTTTGATTTAAATGATAACTGGAGATAATTGTGTTTCAACACATTAGTTAACTAACTCAACAAATATTATTCAAGTGCTACTTTTCTAGATTCTGTGCAGGGGGCTATGCTAAAGTAGGATGTAATACATCAGCGAGCAAAACCACACGTGGACCCAGCCTTCTCTGGGTTTAAGATTTAGGGAAGAGACAGGAAACACATATCTGCAAATGCATGTAAATTTTTCAGCATAGTAAGTGCTACAAAGTAGGGGTTCTTGGTCATGGATATTTTGAAGGATATGGATTCTACAAAAGCATTTAGAGCCACAGAACCTGGTTAACAGAAGGTACTTATTGTTGAGCACATATATGGTTACATTAAACGTGTGTTATTACTTGTACACACACAAGATGGCAAAAACTCTTCAGGAAAGGTGTCTTTTCCCTGCTAAGTGGAAGTTAAAATTTATTTTCTGGTGGTTCATGCATGGATAAATAATTACTTAAGAAAGCAAAAGTCAAACATATCATTCATAAACAATATAATTAATTATATTTCATATATTTACTAAAGATAGGCAAACCATTTTTAATTCTGTATTACACAGTTACATTAATACATGCTTGCTACTAAAAAGAGTCTAAAAGTCTGAAGAATATAGCAGAAAAATGAAAATCCCCTTCAAACTTCCCCTTCATGTTCAAGCTCTTTCAAAGTCAACACTCTTCTCATGAGATAACAACCACACTCTCCTAACTTTTTAAATAAACTTTATATTTTTAAAGCAGTTTGAGTTTCACAGTAAAATTTATTGGAAAGTACAGACATAAGTCCTATTAACAGATTTTTCTCCTTTCCATTTGCCTGCAAAAGATATTGTATTATAATATCTACTTACGTTTCCTTTTTCCATAATTAAATTATCTTCCTTGAAGGTAGGTGCTACATTTTTGTTTGTTTTTGACTTTTAACAATTGGAATGCCTGTTTAGTTGTTGGATTTTGAATATATATTTGTTTGATTTTTAAATGAGTCACCAAAACAATTTTAGTCAGGCTGGGCTAGACTAAATTACTTTTCAAGTTCTGGGGCGCATCATCTTTCTGCTAATTGGTGACTTGGAGGGGCAATTTTCTTCCTTCTTTTGGCATCATCATCGCCAAACATGGCCACCATGGTTTGGCAGAAGGGGAAGAGAGAGGATGGATGATATGGATGACTATACATAGGATTTTATTGGGTACTTATATTCCCAGAAATAGAAATAGTGTACATCACTCTTGCTATATCCCATTGGCCAGAATGTAGTCACATGATCCTGGCTTAGCTACTAAGTGGACTGGGAAATGTAATCTTTCTGTGTGTCCAGAAGAGTGAATGGGCTTGATGAACATCTTTCCTGTCTATATTTAGTACAGGGTAAATGTCTTGAGAAGAGGGACAATTTTTTCTCTTTAAGATAAAATTAAATGGAAGGACAAACTATTACCCTACAAATGTTTGCTTACATTGATGCTATTATCACACAGTTCATAATCACTCTGCTCTGATTTGAAATTCTTTCATATGAAGAACAGTAATTCTTAATTTAGGATGTCTTCTTTCTTTTGTTGTCACAATATCAATATAAAACGTTGGTATACCCTTACTTACTTCCTTCTCTTGGCAATGTTTTCATAAGATTTTACCTAAACTTCTTCTTAAAATGAGAATTGACTTTAATGTTTGGCTGACAATTCTTTTCAGCAGTCAAATTTAGAAGGTGAGAGTTCTAAGATACTCTAAAGGAAATTTCACCTAGTTTACCCTTTCTTGCCCAAATTTCTTTGGTAAGATCCATTGCAGGAAGTGTCAACATCACTCTAAAAGACTTTCATTTTGAAGGATACAAACCTGAAACCTGTAGACCAGTGGTTCTGAACCATGGACTCTACTGAAAATCTAATAGACTCTCTTGAACACATAAGCACAGAAGCAAGATTTCTCCTGAGCATTTTCAGGGGGAAATCTTGTACCCTTTGAAGCCCATCTATGTTCTTCTTGGTAAAGAATGGACCCACATTTAGAACTCCTGCTCCAGTATAGGTAGAGAAAACCATTTGGATGAAAAAAGGGGATAAAAGACCGAGTTCTAGAGCACCTACAACACACAGCATGTATTTCTAGGATTTCGGATTATACTGGTTCTGCCATGAACTCTCTTCATGGTCTTGGGCAAGTCTTTCAAGTACTCACAATCACATTAAGCAATTGCTTTGCTCTGTAGTCATAAAAACCTGAACTAGAAGCAGCACAAGGACTCTCTATGTTGTTCACTGTTGGATCTCTGGTGATTAGCACATAATTGAATAAATTGTCCATAGTCACTGTTCAATAAATGTTTGGCCTGTGGGCCAAATGGGACTTGAAATCTTTCTATTTGATTCTATTTCTGATGTGATCTAAAACAGCATCATAAAAAAAAAAGTTGGCCAAAAATAATTTCCTTTGTTCATTCACTCATCTATGAACATTGAGAATGTCCTCCTTCTACTACAATAAACTGGCCTCTGGCCCCTGGTGCCTGACACAGTTGACCAAGTGGCTCGGCCCTCTTGTATTTCCTATGTGGTCCCTAGCAATCCTAGGTGCTCTATGATGTCCTCTGCCTCTTGCCTTACATTAATTCCTGCTCCATCCTGTGCTTCAAGAGTGGGCATGCATGGATGAGCACTGGGAGGGTTGAATTCAGGAAGAGGTCCCCAATCTCATCTGGAGTTGTGGCACACTCTTTCTAAGTCACAGTATAGCAGTGACCTGTAGGATTTATATAGAATCAAATACACCGCACTTGGTCTGACATAGTATTCATTTTATTTCCAAGACTCAGTTATGAATCCTTGAGTATTCCATCAAAAGGCAATCTTCTTTATTGACAAACAAAAAAGCTGTATATATTTAAGATGTACATGATGTTTTGATATACATTTCCTTTGTGAAATAATTATCACAGCCAAGCTAATTAACACATCTATCACTTCACATAGTAACTATTTTTTTGTGAAAGGTAAGAGCACTTAAGATTTACTTTCTTAGCAAGTTTCAAGTTTACAATACAGTATTGTTAACTATATTCAGCATATTCTACATTAGATCCCCAGAATTTATTCAACTTATAACTGAAAGTTTGTACCCTTAAACCAACATCTTCCTCCCCCCCCCCACGGCGACCACCACTGTACTCTCTGCTTCTAGCAGTTTGACTTTCTTCATTCCAGATATGAGTGAGATCCTACAGTATCTTTCTCTCTGAGTCTGGATTATTTCACTTATCAGTATATCCTCTAGGGTTATTCATGTTGTCACAAATAGCAGGATTTCCTTCTTTTTTATGGCTATATATTAATGACTTAACCCATAGTCTTCTACAAATCATCTCTGCCCCCTTGCCCTTGCATTAAGTTTACACAATTAGACTCCCTTTTCCCCAGTGTTGAGTGCTGTGCAAGGAAGCTCCTTGTTCTGTGTGAAATTTGCATTTAAGGGCCCAGATTTGTGTCTTTCTCTATATTCTGTGAAACGACTAGAATTAAAATAAGAACACAGCTTAAGTTCACCTATACACATACCTGTTTTAAATCCTTTAGAAAATGGGGAAGCATATGATTTATTTTAAATCACCAATAACAACAGGAGATAATTTTTTGGAGGGGTGCTAGAGAAGTTGTATTAAGGATAGCTTTCTTCTGTGATTTGCCCCCTCTTGTAAGGTTGGCCTGTGATATGAAAGAGAGCTACTAGGCTGTCTGTTTCATAGTTGCCTCCAGTGTCATCATTTCCACCATGCTTATTCCTGCCCCTGCCTCTTTATTACTGCTGTCGTTTTGAAGATCTGCTCCACACAAAGCCACCTCCACAAGGCTCCTCCACTGTGGCTCTCACTTGACAGCTGTCGCCATGTATTATGGTTCAGTTTTATTCATTTACTCCTGACCAAGTACTAGCTGTGTACTGGAAAGGAGTAAAGTTGTGTTGATGTTTTTCACTGTGGTGATTCCAATGTCGAATCCTTTGATCTGCAGCTTAAGAAATAAAGGCGTTAAAAATGCCCTAAAGAAAATGTTAGATAAAGCAACAATTTCTTAAATGAAAATATTTGGCAAACAACGGCTATATTTTATTTCACAGATTATCTCCTTGCCATTGTTATCAGCCTGTACTCTCAGAAATACATAAAACAAGAAAACAAAAAAATCTTTGGATAATGTTGAAACATCAGTCTGCATCTGTTTTGTTAAGTTGGTACTAATATATTTGAATGTGTTTTTAAAGTAAACGAATCAGGGACATTTGGAAAAACTGCTATGCTGGTCAGCTTGAAATAAAATCTATAAAATTTCTGGGATTATAGAAAGTTGAAAAAGAGCAATTATTTGTATTCTTTTAATTTTCACTTGACAGTTCATAAGTTGCTCATATGTATAATATTGTAATCTTTAAACAGAAATAATAAAATTGATGATGGAATCATTGCCTCATTTAGATGGATTAAATGACTTTATTCAAATCATGTAGTTCAGAGGTGAGAAAATAGGAATGCAAACCAAGAACTTCTCACTCCAAAGGTTCTTACCCCATTTGTTGGGAGACAGAGTCAGTTAGGAGGTCAGAAGTAAAATTTCTACTGTAAAAGTTCTTTGGACCTAATTTATTTTTTCTTTTTGATCCTCATTTCCTGACTTACTGTGATATAAAGATTTCCTTGGCCATAGGTAGAGAAGAAACAAATATCTTTACTAAAGTCAATAAGAGGCTATTCTCCCCTAAAATTAAAGAATTATGTGCCAAAGCGTAGCAGCTGCATGACATAGGCAGAAACGGAGATGTGGATAGAAATAGACAGATAAGAAGAGAAATAGAGAAATTTCAAAAAGCTTCATATCCCTGGAAAGATTCAGAGTGAAAATGTCTACTAGGTGAAGCAATGACTGATAACAATTAGGGTTCTATGAATGTTGATATTTCTTTGGTTGCTCAATGTTGCGTATGAACTAATGAAAAATTGGAGAATATTTCATTATGATGCATCACATTTCCTAATTTTAGTGTTATTTCTACATATAAAATACGGGACTGGGGGCTGGCTCCATCGCCGAGTGGTTAAGTTCACGCGCTCCACTGTGGCGGCCCAGGGTTAGGATCCTGGGTGCAAACACGGCACTGCTCGTCAGGCCACGTTGAGGCAGCGTCCCACATCCCACAACTGGAAGGACCTGCAACTAATGATATACAATTATGTATGGGGGGTTTGGGGAGATAAAGCAGAAAAAAAAAAAGATTGGCAACAGTTGTTAGCACAGGTGCCAATCTTTAAAAAATAGATAATTAAATAAAACTCTTTGAATCAGCTTAAAAAAATAAGTAAATAAAATAAAATATGTGACTGCACCCACATAAAAAAGCCCTAGTGTTAATAAGAAAATATATTAGTTTCCTAGAGCTGTCATAAAAGAATATCACACTGGGTCACAGAAACAACAGAAATTTATTTCTCATGGCTCTGGAGGCTAAAAAGCCAAGATTACAGTGTCAGCAGGGCTACTTTCTTCTGTGGCTTCTTTCCTTGGTTTTCAGATGGCCTCTCTCTTGCTGTATCCTCACATGATCTTTTCACTGTGCACACCTGTCTCTGTTGTGTGTCCAAATTTCCATTTCCTCTTTTTATGAAGGCACCAGTCAGGCTGGTTTAGCGTTCACTCTAACCACCTCATTTTAACTTAATCACCTCTATAAAGGCCCTATCTACAAATTCAGTCACATTCTGAGTTACTGGGCCTTAGGGCTTCAACGTATGAATTCTGGGGAGATACAGTGCACCCCATAACTTCAGGGATTGCCAGGAGTTTCTTGATGAATGAGATAAGGGAGGGTAGCCTAGAAGAGAGAGAAGAGCATATGTCAAGGAAAAAAATTATGAGTGGTATGATATATTCTAGAAAAGTCTAATTAGTAGAACTTTGATTGTGTCATCAGACAAATTTAATGATTCTATTGCAACTTAGATTAAGAGAGTATACTCAATGAAATATTCCTAGTTTCATCTTATCCTAATTCACATATGATATCCATACTCCAAATAAACTCTGATTGAGTCAGTGGAGACTGTAGCACATATTTTTGGGATGCTCTTGGGAAGGAATCCCAAAGGGCTGTTGAGGAAATGCATACACTGGGTCCAAGAGAAAACACCAAAACATCAGAGGAGAGGAAAAAGAGCGTCACTTCCAGGAGTGTCCATCCCTGATCAAGGGTAAGTAAGTGAGATCAGGAGCAGCTAAGTGGTTTGGACTCTCTGTGACCCCAACTGTGATTAGAGGGTATATATAGTCTGACCTGGGTCTCAAAGGATTGTTGTTATGTCAAACACACATACACACACACACACACACACAACTACCCTACATAGGACTCCCACCAATTGTATATGTAACCCTTATGTAGAAATCAAAATTCAGTGTGGTAGTTATGCTGGGTCATCATATATTCATTTACACAGTAGAGAAATCAAGAGAACATAAAAGGCGGCATGCTTTTTCACTCTAGCGGTTATGGTACTCTGTGTTGTCCGAAGTACTAACGGTATTTTACTTCTTTGTACCCATTTTCAGGTGTTAGTTGGACAAATTTTTCTCGAAATTTTAATTATTCTAGTGAAGTAAGCAGGGAACAGAACTTCTAAAGGGGAACACACAACTTGAGAAGTGTTCAATATGGAATGCTTAGCATGATTGGCTCTGACATTTTCTGTGTCTTTTATTTCACATTCACATTTTCATTGCAGTTTATTTCAAATGCAGAACAGATTTTAGTCTATCTTGAAGGTTATGAGTTTAATAATTATGAGTCCTCTCTTTATGTACTCTTCCTTCCTATTAGTAATAACTACACTGAGTCAGGAAAGTCCACGTGAGAGTAGATTAGTCCTGAATAGTTTGAACTAGGTTAGTAGTAGACAATACTTTGGGAAAAATAGGTTCAAGATAAAAAGGTAATTATCCATTTATTTATTCTGTAAATATCATTCAGTGTGAATTAGTTATTAGAAATGTTCTATATACTGAGATACAGCACTAAACAAAACAAAAAATCTCTTTGCTCCATGGTTAATGCATTCTGGTAGGCAAAAGTGGACAATAAACTTAATAGACAGGAGTTAGACAATGGCAATAGGTCTGGGGAAAAATAGGGCAGAGAGTGAGTAGAAAAAGGAGGATGGGAATTGTTGGTCGGAAGAGGGCATGGAATTTAAAATAGTGATGAGGATGCGTATCAGTCAGAAAACGACATTAAATAAGACTTAAATAAGATGAGAGTGTGAGCCTGGCAAATATCTGGGGGATAGTTTGGCAGCCAGAGGAATAATCAGTTCCAAAATCTTTGATGCTGGGGAAAGGCTTGCATTTTTGAGAAACAGTGAGAAATTCAGCAAAGTTGGAGCAGAATGAATCAAAGGGTGAATCTTAGGAGATACCGAGCTATAGGTAAGGGAGGGCTATCTCTTGGAGGAACTTTGGCACATTGTATTGAATTTGACTTTACCTTAGAATAAATTGGAAGGATTTAGGGTGGTTTAAAGAACAGGCTGAAAGTGACTTGCCTTATTATATTTTTCTGTGAAGGAAAAATACACTGACTGATATATTGAAAATACGCTATAGAGGGACAAGTGTGTAGACCAGTTATAAGGCTATCATAACATTCTTGGCAAAACATAATGATATTTTAGATCAGAGTGGAAGCAGATGAACTGGTGAGAAGTGCTTAGTTTCAGGATATGTTTTATAGGTATGGATGCCAGGATCGCTTGGAAGATTGAAGAGGAGATAAAAGAGAAAGTGGATAGGTTGTTTCCTAATTTGTGTCATGGGAAACTGGAAGAATAGATTTATTACCTGATACAAGAAATGAGCAGATTGATCAAATTTGGGGAGTGAATATTAGGAATTCAGCCCAAACATGCAAAGTTTGAGACATTTATGACTCAGCTCTTATAATTATAGAATGCTAGCACAGAAAATAAACTTAGGTAACTTTTAGAGGTAGAATTTTTAATTGAGAATCATAATGATAAAACCTATGGATAGATTTCTGGGGATTTTTGAACACTCTAAAATTGTGTGTACTTATACATATGTGCAGTTTGGAGGTTGGGGACAAGAATCATTGCCTCTATCACATTCTTTAAAAAGTCTATGATCCCCAAAATTTAAAAGCCATTAAAATTTTAGATAAAGAAACAAAGGAGTACCGTTGTTAGAGAATGTACACAAGTTCACACGATTGATTTTTAGGGAAACAAGAATCAACATGCAAATATTAAATGAAAAGAAAAATGTTCTTGTCTTTGGTAGATTCCATCTCTCTTTTCAACTAAGATGATGATATTTCCCCATGTATCCAAGCATATATGTATATATAAGGATTGTTACTCTATTCTAACACCCCATATCGTTGTAGATGATGTTTCTATTTTTATCTTTATTATGGGTTTTATATCACATGTTAACTTGGTGTCATAGAAGGTGGCTACTGGAAAAGGATCGACCAATTTTTCATGTGTATGAAATTACGTTCCAAAGAGGACCTTTGATACTCTTAAATGCACCCTGGTGATTAGTATCAGGCTGCACCTCTATCACGATTATCCTCGATTCAAGGCCAGTGACCTATGCACTTCTAAGCCTGCCACTTATTTATCAAATTGCATGCGAGTAGGTGACAAAAATATTAACTTTCAGGATTTTAGAAAGATTCTGAAGGACACCACGCTTCTGGATTAAATTATTTCCTTGTAGAAAAGTGGCTTTATTTATTTTTTCCTCAAGCTCAGATTTTATAAATAAATCAGGTATTACTTATTCTTCTGAGAATAAAAATAGTTAACATCAGTTACATATATTTTCTGGACATACTCTGTGTGACGCATTTGATCTACATAGCACTGACATTTTTCTTACCTTATAAAGGTAAATGAATGTGGGCTGAATGTTGTTAAAGACTTTCCCAAGATTGCAGAGCTACCAATGGGTAGAATCATGATTTGAGCACAGGTGTCATTTAAATTGTGCAATTATGTAAGTGTGCCTATGCCAGACCTGTCTCCTCTCAACTGGGCTTGCTCATAGGTTTGTGTTTAGCAGTTAGCTCAGCTGGGGGCTGGATGATGAAGAATGGACCCACTAACATGTCTTGGGGCCAGCTTGCTTTCGGCTGGGGTCACAAACAGAGAGCAAGCAGATGTCTCATTATGCAGCAAGCTAACCGAGGATTATGTACGTTGTGGTGGCAGGATTCCAAAAGTGAGAAGAGAAGTGTGCAAAGACTTTTGAGACCAAGGCTTAGGCATCTGTATGGCAATGCATATGCTGTAAACTCTTGGCCTAAACAAACAAGAACATGGTAGACTCCATGGGTAAAACAATAAAATCTACTTTTGAAATCAAGAAATCAGTAAAGAGTTGTAGCCTTTCTTTTGCTATACTTCTCATACATTATTGGTTTGTGGTTAATTTAACTCTTTCTCTTTCAAATATTAGATATTTCATTCAAAATATAATGTGATGTGGTTGTGATAAAATTATGTTTCACACAGAAGTTAGAATGGTGACTATATCATTCTCTTAACTAAATGTTCTAAAGCTCTCATCAAATTGATTTATCCACTCCTTCCAAGACTTTGTAGTTTCTTGTTTAAAAATAGAGAGGGGATGCTTTCATTACCAACTGGTACTTTGAAAGGATCTTATCTTTAAGAGTTTTCTACTATTTTGAAGTTAAGTTATTATATAAATACACATTACTGGCCAGAAGAGAGGTCGAGACTGAAAATCTTTGAGTCTTGTCTATCAAGATAAGGTCCGGATTTATACAATCCCTAGCAATTCTATCTAGAAGTTTGAACGACTCTCTTTCCTGCCTTTACCCTCTGGCAAAGCTCTCTCAGCAAGTAATAGAGAATTGAAGATTTCAGAATGATTCCAGTTAAGAGGCGACTTTTCCTCCCCTTCAATCCATTCTCTGATCTGAAGCAAAAATAAACTTTAAAAAGGTAAATCTGATGATGTTACTTCCTCATAATATCAATGGCTTCCATTTTTGTTGGTTTGAAGGACAAAATGCTTAATATGGCCTTCCATAAGTCCTGTGAGCTAACTCTTGTGGCTCATCCCTGGTTCTCCTCTCCATCCTAATCTTCATTTAACCTCTTCAGCTCCTTGAACTCGGCAGACTCTCTCAAGGGAGAGTTCTGTTATATGGTCTGTCTTCTCACAGAACTGCTATCCCTTCTCTCATTATGGTGACAATGGGATGGCATCGGGCTCATTTTTCAGGTCTCATTTAAGATATTTTCTTCAGAGAAGAATTTGAGCTTAGGCTAGAAATTTTTAATTATCAGCTATTTGCCTCTTTAGAGGGTAACAGTAGAGGAGTAGTATTTGACTCTGTCCTGATATTTCATTTTTCCCCAAAGTATATTGTATTAAGAATGAACTTAGTAAGTACCAGATATGTTTCCTCGTATAGATAAGTGATAACATAGCAGAGAAAGTTCATAATAACTACCAAGATGGTGGCTGTAACCCATGATTTTATACATTATCAGTATAAAAAACATACATTTTTGCCAAGATAAGTCTATTCAATCTCCATCATATTCTGAAAAAAGTTGTGTTGTACAAATGTATAACAGCATAGCACCATAATTGTGAAGCTCACAGGATGTGTTAGAATATTATGGGAAATCAACATCTGAGTAATATATAGTCTCGTTGAAGTCCTAAATAGATGTGGACAAGTGGTGAGAGAGAGGATTATAAAGGTAAGTTAGAGTCCGTTTATAGAACCTTGTGTGCATGCCTAAAGCATCTGTCCTTTGTGTGCTAATGAGAAAAGATTCATTATATACTAGTACAAAAATGAAATGGTCTTCAGGACTCCAAGCTTCATTTACCACTGTGTCATCAACAAAGTCACATCCTCTCTGAACACCCTCACCTACATTTGAAAGATTAAGATACCTCATCAACTAATAAGTGGGAACAGTAGAACTTGAGGTAGAAAACTTGAATTTGCCTTCTAGTTACAACATTGACTCTGGCTTAGCTCAAAGATAAATGTCTTAAACATGGAAGTAAATCACAATCCTGTTGGTTTTAGCCTTCTCAGACTTCCTTTATACCTAGGGGGAAGGTCGGCCCTAATCCTGTGATGTTTGAAATTAGATACCTCCTCTTAGCTTCTCTCTGACAGGTCTGGAACTTCAACTTTGAAAGATTCATGATGTCTCAATATATCCTTGACACTAAACAATTGGTTCTTCCTAATGTTCAGCATCTACTATATGAAAAATGCCCTCAGCAATGTATGTAACTCTCATATAAACTAGAGAATAGTGCAAAAAACAGTAATGTTTAAAAAAATATTTTTAAAGCTCTTTTTTAATAGGCAAGGAAATTCAGTAGTCACAGGATTATAGGATTGTCTTAGCCAGGAGAATAAGAGAGAAAACAATTCACCTATAAAAGACATAAATGACTTAACAGTGGGAGCATATATCCTTGATAAAGATAATCCTGGGTTAAAATACCAGCTTTGCTGTAGACTAATTATGTGATGTTGAAAATATGTCTTAAACTTAATGAGGATCATGATAGTACTTGCCTTATAAAGTGTGGAAAGTGTTGAGTTAAGTATAGGACTCAGGATACCATCTGTACTCAGTAGTAATATATGCATTTTTCTATTTGTACTAATATTAGCAGTAGTAGCACAGTATATGGGTTTTTGTATAACTACCAACACAATGCCTGACATAAATTCTCAATAATACATGAAGGATACTCAAATTCATTGAACACTCATTACAAACACAACATCAGGATCGGGGTTTTAATACATAGATTATTTACTCAATTAGACAACCTGTCAGGGAGCTTCATTTTTCTCATCTGTTTGAGAAGACTACGGGACTTGTCATGCATTAAACAATTAGTAAGCAAAAGTCCTAATTCCAAAATCAGATTATACTCCAAATGCAGTGGTTCCCAAGTCAAAATCTGAAATTATATCATGCTGGGGGCTGGCCCCATGGCCGAGTGGTTAAGTTCATGTGCCCCACTGTAGGTGGCCTAGTGTTTCGTTGGTTCGGATCCTGGGCGCGGACATGGCACTGCTCATCAAACCACACTGAGGCAGCGTCCCACATGCCACAACTAGAAGGACTCACAACGAAGAATACAGAACTATGTACTGGGGAGCTTTGGGGAGAAAAAGGAAAAAAATAAAATCTTGAAATTATATCATTCTGGATAATAATGGATAAAATACATAAGCCTCTACTAATTGTTGACTTAATTGATACCTTTGTTTATTTCTTCCAATAGAATAATACTAAATGTATTTTTTCTAATAATCTTTATCAGGCTTTCTCCTCTGTTGATATTAAAGTTGGAAATCGCACCATCCTGACTGAATTGATCTTGGTGAGCTTCTCAGCAAATCCCCACGGCAGCTGATTCGTTTGGAATATTTCTGATGCTCTACTTGACAAGCTTGTCAGGGAACATGACCCTGGTTATCTTAATCTGAATTGATTCCCGCCTGCACATGCCTATGTAGTTTTTTATTGGCAATCTGTCTTTTCTGGGTTTCAGGTATACCTCTGTGTATACTCCCCAAATCCTGGCTGTTTGTGTCTCAGAAGATAAATGCATTTCCTTGGCTGGATGTGGAGCCCAGTTTTTACTTTCCTGTGCTGTAACCTACACTGAGTGCTATTTCCTAGCAGCCATGGCCTATAATCGCCATGTGACCATCTGTGACCCATTAATTTATTCTAGTATGATGTCCCATTCTCTCTGTACTGGACTTACTGCTGGCTCCTATGTAGGAGGGTTCTTGAATGTCATAGCCTATCCTACTAAGAATTTATGCCTGAGTTTCTGTGGTAAAAATATCATTGACCACTTCTTCTTTGATGCACCACCATTGGTAAAAATATCTTTTGCAGAAACTCATGTCTATGAAAATGTCCGACTGGGTGTGATGGGCTTCACAGTCTACCATAGCATTCTTACCATCCTGATTTCTTATTTCAACACACTTCTGGAAATCCTAAGGTTACGAACAGCCTCAGGAAGCCACAAGGCCTTCTCCACCTAATCTTGGTCATGCTTTTCTATGGATCCTTGCTCTTCATGTATTCAAGGCCAAGTTCCACCTACTTCCTGGAGAAAGACAAAGTGGCTTCCCTGTTCTACACTGTGGTCAGCCCATTGCTCAACCTTCTCATCAATAACATGAGAAACAAAGATGGCAAATAGGTCTTCTGGAAAGTAATGCAGACCATAAACCCACAGAGATGAAGGTTATCTTTCTGCAGAATGCTCTAAAATTATTTTCCAAACATTTGCTTATACACATATTTGAAAACATCACAATATTTCAGGTAAATTCAACAGACCATACTTAAAACTATGAACCATTGAAGAAACCACTCTTAACTGTTTATTATGATTTTGCTATAATTACATATTTTAAACCTACAATGTTGTGTTATTTAATGTCCCCCAATATGAATACTTTGCAGTACTTGATTTTTTTAAATTTTATCCTCTTGATTGTCTTTGGGAGGTTTGGAAAGAGAAAAGAAGAACTGGATGGCTTTTGTGCGTATAGTTTGACATTAAAGTTTGACAATAAAACTTTGTTGTGTGGAGAAAATATTCAAAATGGTTAAAATGGTGTAAATTTGCTCAAGATTTTTCAAATATTTCTTCATAAAACATTCCCTGCAAATTCCTTCATAAAGCTCTAATTGAGTACATAGAAAGTATCTTTGTAAACCTCCTGCATTCAATATCAATTTACTATTAGGCAAAATCTTTAAGAGTTGTTTAGATTACCAAATAAAACACCAGAAAAATAAAAAACAAAACAAACACTTTCCTAAGGCCATAGAGAAAGATGTGTCTTTAGGATTGTATATTACCATAAAAGAGTGATCTCTTCTACATAGAATGAGTACTCTGCCATCCTGGTTCTCATTCCATAACGCAATGTATTCCCTATGAAACAAAATAACATCAAGAGGATAAAACTGGAACAAACAAATCAACAAGCAAAAACCCACTATATTCTAGACTCAGTGCTCCTTTTGCCACCCCCCCCACCAGAAGATTTTAAGTATGAAGAAACTTAAAGCTCAATATTCAGTATGTGGCAGGTTTAGTTGATATTTTTTTTAATACTTTTTATAACAACACTGCAAATTAAGGATCATTAGTTGCACTTGACAAGTGATTAGTTTGAGCCTAAGAATTTAGAAGTTTGTTACTCAAAGATTATAGCTATTGTAATGAGCCTATTTATAAAATGCACAAATTTAAATTTTAGAACAAATAGTTATAGCCATTTCACCATTTGTATTAACTCAACATTTGTCACCTTTCTTTTCATCTGCACTTCTTATCTAACACATCAATGCCCTCTCTTTTTTCATCACAAAACTCGTAATATTTCTTATTGTTTTACTACTACAGAAGCTCTGTGGGTATGGGGCAAGAAGGATTTGGGGTGTATTGCACAAGCCTCAAGAATCCAAGTACATTTTCTTCACAGTCCCATAATGCCCATTATGTACAGAAACAAAACTGGGTCAATCTCAAGGTAGATAGTTAAGTAAAATGTAAGCCTTTGAGATCCCATAAGTAATATATACACTTCTATTTTGCAATAAACCCTGATGCTGCTTTAAAAACTATGTTAATATAAAATTGAATCTAAACTACACAGTATAGATTATAGTTTGATCACTAAAACAAAACAAATACAAAGAAGTAAAATCTCTTTCATTGGATTTTTGTAAAGAGAAAAAAAAAAGTATTTTTCAATCCAGTTCCCCAACCTCCCATGGAAGGAGTTTAGTTTCACTGATCACTGATTTCAGTAATTCACGTCAGTTTAGACTTAAGATTGTGTTAACCTGAAAAGTTTCCTCACGGCGTCTTTCACATCTTTATTCCTCAGACTGTAAATCATGGGGTTCAACATGGGGAACACCACAGTATAAAATGTAGAAACCATTTTGTCCCTCTCAAGGGAATAGCTGGAACTTGGACGAGAGTAGCTGTAGAGAATGGTGCCATAGTATAACGTGACAGAAATCAGGTGGGAGGAGCATGTGGAGAAGGCTTTGAGGCGGCCCTGGGTGGAGCGGATCCTCAAGATGGCGCCAATGATGAAGAGGTAGGAGGCCAGTATGAGCACTGCAGGTGCAATGGCGTTGGAGGCCAGGACGAAGTACAGCACAGCCTGGTAGCTCTCTTTCACATCACAGGACAACTTCACCAGGGGTGGGACATCACAGAAAAAATCATCAATGACATTGTCACCACAATAGTCCATTGTGAACGTGTTGCTTGTGAGTAGTATTGCACTGACAAAACCTCCAGTATAGGAATACATAACCAAACAGATGCACAATCTCCTTGACATGGCCTGAGCATAAAGCAGGGGGTTGGAAATGGCCACATAGCGGTCATAAGCCATGGTAGCCAATAAATAACACTCACTATACCCAAGCCCAGCAGAAAAGAAGAACTGAGCTGCACAGCCAGCAAAGGAGATGCTTTTGTCTTCAGAAATGCAGGTCGCTAGGATCTTTGGGGTGTAGACCGAAGAAAACCAGAGATCTAGAAAAGACAGGTTCCCAATGAAAAAGTACATGGGAGTTACAGCCTGGAGTCATTACAGATCAACATTATGAGTGTGGTATTTCCTACCACAGTCACAGAATACACACCAAGGAACACCACAAACAGGACGAGCTGCATCACAGGGTCTGCTGTGAAGCCCACCAGGATGAACTCTGTCACTGTCTGATTGCTTCTTTCCATGCCTATAGGGAATCTCATCTAAAAGAAGATAAAATGAGATTTCAGATTGAATCGCTGTACTGAATATACAGAAGATATGCTAAATAAACATCATTATATCACTGGTAACCCTTGAAGTCTAAGATCCAGCAATGCCACTGCTTGTTTTAGAAAAAGTTTTCATTTTCCCATGAACACCTCAGAATTTACAATTATAAGTTGTTAATAGATAAACTTAGCTACATATAAATTCTTGAGTTTATATGAGCATGCATTGAACTTGACCGCATCAAACAGAATGCGGTTAGGAGTTCTCTGCCAACGGGAGCTAGGGGAGAGGTTTTTGTAGAGAAGTGGAAGCAAAGCAAGTAAATTAATGGATTGGCTCTGGCTTATGCAGTTGCCTTATTTGGGAAAACCCAGCTGGCTGTTTGTGACTGGTTGTTCTTAAGTTTTGTTTTCTCAGATTCAAGTGCATTGACTGTGTTTTAGGTTCTGGTTTGCTGACATAGGCTATGAAGGTATAAGATCCATCTCAGTGTAATGGCCTCCTTTTTAATGACTTTAATAATATTAAATTCCAAGTTTCCAAAGCTGCTGATTACGTTTTCCTTTAGGAACAAACGTTTCACTAAAGGGAAGATGAACTTATAATTTCTATTTTCTTGCACTTTGGTCTTCTTTATCATGTCAATTTGCTGTTTTGCTAAAGGTGTGACTTCTTAGCTTCAAAAGTTATGTATTTATATCTGAAAAATTGGACTCACCCATTTTTTTAAAGAATGAAGTATTTTTCTATCAGTGCTTTCTTCTGTTGGGACATTCTATAGCTACTATAAATTCATATCTCATAATAGTATTTATAGGGATAAGAAAATACTCAGGAGATTATAAGGAAAAAAGAGGAGATATACAGAGCTTTGGAAAAAATATGTACAAAAGATGATATGTAATGATGGGATTATGAAGTACATAGAATTCACTGTATTTTATACATATAATACAGTAAAAATGTAATATATTACAATATCCTAAGAGTCAATTTTGAATGTAAATAATATACATACGTACACTACATAAATAATGTAGTACTAGAAACTTATACTTTATTTAATTTTTATTGCTTTTGTTGGTTTTATTATTAATGAATTTAACCTTAACAAGAACAATTATGCAAAAAATGTGTGTCTTAGGATATGAAGATAAAGCCTCTAACATGTGAATTAAGCAACTCACCTAAAATTCTGAGCAAGACCATCACTTCAACTGAATTCAAATATGCCTGTCCCAGAATCATTTGTATCAGTTTCTGCATCCCCATGGGGGTAGATCCCTACGACCCTCAGGATTTCAGAGTTTGGGAAATAACTTACATAGCAATTAAAGAAAATTAAATGTTGACAAATTGGTTGTTATTTAATAAGATGAGGAAAATTTTTTAAGGCTACGAATCCCTGGTGAAAATGTAATTAGCTATAATTTGCATTCTCATTCTTTCTTGAGTTATGTAGATGCTAAAATAAAGACGTGTGCACATAAAGTCCATATACTATACATATATATATATATATTCATATGCTTAAATCTGTATATTAAAGCACGTAAGTTGAATGATACTGATATTTTTGTTATATATTGAAGACTTTTCCTTTGTCCCTCTAAAATGACAGAAACTTATTCCTTCACAGTTCTGCAGGTCAGAAGTACAACTCAATATAACTGGGCCAAATTCAAAGTGTTACCAGGGTCATACTCCAGAGGCTACAGCGGAGATTTTATTTCTTGCCTCCTCTGGCTTCTTGTGGCTATTGACATTCTTTGCAGTTGTATCTCCTCAATCTCTGCTTCTGAGCTTCCACTTCCTCATCCACTTGTGTCTATAGTTAAATCTCCCTCTGCCTCCATAATATAAAGATACATAGATATGTATACATATTTTTCAGTTATTTTATTGAGGTCATAATGGTTTATAACATTGTGTAATTTCAGTTGTACATTGTTATTTATGTTTCTGTATAGACTGCATCATGCTCACAACCAATAGTCTAATTCTTATCTGTCACCATATATTTGTGCCCCTTTACTCTTGTCACACACCCACTGACCCCCTTCTCCTCTTGTAACCACTAATCTGTTCTCTTTATTCATGTGCTTCTTTAACTTCCAAATGTGAATGAAATCATGTACTGTTTGTCTTTCTCAATCTGGCTTATTCCCCTTAACACAATACTCTCGAGATCCATCCATGTTGTTGCAAATGGGATGATTTTGTCTTTTTTATGGCTGAGTAGTATCCCATTGCGCATATATATATATATATATATATATATATATATGTATACATGGCATTTTCTTTATCCATTTGTCAGTTGATGGGCCCTTGGATTGCTTCCATGTCTTGGCTATTGTGAATAATTCTGCAATGAATGTAGGGGTGTATAAGGCTCTTTTAATTGTTGATTTCAAGTTCTTTGGATAAGGCATGGGAAAAAAGAAAAAAAAAGCAAATGGGACTACATCAGACTAAAGAATTTCTTCAAGGCAAAGGAAACTAGGAACAAAATTAAAAGACAACCCACCAACTGGGAGAAAATATTTGCAAATCATATTTCCAACAAGGGGTTAATTTCCATAATATATAAAGAACTCATAAACTCAACAACAACAAAAACAAACAATTCAGTATAAAAATGGGTAGAGGATATGAGCAGACATATAAGGATATTTTTATTGCATTTAGGGCTCACGCTGATAATCTACCCAACTTAACATAATACTTCTTTTCTCATATAACGTAACATTCAGAGATTTCAGGAATTAGAACATGGATATCTACTGGGGCCATTATTCAACCTGTTATATTCCCTGTAACAATTTAGTTTTTCCAATTTAGTCTTATTTTGTTTGCTTTTTGCTTAGTTTTGTTTTTGTTTTGCCATTGATTCTATAGTAAAGTCAACCAGATTGTGAACACAATTATCAATTGATTAATATTTTCACATTCTTTGAGGGTAAATTTGAGGGTCAAACAAGTAGCTATGTTCTCAAATTCCTATTATCTAACTAGATCTATTATTTTATTACTTATTCAAGTTAGACATTTTCTTCTTTATGCAAAAGTGTGTTCTTGGTTTTGTGGACAAAAAGTTGAATAAAATATAGCTATTATCTTCCCATAAATTACAGTAAAATGCACCTCCAAGGATATTCGAAATTATGGTTAGAATATTATGTGTGCTTTTTCATATAATTCTCTGGTAAAGGACAAAAAGATTCAAACATATAAAGAGAAATCATTGCATCCTTTCAAATTCCCTTTTTTATATCTTGTACAATTTCCACAGTCACTCTAAGTGCAAACAGAAGAGAAGATACATAAATCAACCCCTCCAAAATGTTTAAGAATATAAGGTTACACACACTGTGTTTGTGTATAATTCTTGATCTCTCAGGCAACATAGAATAATTTCCCACTTATCCAGCAAGGATGATACCCAAATAAGCATAACCATGTCTCAAAATTTACAAAGTAACTGCATCAGTTGGGATTTTCAATGATCTACAATGGCAAATGATGAGGTGCTGATATACTGAGATCTTAAGTCATACATATTTATTTCTCTTTTCACAGCGAGGACCCATAGAAATGCCAAATCAGTGGATGAACAAAATTTCACCAAAGTAAAAGAATTCATACTTTCGTGCTTCACAGCAGACTTGTAGTTATAGAAAGTACTCTTTTTCATTTTCCTCATCGTTTATGTCATCGGTCTCTTGGGGAATATTACTTTGATTTCTCTGATCTATGCTGATTCTTGACTCCACACACCCGTGTATTTCTTCACTGGAAACTTGTCGTTCCTGGATCTCTGGCGTCCTTCTCTCTATACCCCTAAAATCCTGATGACCTGCATCTCTGCAGACAAAAGCATCTCCTTTGCTGGTTGTCTGGCTCAGTTCTTCTTTTCAGCCAATCTGTGGTATAGTGAGGCTTACCTGTTGGCTGCCATGGCTTATGACCATTTTGTGGCCATCTCTAACCCCTTGCTTTATTCCAAGGCCTTGTCCCCAAGGTTATGTACAGTCTTGTTGCAACTTCATATGTCAGTGGCTTTATTAACTCAGTAATCATCACCAGCAAAACATTTACCCTGAGCTTCTGTGGCAAGAAGATCATTGATGATTTTTTCCGTGATCTGCTCCCTTTGGAAAGTTTGCCTGTAATATGAAGTATAGCTACCAGGCTGTATTTTATACTTGCCTCCAATGTCATCACTCTCATCATGCTTATTCTTGCCTCCTACCTTTTCATCATTGCTGCCATCTCAAAGATCCACTCCCCCTAAGGCCACCTCAAGGCCTTCTCCACTTGTAGCTCTCACTTGACAGCTCTCACCTTGTACTACAGTTCCATCTTCTTCATTTACTCCTGACGAAGTGCTAGCTATGTATTGAAAAGGGATAAAAGGCATTGATGTTCTATACTGTGGTGTTTCCAAGGTTGAATCCCTTGATCTATAGCTTAAGAAATAAATATTTTAAAAACACCCTGGATAAAATGTTAGATAGAGAAAAGTTTTCTTAAATAAAAATACTTGGTAAACAATGGCTGTATTTTATTTTTGAGAATATCTCCCTGTCATTGTTACTGTCCTGTACTCTCAGAAATACATAATAGAAGAAAACAAACAAAAAAATGAAGGGATAATGTGAAAACATCAGTGTGCATTTGTCTGTTGAAGTTTTTACCAATGTATGTGAATGAGTTTTTTAAATAAATGAGGATGGTCCACTTAAAAAACTTCTATACCTGCTAGCTTGGAATAGAGTATGAAATTACTGGGATTTTTCCAAAATAGAAAGAGAATGGATTTTTAAAATAATTTTCACACAGTTCATTAGTTGCCTATATAGAATATATTTTAATCTATATGTGGGAATGATGAAAGTAGTTATGGAAAGATTGTCAGGATTAGATAGATTAAATTCTTTCTTCAAATTATGTAGTTCATAGTTGAGAAAACAGGAATGCAAACCCCCAGAACTTCTGAATCCAGAGACAATCACCCATCTGTTGGGAGAAAGTATGATTCAGGTGGTCCTAAGTAAAAAATCTACTATAAAGTGATCCTAGAAATAAATATTTTTTACTTATTTTCAGTTTTTCTTGCCATGATACAAAGATTTCCATGACAATAGATCAAGAAGGAATATATATCTCTACTTACAGTCACTGACAGCTTGCAATAAAAGAATATTTTCTCCAACCATTAAAAAATCAAATTATAGACCAACGTTACCTCAACAATAATGACAACAAAAGAATTACGGGGAAAAGTATGGCAGCTGAATGGAATGGGCAGATATGGAGATGTAGACAGAAATAGATAAGAAGACAAATAAAGAAATTTCAAAAAGCTTTACATGCAAGAGCAAATTCAGAGTAAAAATTTCTATTAGGTGAAGCAATGACTGATAACCAGGTTCTATGAATGTATTTCTTTGCCTGTTCACTGTTATGTGTGAATTAATGAGAAGTTAGAGAATATTTCATTACAGTGTGTTGCATTTCTTAATTTTAGTAGTCCTTTTACACATAAAACATGAGATTGTGGGGGCCGACCAGGTGGCAGAGTAGTTGAGCTGGACACACTCTGCTTTTGCAGGGCAGGTTTGCAGGTTCAAATCCCAGGTACACCCCTCATTAAGCCATGATGTGGAGGCAACCCACATACAAAGTGGAGGAGGATTGGTACAGATGTTAGTTCAGGGAAAATCTTCCTCAAGCAAAAAGGGAAATATTGGCATCAGATGTTAGCACAGATCCCATCTTCCTCACCAGTAAATAAATTAATTAATTAAATTTTAAAAATATCATGAGATTACAACAAGATAAAAAAACCCTAGTGTTGAAAGGCAAGTATATTACTTTGCTAGGGCTTCCATAGCAAAATACCACAGACTGGGTTATGGAAAGAACAGAAATTTGTTTTCTGACAGTTCCAGAAGCTAAAAGGCCAAGATTACGGTGTTGTCAAAGTTGATTTCCTCTGAGGCCTCTTTCCTTGGTCTGCAGATGGGCTCCTTCTTGCCATGCCCTCAAATAGTCCTTTTTTATGTTTTCATCTATCCTTGGTGTTTTTTTGGTGTGTTTTAACGTTCCTTTCTTCTTTTTTTTTTTTTGTTTGAGGAAGACCAGTCCTGAGCAAACATCTGCTGCCCATCCTCCTCTTTTGCTGAGGAAGACTGGCCCTGAGCTAACATCCATGCCCATCTTCCTCTACTTTATATGTGAGATGCCTTACCACAGCATGGCTTGCCAAGCAGTGCCATGTCTGCACCCAGGATCCAAATCAGCAAACCCCAGCCACTGAAGCAGAAGGTGCACACTTAACTGCTACACCACCCGGCCAGCCCCCCTTTCGTCTTTTCATAAAGACATCAGTCTGATTGGTTTAGTGTTCACGCTAACCACCTCATTTTAACTTAATCACCTCTATAAAGACCCTATCTCCAAATATAGTCACATTCTGAGTTACAGGGCATCAGGACTTCAATATATGAATTGTGATGAGATAAACTCGACCTATAACACCAGATAGGAGTCCTGATGAATGAGACAAGACGGAGTAGCCTAGAAGAGAGAGAAGAGCATTTTGCAAGAAAAAACTTATGAAAAATATGGTACATTCTAGAAAACTCTAATTAGTACAATTTGGAGAGTTTCTATAATCAGACACACTTAGCAATTCTATTAGGACTTAGATCCATTAAGAAAATCAACGTTTAATGAAATGCTCCTTAGTTCATCATATCCTAATTAAGATATCATCCTCATATTCCAAATGAATTCTAATTGTTTCTTGGACAATAAGGTACATATATCTGAACTTGTGTGGAAAGTGTCTCAAAGGGCTGTTGAGAAAATAGATGTATTTGGTACAAAGACCATGCCAAAATATCATAGGAGAGGGAAAGGTGTGTTCCTTCCAGGACTGTCCTTCCTGGTCAAGGGTAAGCAACTGGAATGAGGGGCCTTCCAGAAAGCAGCTGAGTCCATAAGGCCATGGAGATGAAGTTTATCTTTTAGCAGAAAGCTCTTATTGTGTTCTCCAAATTGTTGGCTTATAGACAATTTGTAAACATTCTAATATCTCAAGTATAGTCACTGAGTTATACTTAAAACAAGGGCACATTGATCAAACCATTCTTTGTTTATTATTTTATTGTGATTGAACAATTTTAAACTTATAATATTGAGTTTTTTGATATTTCATAATATTGTATTTTGCTTCTTTGAGACTAAATTTTCATAAAGTTTACCATCTTGGTTATCTTTGGGAGATGTCCTAAAGAGAAAATAAGATCAAATGGTTTTCATGCACATAGTTTGACTTTGAAGCAGGGCAAACAATGTTTATTTGTTGAGAATAAAATTTGGAATTGTTAAACTGCTGGGAATTTACTCAAAATTTTCTTAAGATTTATTTTTAGGAAGTACTTCCTTCCAAATATTTTCATAAGCTCTAATCGAGATATACAAGATATCTTTGTTAACATTGTGCCTTCTGCATCAGTTTAATATTATTCAAAAAGTTTCAGTTGTTTAGATTACAAGAATTTTTTTTTTAAAAAGCAACCAACATATCTTTTTAATTCCATGGAGAAAGATGTGTCTTTAGGATTTCATATCGTCATAAAAGTGTGATCTCTTCCACAGAGAATGAGTACTCTGCCATACTTTTCCACATTCCATTCCACTACACCTTTCCCATGAAGAGAAATAACAATATCAAGGTTTACAAACTGAAACAACAAACCAACAAACAAAATTCCATTGTATTCTAAACCCAATATTTGTTTTTTTTTCCCCACCAGAACATTTTAACTGCAAAGAAACTTACATCTCAATATTCAATATGTGGCAGGTTTAGTTGATTTATTTTTTCAATACTCTTTAGTACAAGACTGAAAATTAGGATTATTAGTCAGATTTAACAAATGAGCAGCTTGAGCCTAAGAAGGTCAAAGCTTTTATTGGAAGATTATAGCTGTTGTTTTAAAGTGCACATTTATACAATACATTTAAATTAAAACTTTAGAACAAATAGTTGGAACCATTTAACCATTTGTCTTGGCTCTGACATTTGTGATCTTTTTTTAAACTGCACTTACTATCTAACATGTAACTTCCTTCACTTTTTTCATCACAAAATTCTTAATATTCCTTATTCTTCCATTGCCCCAGAAGATCCGTGTGTTCTGGACAATAAGGATTTGTGGTATATTTCATGAACCTCAAGTATCCATATGACATTTTCTTCACATTCCCATAGTGTCCATCATGTAGGGAGAAAAAAAAAAAGTCAATGTTAGGGGAGATAGTAAAGTAAAATGTAATCTTTTGATCCAAAAGTAATATATACTCTTCTATTTTACATTAAACACTACTGTTGCTTTTCAAAACTGTATTAATATTAAATTGAATCCACATTCAACAGTATATAGTTTGATCATAAAAGCAAAACAAACTAAAACAAGGTAATAAATAGTTTCATTTGCTTTCTTTTAATAGAAAAAATGCTTATTTCTTTTTTCTTAATCTAGGTCTCCAGGAATCGCCTGAAGAATTCTGTTTTCACTGAGCACTGATTTGAGTCATTTATGTCAATTTAGAATTCAAATTGCGTTAACCTGAATAATTTTTTCAGAGCTTCTTTCACATCTTTATTCCTCAGACTGTAGATCATGGGATTCAACATGGGGAACACCACAGTATAAAATGTGGAAACCATTTTGTTCCTCTCAAGGGTATAGCTGGAACTTGGGCGAGAGTAGATATAGAGAATGGAACCATAGTACAAGGTGACAGAAATCAGGTGGGAGGAGCATGTGGAGAAGGCTTTGAGGCGGCCCTGGGTGGAGTGGATCCTCAAGATGGCAGCCATGATGAAGAGATAAGAAGCCAGAATGAGCGCAGTGGGGATAATGACGTTGGAGGCCAGGAGGAAGTATAACACAGCCTGGTAGCTCTCTTTCACATCACATGACAACTTCACCAGTGGTGGGACATCACAGAAAAAGTCATCAATGATATTGTCACCACAAAAGTTCATTGTGAATGTGTTGCTGGTCAGTATTATTGCATTGACAAAACCTCCAGTATAGGAATATATAACCAAACAGATGCACAATCTCCTTGACATGACCTGTGCATAAAGAAGGGGGTTGGAAATGGCCACATAGCGGTCATAAGCCATGGCAGCCAACAGGTAACACTCACTGTACGCTAGCCCAGCAGAAAAGAAGAACTGAGCTGCACAGCCAGCAAAGGAGATTGTTTTGTCTTCAGAGATGCAGGTCATTAGGATCTTTGGGGTGTACACAGAGGAATACCAGAGATCCAGAAAAGACAGATTCCCAATAAAAAAATACATGGGTGTGTGCAGCTGGGAGTCATTACAGATCAACATGATGAGGGTGTTATTCCCTACCACAGTCAAAAAGTACACACCAAGGAACACCACAAACAGGACCAGCTGTATTATGGGGTCTGTTGTGAAGCCCACCAGGATGAACTCTGTCACTGTGTGATTGCTCTTCTCCATGGCTTACAGGGACCTCACCTAAAGATGGAAGAGTCAAGAGTTTAATTCCCTCAAACAATGCTAAAGGAGGGCATTCTCTGTTCTTGTCTATGGATCTTAGAGTAAGGGATATCTGAGCAGGAATCTTCACTGACTTGGACATGTAATGGTAAATTTCTGAGCCTCAATATATTCACTTCAATAAAATTGTTTTAATAATATGAAAGGCTTAGTGCTGTTGGTGGTATATTCTTTTTTTAGGAATGTATTTTTTGAGCCCTATGTGCTGTCTGGTCATTGGTATACAGCAGTATGGATGATAGGGCTGACACTTATTCTGTGTATCTGTAATTTAGAAGAGAGAGACACATAATAAATAAGTATATAAATACTTTCACTTAATTTTAGATGATATTAAGAAAATAGTCCTGCATGATGGGTGAAAACTGAGAGAAGAAATAACTAAATTTTGACACTGAGAGAAACTCCCCCCTTTCTAATTTCCCAGCCAGAAATGGACAAGATCTTCAAAACGTGATAATTGGGAATGTTCTTATTGTTTAGAAGATGGTGACATTTCAACGGTGGCAGAATACATCACTCCAAAATATGCCACTTTGGCATAAGAATTATTTTGAGCTAATGGCATTTGAAATAACAGCAGATACAAAAGGAACACTCTGATCTCCCCCTTTATTTCTGAAAACAGGAGATACAACTCTCATGTGAGAGCTGCCCTCTCTATACCCAGAGAAAAGAAGCATTCTTATTATCAAGGACAGGAAGTTAAGACAAATGAATTCTGCACAAACAGATCTTGTTAAAATAATTCCTTTTCATCTATGTTTTAACATATGCCATTACTTTATTCCTTTTTATTGTGAATAATATTCTTTTAAATGGTTATACCATATTTGGTTACGCATTCATCAGCTGATGGGAACTTTGTTGCTTCCACAGTTCTTGACAGATTCTGTGAACATTCGTGTACACATTTTGTATGGACGTATGTTTTCATTTACCCTGTGTAGGTATGTAAGATAGAATTGCTGAGTCACATGTTGAATTCATATTTAAGATCTTGAAGAATTGCCAAACTGTCTTCCAAATTAGCTGTAACAATTTTCAATCCCAACAGCAAGGTATAAGTGTTCCAGTTTTTCCTTATCCTCACCAACACAAGTTATTTTCTGTCTACCTGATTGTAACAATCTTATTGGGGGTGAAGAGGTATAATATTGTGATTTTGACTTTCATTTTCCTAATGACTAATGATGTTGAGCATCTTTTCATGTACTTATTGACTATTTGTTTATCTTTATTAGACAAATATCTAGTCAAATCTTTGCACCACCTTATAGTTAGGTTCTTGTCTTCTTATTATTGAATTGTAAGGATTCTTCTATTTTATGTATACAAGCCTTTATTAGATATATGACTTGAAAATTTTTCTCCCATCATCTGGGTGATCTTTTTGGTTTTCTTCATGGTCTTCACAGACATACAAGAGGTTTTAAATTCAATAAAGTCCCGTTTGTCTATTTTTTCTTTCTTCGTTGATGTACAAATTTTTTAAATATGAATAAGTCCAATTTATCTATTTTTCTTTATCCCTTTCTCTTGTGTCTTATCTAAGAAACCATTGCCTAACCCAAGGTCACAAAGATTTGCTGTTTTCTTCCAGTATTTTTATAGTTTTAACTCTTACAATTAGGTCTATGATCCGCTTTCAGTTAAGATTTGTACATGGTGTGAGGTAGGGGTCTAACTTTATTTTTTGCACGTGAATATACAGGTGTCCCAATACCATTTGTTGAAAGGACTGTTCCTTCTCCACTGAATTTTCTTGGCATCCTTGTCAAAAACCAGTTGACAGTTGTTTCAGTTTCCTGTTGACCCTGTAACAAATTACCTCACACTTAGTGGTTTAAAACAACCAAAATGTTATCTTACATCCCTGTAGATTAGAACTCCAACATTGGTCCAAATGGGCTGCAATTGTGATGTTGGCCTGGCTGTGTTCCTTTCTCAAGGCTCTAAGAGAGAATCTATTCACTTGCTTCCAGAGGTTTCCCACATTCCTTGGTTCATGGTCCCTCTTTTTCTTCTTCAAAGCCAGAACCATTGTATCTCAATAAGCATTCTTCCATATTCATGTTTCCCTCTGACCCTGAACTCTTCTGCCTCTCTTTTAAATCTTAAGGATTTGTGATTACATTGGGCCCAGGAGATAATCTCAGATAATCTATTTCAAAGTCTGCTGAATAGTAACCTTAACATCCACTTTCCATGCAACCTATTATAGTCAGTTTCCAGGGATTGGAACATAGACATTTCAGGGAGGCATTATCCTTATCTACCAAATCCATAAATTTAAAGGTTTATTTCTGGACTCTCCATTCTATTCCTTGGTCTTTATGTCTATCCATATGACAATGTCTTAATTAGTATTGCTTTGTAGTATGTTTTGAAATTATGAAGTGTGAGTCTTTCAACTTTTTTCTTCTCTTTAAAATAAGTCTTATCTTCCTTTAGTCTCCCCATATATTTTAGTTACTTTTCCACCATTGCTTCTCTTTTTCAACCTAGTATAAAAACATTAATGTTTTGCCACATCTTTGAAACTCCATTTAGTTATGAGGGCTCCCATGTCAAGTAATACTTATATTAAATAAATGTTTTCTTGTTAATCTGTCTTATGTCAATTTAATTCTTGGGCCCAGCTGAAAACTCTGAGGTAAAATTTCGTGTCTCCTACACAGTTCTCCTCTACAATCACAGAGAAAGTTTTCCTCTCAGCTACTGTTCAGGATCCTTTGGCACATTTGTCATAAATCTCAGGGAGAAAACAAAATTGAAAATCAGGGTGAAATTTCAGAATGGAGACCAAAAAAATTAATCCATCTGATTATGCTAAATTAAAAAAAATAGCAATGTCATTATAGGTCTTTTGGGGTCTAAAAATCTGAAAGTTAGCATTGTTCTCCAGTTTTCCCAACTAGTTGTGTACAATTCTTAAAAAGACACATCCCAATTTGATGTCGTCTATAGTAATACTACTCAATTTTATTGCATTCAAAAACCTCCACTTTATAACAAACACTTTCACTGCTTCCTTCATAGTCCTAAGATGAAATTTATCTTTAATATATACCTTTAAACATAGTATACATATGTATATGAAATATTCTAATATAAAAGTAATAAAAAACAGCAGTAGTTCATAATAACTATTATATGGTAATAATTATAGGGTTTATTATAAAATAATATGAATTTCAATATGTAAATGCTGAAATGCTTAGGGAAATAGATACGTATCTATGTAGTATCATCATGAATGCATTGCCAAGTCAAATATTGAGTGATATTTACACTAGTGAAACGATTTTTTGACATGAACAATTCTTAAGTTCCAAACAAAACAAATCACAACCTTCACTCAATTTTGAGTTCCTAGACAAGTTGTTCTATAGAAAGACCTTGTAAAATATACTTTGTGTTTATTTGTAAAGTGGATTAAATTTCAAACTTACATCATTATGAAAATCTTTTGCAATGCACAATTGTCCTTCAGGACACTGGATGTAGCGAGTGGGACTTTTTGTTGGATGTGACTTCCCCACGGTTGCAAAACAGTTTCATCCTTGTCTGTTACATACTAAATGGCCAGAGGACCCCTGATCTTTGTGACAGTCAAAAATCCACCATACATTTCAAAAATGCTTTTGAAACAATGTTATCATTCTGTTAAGAAACTCAACTTCACAGCTTTGTATTTTACTTATTGCCTCTTTATAGGATTCTTCTAGGGATTATGTGAAGGTCTAGAAAGTAACTGGAGTGTATCCCTGAGTGGTAAAATTGGCTGTGGTGAGATAGCACTCCATCTACCTTTTCATGGATCTACTGGGTGAGGGATGTCAAGCTGAGATAGTGATACTGGCCCTGATACTGGCTCCCCTACATTAAACCCAGCATATGTGGGGTTAAAACCAAAGCACTCATTCCCTGCTTACTCCCTGGCTTCCTGGCTCCAGAATCCACTATCCTCCATGGAGACAGACACAGTCTAGGACAAGCACCTGGATTCATTATCTCCCCCCCACAAGGAGACGCAGGCTGGTAGGAAAGCTGCTGACCAGCAAGTTCACGGGCTTCCTCCTCTCTACTATTAGACTCAAGGCCAAACACAGGCTGGTGGAAAACCTCCAGCTAACAAGATCATATGCTCCCCCTCCCTTACTTAAAACCCTTACTTTTACTTTTTTGGGGAGTTAGAGATTTCAGCATTAGCTGCCTTTTCTCCTTGCTCAGTGCTGTGCGATAATAAAATTCCTACATTCTTCCACTACACCCAGTGTCAGAGATTGGCTTGCTGTGCAACGGGTGAGCAAACTCACTTCAGTTTCAATATCAATAGGAGCCCAACAGAATGCAAACCCCATGGTTGTAGGATTTTTGTGTTTCATTTATTATTATATGCCCAGTGTCTAGAATAGTACCTAGCATATAATAGAGACACAATAAGTGTTTAATCAATAAATGAATGAATGAATGAATGGGTAGCCTTGAATTGCAAAAGAATCAAGTCAATAGAATCAATTTTCTGGGTGGCATCTAATGATGTCATTTACCCTCAAAACATCAGCAGAATTGTTTGATATCCCACATGCATTTCCTGGCACCACTCATCCCTGGACATTTGTGTTCTTTTTTTTTTTAAAGATTGGCTCCTGGGCTAACAACTGTTGACAATCTTTTTTTTTTTTTCTGCTTTATCTCCCCAAACCCTTCCCCCCGTACACAGTTGTATATCTTAGTTGCAGGTCCTTCTAGTTGTGGGATGTGGGGCACCGCCTCAATGTGGCCTGACGAGCAGTGCCATGTCTGCGCCCAGGATCCGAACCATGGGCAGCTGAAGCAGAGTGCACGAACTTAACCACTTTGCCACAGAGCCAGCCCGACATTTGTGTTCTTTGCAGAATAAAAAGGGACAAAGAAATCTGCCTACTAAATAATCTTATACAATATTTGTTTGCCCAGTTGGAGTGAGTCTGTGAAGAGGTGTTTTTTATGTCAGCAACAGATTTTTTTGTCATTATATTTCACGATGCATAGGAAGCATATCATAGAAATCAGAGTTGACTGCTCAAACAAAAGATAGCCCAGGCATCAGAGTAAAATCATTTGATTTTCAGGCTATTAACAGGGGTTCAAGTTCTCCATCATTACTCAACATTGTAAAGCCTCAATTTCTTCATATGTTAGACAAGGATAACTTCTTTCTCCTTAGGATTTTTTTAAAGGAGAAAATTCAAACAAGGAGCAAGCACAGTGCCTGGCACATCATACACACTCAAGTAACCAATGGTCTCAAATTCAGTGCACATAAGTATTTAGATGGGGCCTAGGAACTTGGTTTCGTTTAAGTAGCCCCTGTCTTGTAAAGCAGGTTACTTGTAGATCACATCTTTGAAATGTTGAACTAAATATCAGTTGTATATTTATTTTTATTCTTTATTCCAGGAATCCTGCTTGTAATACGATGCTGTGAAGACTCAAGGAGTTAACAAATGTAAAGAAGTGTTGCATAATGTTATACATTTAAAAAGATGAGCTATAAATGATCTAATTGGAATACTAATGCTTACACAAAAACAAGATGAGGCACACAATCCCTTGGGTAGAGACCGGTTGAAGAACCGAGTTCTGTAGTTGTTAACCAGAACCAGAAGACTATGGTAATCTGGCTGTTTTTGCTAAGGAGCTAACATGTTATCCTCTGTAACGACGGTTATGTTTTTCTATAAACTAAACAATGCACTTTGCATCAAAATTATTAAAATATAACTTTTTGTGTTTAGAGACAAGCATCTCTTTTCTGGAATTTTCCTCAAAAACATTATATGGCTTTGTGATTTCTTAAAGAATATCAGGGGCTGGCTCTGTGGCCAAGTGGTTAAGTTTGCACGCTCCACTGTGGCGGCCCAGGGTTCGGATCCTGGGCGCAGACATGGAACCACTCGTCAGGCCACGTTGAGGTGGCATCCCACATCCCACAGCTAGAAGGACGTGCAACTACGATATACAACTATGTACCGAGGTGGTTTGGGAAATAAAGCAGAAAAAAAAAAAGAATATCAAACAGAAATAAATTTAAACTTTCCTTGATGTCATTTAGCCTTCAGACTAGTAATCTCTGGTAATCTCTGCTACTTCCTTCTGTTGCCTCAGTTGCTCTTGAGATATTGACCCTCATGTTTCTTCTGTAAGTGGTTCCTCATGATTGCTTGTTTCTGCATTTTTTCTCCCTTGTCCTTTGTGTAATGTTAATATTTTTTCTCTTATACTGAGAAATGTTACTTCTCCTTGTGAACTCTCAGCAGTTTCAGAAACTGCAATAGGAAGATGGTAAATATATTTCGAAAGAGGACCTTTTTTTTTAGTACTCATCAGATCTTAGTATGTAAATAACTTTTGGACTGGTTGTGAGGAACAAGTAAAGTTTCCCATCTACCTCTAACAGCTGAATTAGGCAACTTACCTAGAATTCCCAGCCACACCATCACCTCAACAGAATTCAAGGCAGCCTGTCCCTGAATTATTTTTATCAGTGTCTGGGAGTGGTGGATTCCTGTACCCTCTCAGGATTTCACAGCTTGGGAAATAACTAACAAGACAATTAAACAAAACTGTATGTTGACAAATTGGGTATGATTTAATGAAGGAGAAAATGTTTTTGTGACTATAGTTTCCTGGTAAAAATCAGTCAGAGTTTTCATCCTCATTCTCTCTTGAATTGTGAAAAGCTAAACTAAGCATATATATATTCATTAGACTACGTATATTCATATGCATAATCTGCATATTGAAGCACATATCTTCCATGATACTGATATTTTTGTTATATGTTGAATACTTTTCCTTTGTCCTTCCAAATTCATTCTCTATCCTTGGAACCTCCCGTTTGCTCCAGGATGCTCAGCTGTGTTAACTTCATCAATGGGATCCTTTGTTCTCTATCCACTTAATGGGTTTGCCAGTAGTTGTCACTGGCACGGAAGAGAGTGAGGTCAGAGTAATTTTCCCCAGGCTCTGTGCTTATAGAGATGCCTTGGCTGGCTCTATCCCTGGGACCAGACCATAGCTCCTTCCTGGTGACCCGTTTTCAAAGCTCTCCTTCCATTGCTCATAACCTCTCTCGCTTCTTGCACCTTCAGGTATAAAGGAGGAATAGCGTTTAGAAATTAGTAGTCCTAAGATTGTTATACTTTTCCTTGGGAATTCCCTATAACACACACATTCAAGTGTAATAATACCTTTATTAGTCCATTCCCAAATTAACCAGTTTAAGTGGTCATCTGCTACCTGCTAGGTTCATAACTGATACTGATCCTAGAAGTAGTTTAGGAAGGAGATAGGCATTCAAATGTAATTGGATTGTTCACATATTTCAAAATTGGACTTATAAACCCATTGCAGTGGGAAATGGAACACTGGCAATCTATGGTATTTAGTGACGTTCAAATTATTTAACTGATCGCCCATGGCATCAATGAATGGAATGAAGAATGAGTAAAGGGAAGACACTGACAGGTCAGTTTTCTGTGGCACATATGCATGAAAAAATAGTGTCTATAAATATCATGTGGTGGTTTGACTTCTGCTGAAATTAAACCTGTGCCTGCCCAACTGAAAAGCAAATAGGCAGCCAGAAAGCAAGATTGCAGTGCATATGTCAGAGACAAGACACAAATAATTATCCAGATATACCACAAACTCTAGATGCTAACCAAGTCTCTTGTCGTTCAGACATTTGTGTCAGTGTCTAATGGATTAGTGGTTCCTAAGGATGCAATAGAAGGGAAACCAACCTATGTACTATTTTTTTAATAAAGAAAAAACATTTTTAGTTGGACAAAACTAGCTCAAGATGTTCTAGTAGAGAGATACGGCCCCTTACATAATTCTCTGACCTAGGCTAGTTTACAGCCCCTGAAGCCGTAGAATGATGGGGAGGAAGTCTCTCTGAGGAAGGACCCTAAAGCTAGGCCGAGGTGTACACTGTAGATATTCCTCTAAGCCGTCTTCTGGATGGCTTGTAACCATTTAAGAGGGTAATCCTGCATTGGGAAACGAGAAGTACTCAGATCTTCTGAGGGTTACTAGATACTGGCTCTGAACTGACGCTAATCTCCAGAGTTGGAAAAACACCAGAGGTACACACTCACCAGTGGAGTTACTGGAAACAACGTGAAAGATAATTTTGGCCTGAGTGTATCTCTTAGTGTAGCCAATGGGACCAGATATATAGCTGACCATTATTTACCCAGATCCAGAAATCATTTTGGGCATAGACATACAGAATAAAACAGAATCTTCATTTTAGTTCCTCGTACTTGACCCTTGGAATGAGCATTATTATTGTGGGAAGGCTCAAGTAGAAGTCCCTGAAATTGCCCCCCACTCCCCGCAGACATCCTCTGCTAATACAGTAAACAAAATGAAATACTGCACCCCTGGGGGAGGTGGAGAGATTAATGTTATTATCAAAGACTTGAAAGATGAAAGGGTGGGGATCCCAATTCATTATTTTTAATTCGTCTCTTTCTCTGAGGAGAAAAGAATTGAGGATCTTCACGGCGGAGGTCATGTGTGAGCAATTTCACAGGTAGACAAGTTTGAGAAAGAATGCAGGAACAGTAGCTTTTGTCTTGGGGGAAAAATGGAGGGAATCAGTTTGGAGTAAAAATAAATGTATAGCCTCAGAAACTGTATAGTTTGATCAGGCTCACATTAGCACTAAGCAGTTGTAGCCTTTGAGGGGTAAATAATGCATTTTGAGGCAATTGGGTTTGTAGAGGAGGCTGAGAGACTACCATATTTTATTAAATCTTCAAAGTCATAGCCTTTCTTTGCATGTCTAAACCCTTTATGTTCACACATATGTAAAGAATATATCCATACAAGCATATATTGGGAGTCTCTCACTGATCAAGTGGATGCAGTGGCATAGTCTGTGAATGTTAGTCAGCCTCTCTCATCACGCACCTCAGTTCATGTACAATGGGCCCTCATATAAAGTGGCCATAGAATTTGGCATGGGCTCAACAACATGGTCTTCTTCTCACCAGAGTTCATGTTTTTTTCACTAAAACATGTAAGTTCCAGAGATTTTTTGCATGGAGAAGAGCACCCATAAAATATTCGTACGTTTATTTTTATTTTTTTTGAGCAAGATTAGCCCTGAGCTAACATCCACAGCCAATCCACCTCTTTTTTTTCTGAGGAAGATTGGCCCTGAGCAAACACCTGTGCCCATCTTCCTCTACTTTATATGTGGGACGCCTGACACAGCAAGGCTTGACAAGCAATGCGTATGTCCACACCTGGGATCCCAACAAATGAACCCTGGGCCGCCCAAGCATAACGTGCAAACTTAACCGTTGCACCACTGGGCCAGCCCCAACTATTTGTACTTTTAAAAAATGTTTATTAAAATTCACATATCTAAAAGACACAACTTACAACTTACTTTTTTGTAAGACTTCAAGCTTCATTTGTTATTTGAGCAATAAAATTCCCAAGGAATTCATACAGTAATTTCAAATTAATATGGAAGATTCTTTTGAAAGTTTCACAACTATAAACTGCAATGAAACTTTCCCAACAGTGAGTAAAAATCTTATTGCCAAATTTATACTTAAGCATATTCTACAACATTTTCTAAAACAATCAATGCTATTTGTTTAGTTAGATTTTTATAAGATTCTTATTTATGCTTATGTCTTCCTAAAACTATTATTAACTGCACTTTATCTTCTTACTGGGGTATCTTGGTAATGTTATTTAGAGTAAATTCCGGAGTTAAGATTACTTATCCATACACAAAATAATATAATTGTATACTTAGGCCACTGAAAGTTACAGTATCTGAGTATATATTGATAATTATTTGGAGAATAAGACTTGGCTGCTTCTCTTAAAAGACTTAACATAAGAGTTCTTGACCAGTAGTTTGAGCATCCTTTTTTTTTTTTTTTTAGTTAAATATCAGGATTTATGATGCTAGGATGTTTTAAGAATAGATTGATTACACTAATTTCATTTTTTGTACCTGATGTTTCCATTGGAATGATATATTTTCTAGTTTCATGTAAACAACATTAAATAACTGAATTTCTGCCACTCTAATACACCACCTAGATCTATTAATATTGTTTTCAAAAATACGTGCTACAGGAATTTCATTATTAGTGGGAAGCACAGAGATATCTTTTAAAAAATAAGAATTAGAGTTGACATAAATAACTTTCTGTTTTAGAACATTGTCTACTTCAAGCATCTTGGACTCATACTGTTGGGTCCTGTGTCTATTGGGTTACTATGTGTTACAACTAGTACTGATTATACACCTTGGATTTACTTTTCTGGTTAATGTGAGTCACTGCCAGTGATAAATCTTTCCTACTCTGCATGGAGCTCCTACATTTTGGGGCAACTACTTGCTTAAATTTCACTTTATTGCTTTTTCATTCTAGCTACTGCTTATACTCATAGAAACAATATAGTCATGCTTTATTGACATAAATTATATCAACATTGCCTCACTTTTAAAAGCCAAACTTAAAAGCAACTCATCATGTCTGCCCTTTTTGCTTTATCACTACCTGTATCTATTCCCTATAAAATTTTTTTCTCTTTTGAGTAATGTGTACTCATAGACTTTTATTTCTCAGTTGTTTCTCCTCACTACAGTTATTATTTTTATTACAATAATTTTATGTCAGTTGCCACAGTTTGGATATAGAAGTCCTTGCAGGTTCACTCCTATAAAATAAAAGAGAAGCCCTGGTAGTTATTTAGTGACTCATAAAAATAATATCTGTGAGGACTTGACCATTTTTTCTTAATTGAGGAGCTTATGTAGGAGACCTGTATGTTGGAGAGATCATGCTTGTTGAGTCTAGTTGTACCGAGTTATTTCACAGTTGCCTCTGGATCTTTGTGCTAATGCCTCTGGGGGCAAAATTCACATATAAAAATGGCTAAGAAATTTAGTTAATGGAATGGAAAGTGGTGATTTCAACTAGTTAATAGCTATAGAAAAATAATAAAAATTAATTCAGCATATTTGTTCCTATTTCTTAGAAAGAACTATAAAGATACATTCTATAAATATCAGTCAGCCAAACATAGTCTTATCCTAAAGGAGTAGGCTGTTCTGTCACATTATGAAAGCAGAGGACAGTTTTTGGTTTGGTTTTAAGTTTTTGTTTCTAACTTAGAATGATATGAAATTAAATACAAATACTTATATTTTATATTTAAATTTTATATCCTAAATTGCCCTAATTTTCTCATCTTAAGTTGCGTGAATTGCCATGTATCAAGAGTGCAAATTCTTTAACTTGCATTGTAAGAATACTTGATCATGATGGAACACAATGGCAGCTTTTCTTGAAATATAATAACCTGATCAAATATTGTCTCTGCATTCCTTTAGAAGGTGAGAATCTCAATTTATTTGAAGAGTTTATTCAGAGCCTCTTTTATATTCTTATTCCTCAAGCTATAGATCATGGGATTCAACATAGGGAAGACCACAGTGTAAAATATAGAAACTATTTTGTCCCTATCCAAAGAATAGCTAGATGGAGGACGAGAATAGATGTAGAGAATGGAGCCATAGAATAAAGTGACAGAAATCAAATGAGAGGAACATGTGGAGAGGGCTTTGAGGCGGCCCTGGGTGGAGCGGATCCTCAAGATGGTGGCAATGATGAAGAGGTAGGAGGCAAGTATGAGCACAGTGGGAGTAATGACATTGGAGGCCAGGAGGAAGTACAGCACAACCTGGTAGCCATCTTTCCTGCCACAAGCCAACTTCACCAGGGGAAGCAAATCACAGAAAAAGTTATCAATGACATTATCACTACAGAATTCCATCGCAAAAGTTCTTTTGGTGATGATGGAAGAGTTAATAAAGCCACCAAGGTACGAGGCTGCTACCAAAAATACACATAGCTTTATGGACATAGCCTGTGAATAAAGCAGTGGCTTTGAGATAGCCACATAGCGGTCATAAGCCATGGCAGCCAACAGGTAACACTCACTGTAGGCCAGCCCAGCAGAGAAGAAGAACTGAGCTATACAGCCAGCAAAGGAGATGGTTTTGTCTTCAGAGATGCAGGTCATTAGGATCTTTGGGGTGTAGACAGAGGAATACCAGAGATCCAGAAAAGACAGTTTCCCAATGAAAAAATACATGGGTGTGTACAGCCGGGAGTCATTACAAATTAACATGAGGAGGGTGGTATTTCCTACAACAGTCATAGAATATACTCCAAGGAATACCACAAACAGGATCAGCTGCATCACAGGGTCTGTTGTGAAGCCCACTAGGATGAACTCTGTCACTGTATGATTGCCTCTCTCCATGGCGATAGGGAACCTCACCTAAGAGAAGAGAAAATGAGAGTTCCACTTGAATCACTGCACTGAATAAATAGAGTATATGGTAAATTAATAACATTACATCACTGATAAACCTAGAAATCTAGGATCCAACAATGTGAATTGTTGTTTTAGAAAGAGTTTTCATTTTGCAACAAACCACTTAGATGTAATGACTATATATTGTTAAAAGACAAACAGGCACATTCAATTTTTTAAGAGTTTATTTGAGCTTACATCGATTTGAATTGGGCAAGTGTCAAATCAAAAGTGGTCAGGAGATCTCCACTATCAAGAGCTAGGGGGCAGGTTTTCATAGAGAAGACACAAAAGGAAAGCAAGGAAATTATTTGATTGACTATAGCTTAAATGTTTGATTTATCTGGGAAAACTTAGCTGGAAGTTTGTGATAGGTTGCTCTGAAGCTTCATTTTCTTGGATTCAAGTGCATTTACTCTGTCTTAGATATTGGTTTGCTTACATAGGCTACCAATGTGTAAGAGCCACCTCAGTGTAATGGCCTCCTTGTTTAATTACTTTAACAATATTCAATTCCAAATTTCTGAAGTTGGTTATTTATTTTTTCCGTTAGGAATGATTATTCAAGTAAATAAAGATGTACTTATAATTTCTATTTTCTTGTGCTTTGGTCTTCTTCATAATGTCAATTTTCTTTTTTGCTAAATGTGTGACTTCTTAGCTTAAAGTGTTACTTATTTGGACGTGAGATTTTCAAATTCACCTGTTTTTAATCTACGTTTTGAATAATCAAGTATTTGTGTTTCTGTATAGTGAGACATCCTACACCCATTATAAATTCATATTTCATACTAATATCTACAGGCAAAAGAAAATACTCAGGAGTGTATAAGGAAAAAAAGAGAAATATGCAAAATTTTGGAAAAAAAGTATACAGAAGAGTGATATGCAATGATGGCATGGTAAAGTAGACAGGATTTACTGTCTTTTGCATATATTCTAACAATAAAAAATATATGACTAATATAAAATCAATTATGAATTTAAATAATTCATGTATATTACATAAGTAATGTAGCACGAGAAACTTACATTTTCATTTCTTTTATAATTTTTTATTATTAGGGATTTTTTCCCTAATGATAACAATTAGCCAAAAATATATATCTTAGAATATGATGATAAGACTCACTGTTCCATCTGATAACAAAGAAATCTGCGCACTGTCTTCAGGATTCTCTGCTTATACAACTACGAGTGCTGTATTGAAATGGATAGATGGGACTACATCTAGCAACTGTACATCTATATTACACTTCATGAGCAATTCCAGTCACACTAACTTCCCATCAACCTAAGTGGTTTTGTAGCCAAAATGAATATGATTATATATGCTCACACTCTTGGAACCCAGGAAAAAACTCAGTTTTTATTAGACTGTCAATGTCAGTGTTAATGTATACCAAAATTAATAAATTGACTTGTTTCTGAGTAAAGCATAGAACAATAGATGATTCTTCCACCTAGGTTTTTGCTACTAATACTCCACTGAAGGTGCCCTCATCTAGGTTCAGTGACCACACATAACTCAATCCAATGACCATGTTTCAGTCCTCATCTGACCTGATTTATCTGCAGCATTTGACAGTTTATCAGTCCTTCCTGCTGAAAACACTCTCTTCCTTGGTTTTCAGGTCATCAAACTTCCCTGGGTTTCCTTCTGCTCCTGTGGCTTTGTGTTCTCAGTAGCATTATTGCCCCCAGCTTTTAATTTTGGAGTGCCCAGAATCAATTCTGGAATCTTTTCTCTCTTCCTTCCACCATCACTCCTTGTTGAGTCATCCGATCTAATGACTTTAAGTGATCTGCATATGTGAATCTTATTATTATTTTTTAATCTCCTGATAATTTCTCCCTGAACTCTAGCTCATGGGTACAAATACCTACTTAGTATCTCCAACAAGATGTCCATTGGGCATTTCAAGAAAAACTGAGTTCCTAACAATCCTTCTTAAACCTGCTTTTCTCTCACATTTCTCCACTGCAGTAAATGGCATTATCTCAGTTTAGGGAAGATCGTTGAATATTTTTGACTCCTATTTGTCTTTTACATTGTAGCTGACTAATCAGAAACATTTTGATTCTTCCTTCAAAATAGATCCAGATATCTGACCAATTTTTCCCATCTCCAGTGGTTCCACTCTAGACTAATCCACCATTATCTCATGTTTGCCTTATTGCAGAGCTTCCTAATGGTCTCCCTCCTTCCTCCCTGCTCCTATGCTTACCTACTTGACTCTTTCAACAATGCAACTAGAGTGATCCTGTTAAAATACCAATTAGATGATGCCACTCCTCTTCTTCAAACACTCCAATGACTTTTTAATTTATTCATAGTAAAAGCCAAAATCCTTAAAAAGATGTACAATCTTATTTCTTTTCTGCTTCTGACTCTTCCTGTTCTCCCCTCCACTGATGACTCCACTCCAGCCATGCTACCCTCCTTTCCAAGCATAGAATAAAGAACACATGCTCAGAGCCTTTGGAGCTGCTCTTCCCTGAGACTAGAATGCTCTTCCTCAGATATCTTTATAGTGAACTCCCTCACATTGTTCAAGTTTTAATTGCGACTAACATCACCCCTTTTCAGGTGTTCCCTGATCACCATATTGTGTTCTACTTCCATGACATTTCTTAATCTGTTTTCTACTTTATTATTCTCCCTAGCTTTGCTCATTATCTAATATTACACACATCTAGTTAATTTAACTTATTTTCCTTTCCCTTCAGTAGCATATACTATTCCCCATCTCCTTTTGGTGGAAAAATATCAGTTCAATGTTTATCCCATTTTAATTAGTATATCTCTTATGGGATTTTGTGGGCTGTTTATTTTAAATGAATCACTCAATGCAAACAGAACATTTTGTGGCTGTGCAAAATCTCTGAAAAGGAGTTTCCTGGGAGAAAATGTTGAAAACCCCTGGACTTAATCTTAAACTTAGTATCTCCTGATTCTATTGTTCTGACTCTCATAACTCTCCCAGGGTTTGATAATTTATAAAAATAATAGCTAACAACTTTGAATACTTTATTCTGAGTCAAACACTGTGCTTAGTGTTTCACGCATTATTTTATTTTCTCCCACAGCATCCATCATAGGTATGTTTAAATATTAATTAAAATAAATTTACAGATGACTAAACTGAGGTTTAATAAATAATTAGCAGTTACACAGTTAGTAAGTGGTGTTGTCTTACTCCAGAGACCGGGTATTTAACCACTAACCACTTCCTTTTATCTTTGATATTAGGTTAACAGTTAATTTTGTGCTCCATGGGTCCCTCTCTTTTTGTTATAACACATTAACTAAAACCAATAAGATAATGCTGAAAGATTCAGATGCTATCCCATCTGAGTACCTCATACACGTGGGGTCAGATAAATGCTTCCAAGTGGTGCCAAAATTATCTTCTGGCAGAGTCCTGTGTCTCTTACCTTTATAGCCAACTCTGATAATGAGTGCAGAAACATTCTACTCACCTCACCCAGGACCAGGACATTGCAACTCTCACAGTCCTAACGAATAAAGGACAACAACATGGATTCAGATAACTTGTACTTGCTCAGGCTCCCCAGTGTATGTGATCCCTTAAGGATCTTAGGGGCTCATAGCTTTGACAGTCTCAGAAAAGACAATTAACCAAAGAGTATGCTAACTTTATTTAGGAAAATCTCGCTCAATGCAAAAGGAGAGAATGACTTAGAAAGTAATAATAATAATCACTATATTTGGAGGAACTACTCTTTGCAAAACACCTCTTTGGGAACTTAGTTAGTTACCAAAAAACTCTATGGAGTCTGTGTTACAGTTCCCATTATAGACAAGAAAATAGATCCAGAGCAGTTAATTAACGTTCTGAAGGTAAACGCAGAAGTAAGTGCAGGCAGGATTGAAACTCAAGGAGATCTAATTATAAAATCCATAGTCTTTCCCCTACCAAGTGTACTTCAGTCATAGTCTTTGAGTATCTATTTAGCTATGACTATATTGTTTTAGAAGTGGATTTCACTTATCCTGAGTGTCTATATAAACAGATTTTTGTAACAAACATATTGTCTCACTTTTCATCAACTCATTTCCCAATTTTTAAGTGACAAGAATGGTGTCAGATTGGCCAAAGTCCCCAAAACCAACTTGTTAAGATTCTCCATTATTTATCATAATATTTAATGAATACTTAGTATGTGCCAGGCACTCTGCTGAGTGCTTTAAAGGAGTCATTTTATTTTAGTCTTCACAATAATCTTATGAAGTAAATGTGATTGCTATTCCCATTTTACAGATGAGTTATCTAACACATAGAAATACATTGTTCAAGGCAATGAAAGTTGAGGCTTGTAGAGCCAAGATTCAAAACCAGTTCTCCCAGTGCTCATCATCTGTCCTCAAACCAGCATATCTTCCTAGCATTTGCTATTTTCTAAATACTCTGCTAGGTACTACAAACAACAGACAGAACTAAGGCATGGGACCTGACCTCAAGAAGGGTGTAGTTTATTGGGAGAAACCAAATCTTTGTAAACAAGTAAGTATAATAGGTTAGGATAGAATAATCTATCACACCTGAAAGTGGGAGGCAGGCCAGAGCAGACAGCTTACTAGGAGCAATGAAGGAAGTGTTGTGTGTGCTGTGAAACATTTCACATAGGAGGGAAAAACATGTTTGTGTGCTTGGAGATGCATGGACAGCTACCATGTGGGAGGGAGATTTCTGGCAAGGAAAAAGAAACTACAACCATCAAAGCACAGAAGCAGGAAATGGAATGACTGGAGGGTGGAGAAACTGTCAAGAGGGTGTCAGATCTGTCTGGAGTATGTAGTGTATTTGTTGGAATGATGTTAGATGAGATTGCAGAGGGCTTTTCATGTCACGCTGAGAACATTCTCTGATACAATGGCTTCACCTAGACCAGCATTAAATGTTTGACATGTTTGCAGCTGTAGTAAAAAGCTTGGTGGTGTTAGGCAGGCAACTAGAACTGCTCGAGTCAAACCATGTGCAACAAGCCTGAAAAATGAATGCGTAAACATTCTACCCCACCCCTACTTCCAGATCAGAAAAATGAGGAGAGACATCCTAGAGATGCAAAATGGCTACTGGGAACTATAAAGCAAAGCAGTGGGTATGACTGAGTCTAAAACTCAGTGCCCTTTACTTCTCATTCTGTGCTCTTTCTAGCACAGCAAATTCCTCCTAAGCCTCCTCCTGCCATGACATAAATCCTCCTGACTTTTAGGCATTTTTCCTCTTAGTCACATCTTCAAGAGAAGCTGCAAATAACCCTTTTCCTCCTGAGTCTCATGCCCTAATCCACCCTGTGTTCTCATAAAGATAGTTGATAATCCAGTGAGAGGGGAGCATAGGTGGAAATGAGATAGCTTTGCAAGGCAATGGGACATTTCTGTCTCAGTAAAACTCTTCACTAGATGCCTGTATTTCTGTGCATGAACTCTGCACACTTATAAGTACACACAGACTTTATTTGTAGCCCAAATGGCATTCACATTTGAAATATTTGCACTTGCTGTTCATCTTGCTTAGAATATTGTTTTACTTTCTTTCGTGGCTCAAAAACATATCACCTTCTCTGAGAGGTCTTCCCTGATCACTCTTTTCAAAATTGTGGCCCCTCCACACTCCCCAGCACTCTCTATCCTCTCTGCCTACTTTATTTATATTTTTATATTTAAATACTTGTACAAGCAGGGCATGCTTTGTTGCTCATTTTGTTCACTGCTAGATACAAGTGCTCAAAATGCTATCCAGCATAGAGTAGGCACAAATTATATTTGCTGAATGATTGAATAGATGGACTGTTCTAATTCTTGAGAAGGATGTCAATCAAACACACATTCTGATTTCCTCTAATGATGGCATTTAATCCTTAAAGGAATTGTTTGCTATCCCACCTTACTTGCAGTATCTGAGTATTCTGTGCTGATTACTGGCATGTGAAAGAAAAACCAAGAATAAGAAGTCAGAGAATATACAGTCTGACCACTGAGATATACAGCCAAATTGTATTTCAAAATAGAATGTATTTGTGAGGTAGGTAGTTTCCATTTGAGCAGCAAATTATCTTTTATATTGAAGAGCTGTTAGGAACCGTGTCTACAAAATCAGTGGTGCCCATGATTAGAGGATAGTCAAAGCAGAGACAGCATTGGGTCTTCAGGCTGATGACATGGATTTGAATTCCACTTCACTGCTTACCAGCTATCCGAAGAGCTTATACAAGTTACTTAATTATATCATCTCAACTGCTTCACTTTCTAAACAAGAAAAATAAGGGGCTGGCCCGGTGGTGCAGCTGTTAAGTGTGCGTTTTCCACTTTGGTGGCCCAGGGTTCATCGGTTTGGATCCCAGGTGCGGACATGGCACCGCTTGGCAAGCCATGCTGTGGTAGGCGTCCCACATATAAAGTAGAGGAAGATGGGCACGGATGTTAGCTCAGAGCCAATCTTCCTCAGTAAAAAGAGGAGGATTGGCAGCAGTTAGCTCAGGGCTAATCTTCCTCAAAAAAAAAAAAGAAAAATAATTGTAATTATTAGATAGGGCTGTTGTAAAGATTAGCAAATACGATGTTTTTAAACTACTTATCAGAGGACTTGAAACATGAAAAACTTTCAATACATCAGTGGCCCTCTAATTCAGAGAATGTAAGCATCAACTGACAGTTGCTAAAGTTGCTGCTTCCTGGGTCTCAACCCTTAGAGATTCAAATTCAGTAGGTCAGAGTTCCAAGGAACCTCCTTCCTCTCAAGTTGCCCAAGTGGTTCTGATGCAAGTTGATGCTATGCAATATTTTAAGCCATTGCAATATTGACCACTGTTATCAGAAAGACAACAGTCTTTCTTTACAAGGGTGTGAAGATTAAACGAACTAATTTATCTATATACACAGGTATTTTGCAGGAGAGTAGACGATAATTTTAGGAGACAATGTGGACCGCTCGGCATGAGATGTGCAGTCAGACAGACCTGAGCTGACTTTTGACTTCAGCCTTCTATAACTAGGCCACTTTTGAAAACTTATTTAATCTCCCCAAGAATCAATATCCTCATCTGTAATGTAATTCACTTCTCATCTGTAATAATGAATTTCTATAAAGTTGTAGGGAGATTTAAGGATATTAGAAGAGTGTTTGATATCCAGTAATAGATATTGTGTGTTGAGCATTTAATATTACGTGGGTTATTAACATGATGTAATTACAAAATGGTGAAACCGTTATTATACAGAAGAGGGACGGTGGTAAAATCGGTGGAAAATTTAGCCCCTTTTTATTTTTGCTATCTTCCTCTGCTAGCCGTGCCTCCTCTCCTTTGGCCCAGAGCTCTCTTGATGAGTCTAAATTGTCCATCATGGGGCCCACTTGGTTTCTATTTATTTGTTTATTTCTCTGTCTTATGCTCCATTTCTGTAAAAATAACTATACACTTTTTTTTAGGTCACTAACACCTTTCAGAACTTGAACTCTGTGGATTTTCTCAGTAGAAAATGCTCATACCACAACACAAACACAAACAAAATGGTTCATATATTTTCATTGTATTTCCCTTGAGGCTTAAACATTGATGCTAGGTTACAGGTTAAAGTTTTGCTTTAAGAAAGGAATTTTCTGGCTAATCTGACCTAGCAGCTATGGCAACCTGACAGTCATAGTAAGCTGTTGTTTAACATTTTAAAAAAATGTATCTGTGTCTTCTTGCCTTCTGGGACAAACATAAGTTTTGTTTTGTTTTTTTGTTTTTATTGAGTTAATGATAGGTTACAATCTTGTGAAATTTCAGTTGTACATTAACGTTTGTCATTCGTGTTGTAGGTGGACCACTTCACCCTTTGTTCCACCCCCCACCCCACCTTTCCCCTGGTATCCACTAAACTGTTCTTAGTCCATAATTTTAAATTCCTCATATGAGTTGAGTCATACACAGATTATCCTTCTCTCGCTGTCTTATTTCACTTAACATAATTCCCTCAAGCTCCATCCATGTTATTGGAAATGGAATGATTTTGTTCTGCTTTACAGCAGAGTAGTATTCCATTGTATATATGTACCACATCTTCTTTATCCATTCATCTGTTGATGGGCACTTAGGTTGCTTCCATGTCTTGGCTATTGTAAATAATGCTGCAGTGAACCTTGCGGTGCACAGGACTTTTGGGATTGCTGACTTCAAGCTCTTTGGATAAATACCCAGTAGTGGGATAGCTGGATCGTATGGTAGTTCTATGTTTAATTTTTTGAGGAATCTCCATACTGTTTTCCATAGTGGCTGCACCAGTTTGCATTCCCACCAGCAGTGTATGAGGGTTCCTTTTTTTCCACAACCTCTCCAACATTTGTTACTATTAGTTTTAGATATTTTTGTCATTCTAACGGGTGTAAGGTGATATCTTAGTGTAGTTTTGATTTGCATTTCCCTGATGATCAGCGATGATGAGCATCTTTTCATGTTCCTATTGGCCATCCATATATCTTCTTTGGAGAAATGTCTGTTCGTGTCTCCAGCCCATTTGTTGATTGGGTTGTTTGATTTTTTGTTGTTGAGTTGGGAGAGTTCCTTATATATTATGGAGATTAAGCCTTTGTCAGATATATGACTTGCAAATAATTTTTCCCAGTTAGAGGGTTGTTTTTTTGTTTCAATCCTGTTTTCATTTGCCTTGAAGAAGCTCTTTAGTCTAATGAAGTCCCATTGTTTATTCTTTCTATTGTTTCCCTTCTCTGAGAAGACATGGTGTCCAAAAAGATCCTTTTAATACTGATGTCAAAGAGTGTACTGCCTACGTTTTCTTCCAGAAGCCTTATGGTTTCAGGTCTCACCTTTAGGTCTTTGATCCATTTTGAGTTTATTTTGGTGAACTGGTGAAAAAGAATGGTCAATTTTCATTCTTTTACATGTGGCTTTCCAGTTTTCCCAGCACCATTTGTTGAAAAGACATTCTTTTCTCCATTGTATGCCCTCAGCTCCTTTGTCAAAGATAAGCTGTCCATAGATGTGTGGTTTTATTTCTGGGCTTTCAATTCTGTTCCATTGATCCGTGCCCCTGTTTTTGTACCAGTACCATGCTGTTTTGATTACTGTAGCTTTGTAGTATGTTTTGAAGTCAGGGATTGTGATGCCTCCCATTTTGTTCTTTTATCTCAGGATTGCTTTAGCAATTCGGGGTCTTTTGTTGCCCCATATGAATTTTAGGATTCTTTGTTCTAATTCTGTAGAGAATGTCATTGGGATTCTGATTGGGATGGCGTGAATCTGTAGATTGCTTTAGGTAGAACGGACATTTTAACTATGCTTATTCTTCCAATCCATGTACCTGGAATGTCTTTCCATCTCCTTATGTCGTCATCCAATTCTCTCAGAAAGGCCTTGTAATTTTCATTATATAGGTCCTTTACTTCCTTAGTTAAATTTACCCCAAAATATTTTATTCTTTTTGTTGTGATTGTGAATGGTATTGTGTTCTTGAGTTCTTTTTCTGTTAGTTCGTTATTGGAGTATAGAAATGCTACTGATTTATGCAAATTGATTTTTGTACCCTGCAACTTTGCTATAGTTGTTGATTACTTCTAAGAGTTTTCCAATGGATTCTTTGGGGTTTTCTATATATAAGATCATGTCATCTGCAAACAGCGAGAGTTTCACGTCTTCCCTCCCTATTTGGATTCCTTTTATTCCTTTTTCTTGCCTGATTGCCCTGGCCAGGACCTCCAGTACTATGTTAAATAAGAATGGTGATAGAGGGCATCCTTGTCTCATTCCTGTTTTCAGGGGGAGGGTGTTCAGTTTTTGCCCATTGAGTATGATGTTGGCTATGGGTTTGTCATATATGGCCTTTATTATGTTGAGGTAGTTTCCTTCTATGCTCATTTTGTTCAGAGTTTGTATCATAAATGGCTGTTGGATCTTGTCAAATGCCTTCTCTGCATCTATTGAGATGATCATGTGGTTTTTCTTCCTCAGTTTGTTGATGTGGTGTATCATGTTGGTTGACTCGCGGATGTTGAACCATCCCTGTGTCCCTGGTATGAATCCCACCTGATCATGATGTATGATCCTTTTGATGAATTGCTGAATTCTGGTGTCCAAAATTTTGTTTAGAATTTTTGCATCTATGTTCATCAGTGATATTGGCCTGGAGTTCTCTTTTTTCGTGGTGTCCTTGTCTGGTTTTGGTATCAGTGTGATGTTGGCCTCATAGAATGTGTTAGGAAGTATGCCATCTTCCCTAATTTTTTGGAATAGCTTGAAAAGGATAGGTATTAAATCCTCTCTGAAAGTTTGGTAGAATTCCCCAGGAAAGCCATCTGGTCCTGGGGTTTTATACTTTAGGATGTTTGTGATTGCTGTTTCAATCTCTTTCCTTGTGATTGGTCTGTTCAAATTGTCTGCCTCTTCTTGAGTGAGCTTTGGGAGATTGTAAGAGTCCAATAATTTATCCATTTCCTCTAGGTTATCCATTCTGTTGGCATATAGTTTTTTGTAGTATTCTCTTATAATCCCTTGTATTTCTGCAGAGTCTGTTGTTACTTCTCCTCGCTCATTTCTGATTTTGTTTATTTCAGCTTTCTCCCTTTTTTCTTTGTAAGTCTGGCTAGGGGTTTGTCAATTTTATTTATCTTCTCAAAGAACCAGCTTTTTGTTTCATTGATCCTTTCTACTGCCTTTTTCGTTTCAATAGTATTGTTTTCTGCTCTGATTTTTATTGTTTCTCTCCTTCTGCTGACTTTGGGCTTTATTTGTTCTTTTTTCTCTAGTTCAGTTAGGTGTACCTTAAGATTGCTTATTTGGCATTTTTCTTGTTTGTTAAGATGTGCCTGTATTGTGATGAATTTTCCTCTTAATACAGCTTTTGCTGTCTTCCATATGAGTTGGTATGGCATGCTATAATTTTCATTTGTTTCCAGGTATTTTTTGATTTCTTCTTTAATTTATTCAATGATCCATTGCTTGTTCAGTAGTGTGTTGTTTAGTCTCCACATCCTTGTGCCTTTCTCAGCTATTTTCTTGTAATTAATTTCTAGCCTTATAGCACTGTGATTGGAGAAGATGCTTGTTATTATTTCAATTTTTTTAAATTTGTAGAGGCTTGCCTTGTTTCCCAACATATGGTCTATCCTTGAGAATGTTCCATGTGGACTTGAGAATAATGTGTATTCAGCTCTTTTAGGGTGAAGTGATCTATATATGTCTATTAAGTCCAATTGTTTTAGTTTTTCATTTAGCTCCATTATTTCCTTGTTGATTTTCCGTCTGGATGATCTGTCAATTGATGTGAGTGGGGTGTTGAGGTCCCCTGCTATTATTGTGGTGTTTTTAAACATCTTCCTTTAGGTCTGTTAATAGTTGCTTTATGAATCTTGGTGCTCCTGTGTTGGGTGCATAGATATTTATAAGCGTTATTTCTTCTTGATGAAGTGTCCCTTTGATCATTATATATTGTCCCTCTGTGTCTCTCTTTACCTGTCTTATTTTGAAATCCACTTGGTCTGATATAAGAATTGCAACACCTGCCTTTTTTTTCCTTGCTATTAGCTTGAAGTATTGTCCTCCAACCCTTCACCCTGAGTCTGTGTTTGTCCTTGGGGCTGAGGTGTGTTTCTTGGAGGCAACAAATTTTTGGATCTTGTTCTTTAATCCATTTTGCCACTCTGTGTCTTCTTATTGGAGAGCTCAATCCGTTTACATTGAGGGTCATTATTGATGCATGTGGACTTAATGCTGTCAATCTGTCACTCATTATCTTGTTTTCCTGCATTTCTTTTCCTGTGTGCTTTAGACTACCCATTTAATACTGTAATTTCTTATGCTGGGTTTCTTAGATTTTTCCTCATTTATGATTTGTGACTCTGTTCTGTAGTTTATTTTAGTGTCTACCTTGATGTTTGTATTTAGAATCTCCTGTATAATATAGTCTTTTCTCTGGTGGTCTCTTACTTACTTGACCAATGCTGATTTAGACCCTTTGCTCTTCCCCTCATAAATAATTATTTTCATTTCTTATTCCAACTCGTGTTATGAATTTGTTGTTAGAGTGATAAGATTGTCCTTACTTTGGTAGTTTCCTTACCTTTACCCTAATGCTATAGTTGAATATTTGCTATCCTGTTCTGTTTCTATCCATCGGTCTCCCTAGTCTGTGGATTGTGTCCCCTTTCTCCCTTTTTTCTTTTTTCAGGCATGAGAGCCTTCTTGAGGTTTTCTTGTAGTGGAGGGCTTTTAGTTACAAATTTCCTTAACTTTTGTTTGTCTGGAAAAGATTTAATTTCTCCCTCATATCTGAAGGAAATTCTTACTGGATAGAGTATTCTTGGCTGAAGATTTTTATCTTTTAAAGCTTTGAACATCTCACTCCATTCTCTCCTAGCTTGTAAGGTTTCTGTAGAGAAATCCGCTGACAGTCTGATAGGGTCTCCTTTATAGGTTATTCTCTTCTTTTTTCTTACTTCCCTGCATATTCTTTCCTTATCTTTCCTTCTTGCCAATTTTACTACTATGTGCCTTGCAATTGGTCTTTTTACATTGACAAATCTAGGATATCTGAAAACTTCCTCTACACACATTTCTCTGTCAATCCCTAGATTTGGGAAGTTCTCTTCAATAATTTCATTAAGCACACTTTCTGCTCCATTTTCCTTTTCCCCATTCTCGGGAATTCCTATGATCCTTATGTTCTTACTCCTCATTGAATCCACTATCTCTTGCAGATTTTCCTCATTTTTTTTAATTCTTAGTTCTCTTTCTTCCTCTGTTGGGAACCATTCAGCCTGTCTATCTTCAATTATGTTAATTTGCTCTTCTATGGTGTCTACACAGGCATTCAGGGAATCCGTATTCTGTTTTATCTGGTCCATTGTGTTTTTCATCTCTAGTAATTCTGTTTGATTCTTCTTTATGATTTCAATCTCTTTTGTGAAGTAACTCCAGAACTTGGCTTGTTTATCTATCTTTCTCTCTACCTCATTGAGTTTTTTTATTATAGCTGCTCTGAACTCATTATCACTTAGTTTACCTAATTCCAAATCCTCAGGGCCTAATTCTATGTTTTTATTGTTTTCCTTCTGGTCTGGGGCTTTTATAAATTGCTGGATGGTAGAGGAGCAGTTTTTTCGCATGGTGGTAGAATTCGGTTGCAGTTACAGCCTGTCGCCACTAGATGGGGGGTCGAGAGCCACGTGTTCTGAGCTCTCCGGCCTTCAGGCAAGATGGCTGCACCCAGTGGCTTTGCCGGGAGGGAGGGGCTGCTGTTCTTGCGCCCTGATCTGGATTCAGATCAGTTCTGTTCTCTGGTCTCCCAAGACCCTGGATTTATGGGGTCCCTGCACATGGATGCTTTCCCCCCATCAGCAGGTTTCCACTGAACCAGTGGCAGGAGTCCTGGATGATTCTCCGGTCACATGGCCCCTCCCCTGCTCCTTCCCGACTGGCACAGCAGCGATCACAGACCCTAGGGGAGGGAGCGATGTTCTCTCCTATCGTTCCAGTGCCTCCGAGGCCATAAGTAGGGTTTATGATCTCTGCCTTCTTGGTATTGTAGGTCTCTAACGTGTTGGCATTAGACTTATTCTCTGAAATTCAGTTTTTCCAATCCTTTGTTGTATTTTGGAGGGGAGAGAATCCCGGGTCAGCTCACCCGCCATTTTGCTCCACCCCTCCAAACATAAGTTTTTGAAAATTAAACTTTTCACGTTTTATTTTGAGCATGAGTATAGGCACCTTGCTATAATCTGCTGCCCTGTAGGTCTCTTGAGATATTCATAAAAGTTCATTCCTTTAGTGAGTGGCTCTCAAAAGCTATTTGTGTGTGTGTGTGTGTGGGGGGGGTCAACTGTTTAGTTTTATTTTTCATTCTTTCCTTTAATATAAATTTTCCTTTCTCACCACAAATAGTAAAGAATGCTGAGTCTCCTTTTTACTCTCAACAGTTTCAGAAGACGCCATAGAATAATGAAGGGATATGAAAATGAGGCTTTGTAGCTCCTGTCATACAGCAGAATGTAAACAGGTGTTGAGTCATTGTGGGAATAAAACAAAATTTCTGTGCCACTAGTAATACCTGAATCACACAACTTATCAAAACTCATAGGACGACCTCATTCCAGCATTCCAATATTCAAATCAGCTTCTAGAATCTCTTATAACAGTAGATCGCAAGGGTTTTATATCAATGGAATTCCTCATGGCTTTGTAGCTTGGAGGAAATAGCAAACAAGGCAATTAAACAAAATTATGCATTGGCAAACATGGGGCAATCTTATTGTAATAAGACTCAGAAAAGTTTTGTTTAGAGACTTTGGTTTCCCAGTGATAGATGCATCCAACCATAATTTTGGTTGCATGCTACAGGAATCTGGAAAGCATACATGAGATTTGGTTCTAAAAGTGTGAAACCAAGAATGAAATGTAAGGGTTAATCAAGCCAAATTTATCAACACAGGTGCACCCATATAGGATTCAATAATTCACTGAATTAAATAACTTTATGAATTTATACTATAATTAAGCATTCAATATGATGGATTCTTTTGACTGTTTAAATACTTAGTGAAGACAAAACATTCCTAACGCAATGATGACAAAATGTATTATTAACATCAACACCATAGTCTTAATTAATTTCTTCATTATGTCTATACTTAGTGTTATAACTTCCTAAGATTATTTATATGCTAATTGTATTTTTTTATGTTTTATTAATATTAGGACCATTCTTGGAATTAAGTCAATTAAGACAAATATCTTCTCAGGTCAGCAGTGGTTTCTTATTTGGAATATAAAACAGTTTTCCTAAAGTAAATAAAACAAGAGCAACGTGCCAAAAGGTTTATTTTCCTTCTTTATAGTTAATATAAATTTTATACTTAATGTAAATATATTCAATGTATATTTTGTTTTTTTGAGGAAGACTAGCCCTGAGCTAACATCCATGCCAATCTTCCTCTACTTTATACGTGGAACACCTACCACAGCATGGCTTTCACCAAGTGGTGCCACGTCTGCACCCGGGATCCAAACTGGTGAATCCCAGGCTGCTGAGAAGCGAACATGTGAACTTAACCGCTGTGCCACTGGGCTGGCACCAGAATAAATTTTTATATCCACCATTTTAAACAAAAGATATTTTATTCTGTGAAATCATATCTCCTTATAAAATTATTTTTTCATTTCTCAGCCATCATTAAATAAACCATCTTATGTTATTATTATATGCTAACAATATACGAGAATTATTCAAGAATGGTTTAATCTTGTAGTAAGTTTATTCCAATTAATAAATATACTCGATGTTCATCTATTATATCAGAGATTGAGTCTGTATAATTAGCTTTTCATTTAACATTTTGGAAATACCCTGTTTCAACTTGGTTATTCTGTTTGACAATTGTTGCTGATTATGACTATCATTAGTACTCAGCAGCACTGACTATTCCTTCCTGATGTTTGTATACCACCTAATTTTACTGGAACTAATTTTAAAACATTGTTGCTTACACTTATTATTTGCTGCTTACACTAATAAAACATGGGCATATCTAAAACTATTCAAATTTCTATATATTTCTATACACTGTATACCTATTTAATCATGTGTTACCTTTTAAAATTCAATCAAAATGTTATAATCTATTATATTTTGCCTTCTTTTGTTTTATTACAACCCTCTAATATTATATATATATATGTTTTTCTTTTCATTTTGAGTATCTTGAAATCCTTGCCTTTCATTAGTTCAATATATTACAATTAAAAGTATATTATTTTGGTTATTATCATTATTTTTTTTTGATACTCAGAATGTCACAATTTCACCAGCATGAGACTGTTCAGGTTGATTCCTTTCGACCCTGCCTCTATCATTTGTAGAAGGATCCACGTTTTCTAGACACAACAGAAAATTTCACGTACATGCTATTTATTTTCTCACTCTGAAACATGGACTGAACTCTATAAATCCTCTAAGAATATCACTACCATCTATGAAATCTATCTATCAAACTTAATAAACAATTAAATCAGAATCTCTTCAGATGGTACCCAGTTGAGTCCTTAAAGGCTTTTTTCACAATATTTTTACTAGAAAAAATATATATATTATAAACATTGCCTGACTTTATTCTTTGACTAAAATCATAGCTACCATGAGTTTATTCTTAATTTGAGCTCAAGACTTAAGAAGATTAGGACTTAACAAATAAGAATGGTTTATTTGAGTTTTATCAACATTTAACAGTGCTTATTATGTGCTAAGGATTGGAAAAACATTAAAAAAATGACAGGATCCCTAGAAATCCATAGTCAACAGAAGAGATGATAGTCTAATAAATATTTATTCACACACACGCACAGACACACACATACATACAACAATAGAGTCTGTTCGAAGAATGGAAATGGTTCAGCAGAGGGTTGTCTGATTTAACTCTGTCTGGGTGAGTTAAATTGAGGGGTGTTTTAAAGAGGATGCCTGTATGCCTAGTATTTAAAGGCCTGAATAAGAGTTTTCCAGGCAGACAAGTTGGAAGAAGGCATTTGGCAATAGTAGCTTTTGCCTAGTGAGGTAAAATGAAGGGTTTACAGGTAACTAGGTGATTGCTTGCTTGATTGAGATGCCTATATAGAATCTACAGGTAATTAAAAACACCTAGGGCTTTTGCAGCCCCATATTTGATTTGAAGAGTTTGCTTAATATTGTGGATGTCATATTTATATGGAAAAGCATCCTTATTCCTTGTATGCTTATGTTGGAGATACAACTCTGTGTGCTCTGATAAGAATGGAAAAAAATTTATATCTTGAAAAACAGAATTGAATAGCTTCTAGCTGACTTTCAGTCATTGCAGGCATAAAGTGACTAAAAATGCTCTTTGAGGCAGCTTGCATTTAGAGGATCTAAGGGACTATCTTATTTTATTTAGTCTTCTAAATATAGACAGTGTTTAAATGTTGAACCAATATATTTATGTTCCTTTATGTGAACACAATTCTACATACAGATACATGCCTATGGAACCAAGACTATTATTTTTGGTGTTCTTTTTTTTTTTTTTTACTATAGATATAGGTATACATATAGATATACTATATACATTGTATTGTAGGTGCTTACATGTATATTCAGTAGTTCCTTTCATGTGATTTTGGGCAAGTTGTTTATTGTCTGAAAGCCTTAGTCTGTCTGTCTTTCGAGGGAGAGCGGGGAGTGCCAATAATTCTTGTTCTGTATACTTAACAATCATCCTCTAATGAGGATCATGTGGATCATAATAATAATAGTTAAAATATATTGAGCACTCACGATATATGTCTAACTCTCTTTTAGGTGTTTTATGTGCATTATCTCATTTACTTTGTCCATCAACTCCATAAGGCTGCTACTCTTGCCCCCATCCTACAGAGGAGGAAGGTTAGGCATAGACTGTTGGCTTGAATTGTTCAAGAGCTCTCAGCTGATGCGTGGTGGAGCCAGGCATACAACCCCAGCTCTCCAAGGGCGGATCCCATGCAGTTCACTACTAGCCATGTCATCTCCTGATTGTGTGCCATCTTGTTGTCAGCTGAGAAACACACTGTGAATACCATTTGTTGCCATTATAATCCCTCCTAAAAATCATTAAAACATTTCTTAATTTGAGGAACTATTTACCGCTGTTTGGAGGGCCTGAAGGGAACTCTGCAACCTCTCCTGCTTACTCCCTTTCTTGCTACTTCTAATAAAACAGGACTGCGACTTAACTTCTCTCTCTCCTATTTCCAGGCCTCTCCCTCCTTTATCCCTGGACTTCATATATTAAATATGTAGTTAACCAGTTCATTGAATTATTTGATTTGAAAAGCCCTGACTTAGATCAAAATATTAAAAAAAACCCTCTAAAATATATTACATGCAAATCAATATTGTTTGACAATGCATATTTTGCATAAAGTGATCTTTTTCATGGCGCACAACAACTTGCTTGGTTCTTAAATGTCACCTTGATAAGATTCTCCACTCCCTCAGCAATCAGTTTTTTCCCTTCATTGCAACTTTCCAGTGGACCATAAATTCTACCAGAGATTGAAAATGTCTATTACGTGTACCCAGACTGTGCCTAGCATCTGGTAAATATTAGATTATCAAAGATATATTTTTGGAAGGAAGAAAGAAAATAAAAAAGGAAATGAACAAATGAGTGGATGAATGATTGGCAGCAGCTTCTTGCTATTTTGACTGTGCCTATCTCCAGAAGTCTTCATTACCCCATATCTTTGTAAGTTGCTGCTTTTAATTTTCTGATGGGGTAAAAGACAGTTAACCAAACATAGTAAATCTACGCATAAACTAAGAGTAAATAGGCACAGAGTGGTCACTAAGGAGCTCTCAGTGAATAGAACTAGTATTTTTAACTTGTCTGGATCTTTTTTAATAATATTATTTCTCTGAAATGGTTTTTATTAGAGAAGTGAATTCCAGATAAATGTAGTAGTACTGGGCTATTAATAATAGATGTTATTTGTGGATTGTTTCCCACATGTAGACATTGTCTTAAATTTTTTATACACATTAGTTTAATCCTCAAAAAATCAATTAGATCATTATTTTCAATTTATACATAATGAAACCATCCAAGACACTCCAATATGGAAATGGTGAAGCTGGGATAATTGGCAACTAGTGTGATCCATGGCTGTTTTTGCTGTTGGTGTTCACAGTCTTTGTCCTTTATGGTATCACAGTGTCTAAGCACTAGAGGGTCACATCAGGATGATACAGAAGAACAATAGGCTGCTATTTCTGCCTTTACTTTTAAGTTAATGCATGTCACATGAAGCAATGTCCTTCACTGCTTTTTACTTGAGTGCTGCATCATGCTGCTATGTTGATAGGTGGAGAAAAAAATACATAATAGGATATTTTTGAAGAAATGAGTCGTGAGTAAGGCTTTGAAAAATAAGTAGGGTTTAGAAAGATTATGAATGGGCAAATGAGCATACTCTTAGAGAAAGGGCAAAAATATCTGCTTACCTTAATCAGTGCTAAAGTTTAAAATTCTTAATCTTATCAAGAGAATATTCCCTCCAAAATCCAAAGGACATATTTCCATTTGTGGTACAATTCAGATACTCAAAAGATATAATCCCAGACCAATACTTCTCCTTGCTTTCTTACTTATGTCTTGAATTTCCAACATGGTGACATAAAGGGCATTTTCTCTCTGTCTTCATGTGAGTGGATAGTTCTGTAAGAGGGAGGTGGCCTGAAAAATGGATATGATAAAAAAAAAAACTTCACACTGACTGAATTTGTGTTCCTAGGGCTCTCATCTCAGCCAAAGATGCAGCTCATTCTTTTTATGATGTTCTCGTTATTCTATTTACTAATGGTGGCTGGTAATATTATTATTGTCACCATTATCCAGATAGAACCTCATTTCCAAAATCCCATGTACTTTTTACTTGCTAATTTATCCTTTCTGGATGTCTCCTACACGTCCACCAATGTCCCACAAATGCTATCCAACATGGTGGGAAAAAAGAAGACCATCGCATTCTCCTGCTGTGCCACTCAGGTATACTTCTCCCTCTCCTTTGGAACGATTAAATATGTTCTCCTTGGTGTCATGGCTTATAACAGATATGTAGCCATTTGCCATCCTCTTCATTATACTTCATTATGAACCAAAGCACTTGTGTTCAATTGGCAGCCATTTCTAGGTCCAGTAGCTTCATGAGCTCTTTGATTATCAATTTCCTCCCTTTGAGTTGGCCCTATTGTGGGCCCAATGTCCTGAATCACTTTTTTTGTGAGGTACCTTCTGTCCTGAGATTGGCTTACACTGATACCTAATTTACTGAGCTAGTTGTTTTTATCTTGTGTATTATTATTATTACCTTCATTCTTTTTTTCCTCATTGTTGATTCCTATGCTGGAATCTTTAGTTCTCAGGATGCAGTCAGCCTCTGGGAGGCACAAGGCACTGTCCATCTGTGCCTTTTATTTTACAGTGGTGACCTTATTCTACAGAACTGCCACCTTCATGTACATGAGACTCCAGTCGAAGTCCTCCAGCACTGGGGACAAGACCTTTTTAGTGTTCTACGCTGTGATCACACCTATGCTCAACCCCTTGATCTACAGCCTAAGGGCCCAGGATGTGAAATGAATTTTAAGGAGAGATATTGCAAGACACAGGACATGAGAGCTCTTAAAGGGACACTACAGTTAACTGTTAATCTAAGACAACTGACTTCTGAATATGAAGTGAGAGAGTAAAATATAGATTGGACTGTCCACATCTGCCCTGTAGTTCTTAAAAGACACATAAATCCAGCTGCAAATTCAACAGGAAATATGTCTCCCCCAAGAACAAACCACAGCTTTAATGTGTCAAAACAACTCCCTTCATTGAGAGACTACTGTTTCTCTACTTTTTGAGAAATCTCGGTTATCTAAAATGATAGATTATCTGGAAGTAATTGTTTGAAATTATACCAGTAAGATGAAACTTCTCACTCCCGCCTGTAGGATCTAAAGCACCTTGATATAGAGAAGAATTATTAATTTTCAACTCAGGAGCAGAACTTCAGATAAGTGCTTTCACATCTTTCTTAATTTTGTAGTTTCCAAGACAACAAGACTCTATACTTACTTTGTGGTTTAGATCTGATTTTGAGCCCTTTACATACAGCCCTGTTTTGCAATGAACCTGCCAAAATATTGCCTCATTTAAATTTCGTCTTAACTCCACCCTCCCCTCAAAATCCTGGTATATTGTATTCCTCTTTGCAATGAATCAATAAATCTGATTTTATCTTCTTGTTCCTTGTGGTCTTAGGCTGATTATATGGACAGGGAGATAACGGCTATCATAAGCCGAAGATTTGGTCAAATGTTCATTAACAGATTAATTCATCCATTCTCTACATATTACTGAATGACTATATAACATAATGTTAAATAAAATAGAAACACTTCCTTTCCTTATTTATACATATATATTTATAATATACATGTAGTATATACACTTATACTGACAAATTGTGATAAATGCAATAAAGGAAATGATCATCAAGGGACGTGACATTTAATCTTACAGGGTTAAGCACACAGACACCTATATAGCTGCTTCTAGAGCCCCATATATGGCTGTACATTTTTGTGGTGCATGTAGCTGTTTGAAACAGTCTAGCCAACAAACATGTCATCTCACTCCTTTCCTTTTGTAAGAATTCCATAGGTGTCTGTTATGAGCTCACTATTGCAATGGGAGAAACCCACATATGTCTTACATAGTGTCTCCCTTTATGATATTTACACACGTACGTGCAGCTCCCTAATATCCGCACGCAGAACCATAAGAAAGGTATAAATTAAAGGATGTTGTTGTTCTGAAGAAGTGTTTGTTTTTTGTTTTTGACCAGTCCAGTAGCTCAGAAAGGGCTTTTCAAGGAGGGATATTTAAGCTAGTCCTTGAAGGAAGAGATGTATTTGGACATTCTGAGGCATGGACTCGGGACTATCAAGGAAGCAGGGAATGGAGAGAGGAGAGAATTGGGAAGGATATAGAGGTAGGAAAATCTGAAAGTCTCAAGAAATGTTTTTACAGAAGAATCTGCTTTGCAACAAGAGCAGGGAGGAATAATATCAGAGGGTTAGTTTAAGGAAGACGGAGACCTGGAAATGCTGCGCAGAGGACTTTGGGAATTTTATAGCTCCTGAGTTAGGGAACAGGGGTAGTTATAGGATAGATAAAAAATCTTAGACCCTAATTATTCCTGCTATCCTATCTAAGGCAGAGATTAAAGGCATGGACTTAAGTTTAAATTTTTCCTCTGGGAGAAGACTAGATTTAAGGCTAAATGTAAGTGCTTTATCCAAGCTCCATTAAGAAAAGCACACAATCCAAAACCTGTTGAAGTAGCAGAATCTACTCAGATTTACCAGCCTAAGGCTATAGTATAGTTTGGTTTCCCCAAAAGTTGCTCTGCTAATGGATATGTGACAGAATTTCAGAGAGCAAGGAGGAATCTTCTCCAGAATCCACAAGTGATAAACTCCAAATTCCTCAACAAATAAGTTTCATGTCCTTAAATTGGTGCCAGATCTTCAGCTACATTCCAGCTTCACCATCAAACCCTTCCATTGCACACCCAGGCAAAATGGCCCATGGACATGTCCCATAGTTCCAGCCTCTTTGAATGTTCACTATGTTTTCTCCATCTGACATTCACTACCTCATTTGCTTCCTTCTTTAATTTTGGCCCATGCTTCAAAAACGACTCAGTTGCCCCCTTCTTCAGAAAGACATCTTGTTCCCCCAAGAGAAAATGCTATCTTTCTAGTGTGAGCTGCCACAGCACTTTATCTTCAATTCTCTTTTAGCATTTAATCATTTTTTTTTCCTGTAAATCAAGATATTTGCATTTATCTTATCTCCTTATGGATATTATTTGCATGAGGTCAGGAAATACATACATCCTTGTCTATATCTACCTATTACCTATCTATCTATCTATCTATCTATCTATATTTAATATCATACTGTCCACCAAGTCTTACCCACAGATTGTTTAAAAAATCTCACCTGAGGGGCTGGTCCAGTAGCACAGCAGGTAAGTTCACATGTTCCGCTTCGGCAACCTGGGGTTCGCTGGTTCGGATCTCGAGAATGGACCTATACACAGCTTGTCAAGCCTTGCTATAGCGGATATCTCACATAAAATAGAGGAATATGGGCATGGATGTTAGCTCAGGGCCAGTCTTCCTCAGCAAAACAGGAGGATTGGTGGGAGATGTTAGCTCAGGTCTAATCTTCGTCAAAAACAAAATAAAATGTGACCTGAGGTTATATAACTTGGCCAAGGAGGAAGCATAACTGAATCTCAGCTTCATCTCACTCTGATATATCCCTTCTTAGCCAATTTTGCATCAATTTTTGCCTCTCACAGCCTCTAGTACAGTGATTAAAAACTCTTCATTGATTGAAAAAAATACTAACACGTGATTTTTGCAGTCTATTATATAGAACATGATTGACATATTTACCTTTGTTATGATTTTTTTACTGGACAGATTTTAATGTATGAAAGAGTATTCAGTTCTTCTCAAACATAAGGCATTTATTTATCACTTAAACTAACAGGATAAATAAGGTATAAATAACAGTCATTGTTTTATTGATGAAGAAACTGAAGTACAGAGCTATTAAGGGATTTGAGATAACTGTTGGTGGGGGTGGGAGTAAGACCAAGGTGACCTCATTTCTATCCATTTATTTTGCCAATATAAGTTGATATATATGCTCTACCACCAACTACATGGAAAAAATTAATTTCCTAATTTCATTGCATAATTATGGATAGTTAAGATATAAATGAAGGAAAATAAAACCAAATAATGTTTATTAAGTATTTTCATTTGACAGATTATTTATAGAGATCGCAGTACATCCATTGAAAAACGCTACAAGATAAGCATTCTTATTCTCATTTAGTAAATGAAGAAACTGAGGCTTATGTTCATCAAGTAACTTGCCCAAGATCACATAGCTGGAAAGTAGCAGAGACAAATGAGAACTTCTTTCTAAATATTCCAAAGCCTGAATGTTTGTGATTAGTCAGAAGGGAAAGAACTGCCCTTGGATCAGTTTTTGATTCTATTGTTTAGCTTTGAAAGGTTTGTTTACCTGTCTGAGCTTTACTTTTATAATTTTAAAAATGAGGATAAGGCCTATCTCTAATAATTGTTGTAAGAAATTAATAAAATTCAAAGTGCTGTGTTTATTGACTGGATACGACAATCAATTAGGAAAAAGAAAAGGTGGTCCTCTCACAGCACTGTCACTGATTAGAGATGTAAAAGGAGATTCAAAGATCTTCCTGATTCTAAAGCAACTGCTCTTTTAATTATAACATATACTTGTTATATATGTCTTTCAAAAATATTAATTTTTATTTCCTTCAGATTATAGAGTTAAGCTTTACAGAAAAATCTTCAGGAATTAAGATTCACTCAGGAAATGGATGATAATTTGGGTAGTGTTTACTGGAAAGTTATTTGCATTTTCTATCTGGTGCCACTATCCTTCAACCACTATCGTCTACCTGTGGCGATAAGATATTTTCGTTTTTGGTTATTATTGAGATTTTCTGCCAATTAGTTTTTTGAAACCAGCTTTCACATCCTTGCTCCATAAACAGTAGATGAAGGGATTCAACATGAGGATGATAATAGTGTGGAACACAGAGGGTCACTTGTCTTGGTCCAGGGAGTAGCTGGATGTTGGCCACAGATACATAAACATGACTATGCTGCAGAAAAGTATGATGCCAGTGAGATGAGACCCACAGGTGGAGATAGACTTAAGGTGGCTTTCAGCTGAGAGCATTATGATGATTGCCATGAGAATGAAAGCATAGGAGATGGAGATGATGAGAATGGTGCTGAATTCAATGAATCCACCCAGACTGAAGAACAAGATACTGCTGATGTAGGTGTCTAAACAAGAGAGGCCAAGAGTGGTGGTATTTTGCAGAAGAAGTGATTGATGATATTGGAACCATAGTAACTCAACCTGAAAGTGAGGGAAGGGTGAATAACTAAACTCACCAAACCAGGCATGTAAGTGCCCAGCTTGAGAGCCAAGAAGACTTGCTTGGATATGAGAGTGCTATAGGGGAGGGGTCGACAGATGGCCACAAAAAAACCATAGGTCATGGAACTGAGTGCACAGCATGCAGCATCCACAAAACCCATGAAGAAAGCAAACTGAGTGGCACAACTGGAGAACAAGATAACTTGGTGTTTTGTTAGGAAGTTAGCCAGCGTTCTGGGGCAATGGCCAAGGAGTAGCCCAGGTCAACAAAGGAGAGGTTGCAGAGGAAAAAATACAAGGGTGTATGAAGCTGAGTGTCTTTTATGATCAGGATAATCATATCAAGATTCCCCACTATATTGATCAGGTAGACCAAAAGGAAGACCGAAAAAAAGATGATCTGCAGTTGAGGGTCCTGAGTGATGCCCATAAAGATAAATTTAGTCACCATTGAGTGGTTTTATTTATTGTTATCTTCAATTTTATGTGTGCCTGGACTTTATTACTTGGGGTGATTCTTAAAAATCTTTCCAGTAATTAGATTCTGTGACCCCTGGAATAAGTCAAACGACTTTGGAGAAGGTAGTGGTCATGGATCCTCTCCAGGTGCCCAGTAAAAATAGGAGAGAATGTTAGCGTCTTGGGATGGTAAGTTCGGCTTCTCTGAAGACCTTGGTGCTCTGAGGTCATTTATCACATGGTACCCAGTGTTTGACCTTATCTGTGCAATTATTTGCCTTATTAATTAGGAAAGAAGAGCAGCTTTGAGTGTCTTTTCCTTCTTTCTAAGACAAATCAAATATGAATACACATAATGAATAAACATCAACTTTCATTGAAGGTAGGCACGAAAAGAAAAACGAAAGACTCAGAGATCTCAAAGTATAACATATCATATGCACACATATACAGAAAGTTAAATACTTGGAGCAAAAGGTGAGCAATATTAGAAAAGGTAATAGATAATTACAGTTTTAAAAATCCAAGAGTTACTGAGTGCTAACTATATTCCAGTGTTGAGTCCTTTATACATTTCATAATTTCATCCTCACAACAACTGTATGAAGTAGGTACCATCATTATCTCCATCTCATATCTGAAAAGAACAAGACTAGATATAAAGTAACTTTAACAAGGTCAACAGTCAGTAGGTAGCAGAGCTGGGTCTGTTTGACTCTAGAGTCCACTTCACTTTATTGTCTTCTGTGTATATGTGATTTGATGGAGGTTAAACCTCTCTATTTTTGTGTCTAACTTTCTTTTTCCTGTCTTGCCTATCATGCATGTAGACAGAATTAGTCTTTTGGTTTGCCTGATCTTTAGAAGCACCCAGTGGTTTGGCATGGGACATGATCAGGGTGAAGACACAGCTGTGTCTTTAGATAATTCTATTGTCTAACCAACAGGTTGTTGTATAGCTCAGTTCAGAGTTAAGATTCAAGGATCTCTCACTCGATGGGAATAGGGAGGGCATTATCCAACTCTGTGGTCACACATGAGCGTGCATTTGTTATACATTTTGTGTTTGGTTGGATGAATATCTAGTCCACTGAAGAATTCTAAGAAGGAAGAAAGTAACACTAAACCCAAACAAACCAAATAAACCACAAAATAATTTAGAAATAAGTAGCATCCTCTACCTAAACCGGAAGTGAGAACTTTGGCTTTATCTACTTTAACTGGTTTACGGCTCAAGAAAGACAAGACAGCAGAGTATTATAACGTGTCTTTCACAGGAGTATGGACATTCACAATAGATTATCTTAAATCCTAGGGCAGTTGAAAGTAGTGCTGCATCTCTCAATTTCTGCATAGAATATAATCAACTGCAAGAAAGAAGAGAAGGGGCTCTAATAATGAATAATCAACACTGTATATCTGGCTAAGATTTTATAGTTTATAAAGTACTTATATCTGTTCAACTCATTCTTAAATGTTGTGAATGTGTTCATCATTTCATATATTAGGTCAGTTAGGAAACAGAATGAAAAGACAAACCTTGGAGAAATTATTTTAAAAACATATTTCATATAAAGAGTTTATTTCTCACAAAGAACTTTAAAACAATAATAAGAAAACAATCCAAAAAGAATGGGCCAAAAATTTGAACAGAAATTTCAGCAGAGAAAATATATGAATAGCAAATAAATGCATGAAAAATGCTCAAATAATTTGTATTAGGGACATGAAAATCACAATGGGATATCACTACAAATATGTTAGAATGGTTAAAATTTAAAAAGATGAACCATACTAAGTGTTAAGGAAGTGGAGGAACTGGAACTTTCATCACTGTTGGTGGGAATGTAAAACAGTACAAACACTTTCGCAGTATAGACTCCAACCTACACATAGCTACCCTACGATCCAACCATTCTAAAAAAACCTGGGAACAATCCAAAGACCCATCCATAGGTGACAGGATAAACAAATGATAGTATGTCCACACAATGGAATACTACACTGCAGTAGAAAGGAATAAACTATTGCAAAATGCAACATGATGACAGAATCTTAATATAATTAGGCTGAGAGGAAACAGTCAGATAAAAAACGGTATGCTTTATAAGGTTTCATTTATAAAAATCTAGAAAATGTAAGCTAATTGATAGTGACAGTCAATCAATGTTAGCTGTGTGAGAGGAGGAGCAGGAAGGAAAGATGACCAAGGGGCATGAAGAACATTTGGGGGGTGTTGGGTTGATTGGGTGATAGTTTCACGAGTCTATACATATTTTAAAACATATCAAATGTTACACTGAAAATTTATTCAATTTATTGTATGTCAGTTACACCTCAATAAAGCTGTCACCTTCCCCGGTTCAGCTCCTTCTTACTACATGTGAATGAATATGTCATTTCATAGGTTATGTTAGTGAGGAAAGAGAAACTTTGGCTGAGGGGACTTTCAAAGACACACACTTAGTTATTTTGTGAGTTAGTTACAGAATCAGCAATTGAATGTGAGACTGCCGATTTCATATATAGTGCTGTGTTCCCCCACCTGTATTCATTAGGAATTTTAAAATAATTCACCATGAAAAAAGAACAAATAAAAGATATACTGTAGTCCTTCCATTTATCATCTGTTCTTCCGCTTTAGTGAGAGAGTAAAAAATCCTACTGTTGGGGCCAGCCTGGTGGCACAGCACTTAAAGCTCGCAGGTTCTGCTTTGGCGGCCGGGGTTGTCTGGTTTGGATCCCAGGTGCAGATGTACACATTGCTTATCAAGCCATCCTGTGGCAGGTGTCCCACATATAAAGTAGAGGAAGATGCGCACGAATGTTAGCACAGGGCCAGTCTTCCTCAACAAAAAGAGGAAGATTGGTGACAGATGTTAGCTCAGGACTAATCTTCCCCACCCCCCAAAAAAAGTCCTATTGTTGACACTAGTCCAATATCATAATTTTATAAATGAGGAAACAGCCTCAGACACCAAGCATGAAAATGCAGGGTTGATGCCAGACTGCAATACTTAGAGGAGAACGAGATGCCTGGTAGGAACAAGGAGTCAGGACAGATGCACAACTGGGTATGTGCTGACCAATTCATTGGTTTCAGTTAGAGTATGTGATTAGAAAATGGCTCTCTCCTCCCTTATAGATTCAAGGTTCCAGTTAATTGAGGAAGGATATGAGGAGATGTTTCACTAATCATAAAGCACCCTGCCTGCTCTCTCTCACAGTGTACAGACAAATCCAGTATTTGACACTTACTCTTATTGATTTCTAGTACACTACTTATCTTCTTGGAATCAGTTTTACATTTGTTAAATGAGATTAACACTTAGCTTAATAACTTTCCACAAACAAGTTGGTTAGAATACACACACACGCACATGCGTGGGCACATACTGGGGCATTCAGTGACTGTCATGTGCTAAGTGCTCATGAATTTAGCAATTGTATGTGAGTGTAGATGATTTAATTCAGCAGATGAGTGTGCACTCATAATTCCCAGAAAAAAAGTTTCAATGCTTCTCCACAGGGGTGATGTATCATGGATTGCCTCAACCTATAGGAAAGTTGTAGTTTAATTCTACAGCACTTCTGTTAAAGGATAAAACAAGCAGAGATGAAGCTATAAAATTCAAAATCATTTCTGATTAAGACAAAAGATAATAAAACTTTTATTGTTTTTCTTTTTAGTCTCATGTAGCTAAAGTTCATCAGATCTCACTCTTGAAGAAATGGTAGAACAATGAGTAAATAAGCATATTCCATAGTTACTAAATTCAAATATTTTTAAAAGACAAGCAAAAGTATTGTCATAAAAGCAAATACAGGCCAAATATATTTTAGATTTCTATGTATTGCCATCTTTGGCCTATTTTCATGAAAAGAATACTGAAGTAAGAGTCTGGAATCCTGGCTGTAGTTTTGTTTTTTTGTACTAATTAACTGATGAATTGTTATATTAGTTACAGTTTCCTTATCTGTGAAATGAATGGGTTGAAGAGGGCAACCCCTACAGAACTTTCCAATTCTCATATTTTCTGCATTTGGACTTACTATGAGATACCTAAAAGCCCAACTCATAGTCTATTTCTCCTTTTGGCATTTTAAAATGGCATTGACCTGGTGCCAAGCAAACCCCTGCTCAAAGGAACACTGGGCAGGGGAATGCTCCACTCCCAAAAGGTAATATCTCTGTCTCTTTCTGTCTGAAATACTCACCTGTGATCTGACTCGTTTTCTACCTGTTGGTAAGAGTTCGAATATGTCTTCTTTTCTTGACAAGTTATACCAAATAGATATTCTGAGAAAAATCCAACGATAGTGAATCACTCTGATGGTTGTCTCTGAGTTAACTACATGCTCATCCCACCTTTGCTCTTTTGTGCAGGAGGTATTTAAATCTCAGAGTAACAAATAATCCTCAGAAGAAATGTGATGAAATGCGTTCTGCACTCACAAAAGACCCAAAGATTTGATGAATTGTCATCCCCTAAGGAATTTAATTATGTCTTCCTTAAGCCTTAATAATAAAAGAAGGAAACACAAGGGGATTTTTCAATCATTCTAGTTGTGATGACTGAATCAAGACTAACTGCTACAGTGACTTTTCTTTACCAGCTCAAAGCTTCCTTGTTGTTGTTGTTAGTGCCTGGAGTTAATTCTGACACCTAGCAACCATATGTACAGCAGAGTGTGGAACCTTGCTCTGTCTTTTTGCACTGCTATATCAGACAGTGCTCTCCTGCTATTTATAGGTTTGCATCCCCAATTTTTTTTGAAGTACATGGCCATATACCTCTTCCTAGTGTGTGTAGTCTGGAAGCTCCCCTGAAACAAGCCACCATGGGTGACCCTGCTGATATTTGAAATACCAGTTGCATACCTTTCAGCAGCATAGCAACACGCAGCTGCAACACCATGACAACCAACATATGGGTGGTGTGGATCCCAGACTTGGAAACAAATCCAGGCTATGGCTGTGAGAGCATTAAATCTTAACCACTAGACCACCAGTGCTGGCACAAAGCTGTCTATATGTTGTGACTTTGGCCATAATTTAGAAAGGTCTGTTTGCTGATGCCAGAAAGTCCTTTCAAAATGGCTGATTCTTTCCATGTTATATGAAGTGCCCATATTTAAACTATCTTAATCTGCCATAAGGGACACATGTCTGACTTAACATCACAAAACAAATTAATGAGACTTTATCTTTTTTAAGACCATAGTTTGGTGAAAGGGGAAAGGACACTAACATGTTTTGAGAACATGTGTTTGCTAGAGACTCTGCAGGGCACTTTTCTTTGTGTGATCAGTTAGAAAATATTCTCTGAAAGTAGTCATAATTTGTATTTTATCTTATTGAGAATAGTATGCCAGTTATACATTTTTTGTCTCAGCTCCAAATCCATCCATCTTTGCCTTGCTTTAATGATACTGGACCTGGATACTGTAAACATTTCCCCTTCTCCAGCCAGAGAGTATTATGCTGGTCAGTGGAGAACATTGGAGGGACACTGCAGGAGGAAAAGGCTCTCTTTCTGATAGTGGTGTGCTGTTTCCTTGTGGTTCAATGGCATGTTGTAGCCAGCAGCATGTGAGATACCCAGTGGTGCTCACCCTTCATAAAGGTTGACCAGCACTCCCAGAAGTAGCTTCCCATCAAGTTTCATCAGCACCACAAAGGTGGCTTTTTAGTAACTCTTGCTGGCACCCCAGGGGATGGCTACCCAGTAGGTTTCAGTGGAACCCTATTGAGTGTTTCTTTGTTGTGCAGACCTGGCCAGGGAATGTCTCTGCCATACAGCAAGCTACAACCACACCCAACAAAACCATGTCTGATGGAGTCTTGGAGGTGGGGTCCTCTTCCAAGTTTGTTTCTTCCTTGGTGCTAGAGGTCAGCATTACCTCTATTAGTTGATTAATTGCCCAGAGGTAGCAGCAGCTCCCTATATCTGTTCTTCCTATAGACTTTGGACTTTGCTTGATCACTTGATAGTTAATCTCCTGTTGTCAGGTACTAATCTTTATATTAAATTTTACCTGATAGAATTACTAAGTGGTGTTCTGTTTCTTGACTGGATGCTGACTGATACAAATGTTTATTACATTTTCATATATTTAAGGGCCATTTGCACTTCTGTTTTTGTAAAATGTTTATTCATGTTTTTGTCCATTTTTCCAAGGTATGTTTCTTCTGTATTTTGGATTTCATCACAACGTTTATCTTACTAACTTTTAGGTATTGTTTATATATTGGGGACGTCACCTATTGGTCTAGTCCACAATTTTCCCCAATTTATCATTGTCTTTTGATTTTCCTAAGAAGTTTATTACCATAGGTTTCTTTTTCTTCCTTCCCTTTCTTTCTGTCTTTCTCTTTCTTTCTTTCCTTCTTTCTCCTTTCCTTCTCTTCTTTTCTTTTTTCCTTTATGTTGTCAAATTTATCAATTTTTTATTTTATTATTTCCAGATGTGGAGTCCTATTTATATTAAAATTTCAGATGCAATTAAATTTATAATTGGTATATTTGATAATGTAAAACAAAAAATAACTGTTGTTTATATATTAAATACTGTTTCCATTTACAAAGGACTTCTCTGTGTTTTCTTCTAGGACTTGTATGTTTTCTTTTTTTATATTTACAATTATGATTCATTGAAAATTTGACGGTATCTCATAAGAAGAAAAGACTCAGTTTTCTTTTTTTCCTGAAAACTATCCAGTTGTCCGAACAATTCATTCAAAAATTTATCTTTTCTCCACTGTTTTGATATGCTATTATCATATATCAAATTTTCATTTCATTTCATTTGTTCAATATTTGTATTTTTTATTTTATTACATTGTTCTCTCAACAGTTCTATACAATTAATTTGTCAATAATACATTATTTAATTATATAAATATTATATATATGTATAAATATGTATATAAATGTAATTATGGCTCTTTTATAATACTTTTCATCTTCCACTTAAACTTTGTAGTCAACTTATTTAGAAGGAAAATATGAGGATATTATTACTGGAACAAGGTTAAATCATAAATTAACTTAGAATTGCCACATTTATGTCACCAAGTCTTGCTATCAAAAACACGCATGTCTTCATATTTATTCAGATCTACTTTTGTATCTTTCTGAAGTTTTATTCTTTTTCTTCACAAAGGTTTTGACCATTTGTTATTAGGTTATGCTTAGGTCTTTTCTGTTTGTCACTCATAAATGGGGACATTCTCTTGCATTTAAGTTTTGTTACTGGAGATTTGTTTGTTTACATGAGGTTAGTAGGTTAAGTTTACATTTGCTAATTTGCTAATGTTTTTTCTCTATCTTTTTTTATTGGTAGTAATAGTAGTGATGATGTTTATATGTGGTGTATTAAAATGTAGCTACATCTTACACTGGCCAAATAAAGCTTTATTTAAAATAAAATGAGCCTCCAAAGCCTAACAAGAGAATCTTCTTTTTGGTTTTGGCAAATGACATAAAATTTATTAGGAGGATATCTATTTGAAGAGTGACTAGTATGTAGGTGTCCTATGGAATAGTGGATCTATATTCTTTCAGACCCAAATGACATCTTTTTATAGCAAATAGTTCACATTGACCCTCCATGCTCCTTAATGACATTCATAGATAATTTGCCTACACACATATTTTAAAGAGGAGAAATAAAAGGTAAATAATTTGTAGTAAAATAATACACAGTTTAGGAAGTAACTGGACAGACATAGCTACATAATGAAAAAGGCAGATGCTTGCATATATATTTAAAATCTCCATAAATGTGACAGTTAAAAATGCAGGCAGATACAGGTTTTTGTATAGGCATCTCAAACAGTCTTGCAACATTCCAGCTCATGACATAAATTTCTGGAATGATGGACAGCTCTTAGTAAAGTCCCAAGCAAGTTTTTCTCCCCATGAGCTACTTAACAGATGCACTTGTGACAAATTTGTTATATACAAAATCCATTCAATAATACTCCATATTTATATATAAAATGTGTTTACATGTAAGAAGGAGGAAGATTCAAGCCTTAGATAATTTGATCACATACATCAACTGGCAGGATATTTGAAAATCAGTTGAGGCATGGATAATTCTTTGTTGTTAGGAACTGTACTGCATATAGCAGACTTTTAGCATCCTTGTCCTTTACCCACTGGAGGCTATAGTGTATCCCAATCACTGTGACATCCATAAATTTCCATAATGTTCCCAGAGGAAAAATACCACTTACATTGAGAACTTCTCCTTGAATATCTAGGCATCTGCTATTACATAATCCTTCTCAACTAAGAGGCGATATAGCTTACTAAGTTAGACGTTTAGCTACTCCACCTTTCCAATCCAATACCTCTGATTCACTTTTTCTCTGAGCAATGAACACCACCAAGACTTCTTTATTAGTCAGTGTTCTCCAGAGAAATAGAACCAATAGGATAAATAGATAGACAGAGAGGCAGAAAGACTGGCGGATATAGATAGATAGATAGATAGATATGAGGAGATTTATTGTAAGAATTGGCTCACACAGTTATGAAAGCCAAGCAGTTCTATGATCTGTCATCTGTAAGCTGAAGAACTAGGAAAGACAGTGATGTAATTTAGTTAAAGTCCAAAGGCCTGAGAATGGGGTGGGAGTGGGGGCTATGATATAAATCCTGGTGTGAATCTGAAAGCCTGAGATCCAGGAACACTCATGTCTGAGGGCAGGAGAAGATGGATATCTCAGCTCAAGCAGAGAGAGAGAATTCACCCTTCATGCACCTTTTGCTCTATTCAGACCCTCAAGGTATTGTTCAATGCTCACCCACATTGGTGGGGGCTGATATTCTTTACTCAATCTATAATTTAAATGCTAATCTCTTCCAGAGACACCCTTACAGACTCACCTAAAAGTAATAGGGAGTCCCTTAGCCCAGTCAAATTGTTACATAAATTAACCATAACTACCATACATTACCCCCTAGTTACCCTATCCTGTCCAGAGGACATCTAACAAGCCATTACTGTAACCATTATTGCAGTTTATGAGTAATGCATATTTATCATGCAAGGATATTTTTCACAAACTCTTTGCTACTTTTGGGCTGCAGTAACACAAAATGATTAGCAAAGTACATTCTGGAGTAAGAAAAAACTGTGTTGGAATCCCAGTTCTGATCTGTATTAACTATTTGGATAATTTACTTCTCAAGTCCCCAGTGCACTTACCTGTGAGAAAGTGCTTAATAAAAGTTAGAAAATGCATATATTTAGGAGGTACATGCTCAGTTAATATTAGTTGCTATTATTACTCGACCATAGTCTCCTCTAATTATGACCTGGAAGAAGCCTGGCTGAAAAGGTTCTCATCATTATTAATAATTCATATTAACACATAAGCTGCTCTAGAGGAGGAGTCACACCTTTATTAGATAGAAGTCAGCGTTACCTCTATTAGTTGTCCAATAAATGTTTGTTGCTTGCTTCATGGACTTTAGAGCCCAGTGGTTCTCCATGAACCCTAACTGTCAGTGATTTATCCCCTATGGTACCAAGATCACAGCCACATATTCACAGTGAATTCTCAGAATGCATGGAGATCAAATTGCAGCCTAAATTCTGACAATCCCCATCCTGGGGATAGAGAGATATAGCATCACTTAGTGACTCTTTGAATGACACTCTAGCTAGGATTAAAAACGAGTTCTTTTCTTATTCTGAAGCTTGTTGAGATTTCCTTAGCCTGGGGCTGACTAGGACCCACCACCTCTGATGCTCATGACTAATTACTCCTTTGTTGCCCAATGGTCTCCTTTTACCACTCAGTTATCACCTAGAGTCCTAAAACCTGTGTCCCTAACCACTGACCTCTTAGTGCCATGTGATCTTTCTGCAAACTTCCATCCGTGCTCCAGTTGCACAAAACTTAATCTCACTTAATTTGTCACAATTTGTTCCTATATAATAACGAATTCACATTTAATTGAGGAACATTAATTTATTTACTAATTAAACAAATCTTCATTGTTTTCTAATTATGCTTCAGACTCTGTGTTGATAGAGGCTTACTTTATTTTCCCTCCAAGGTAACAAACTATAAGTGGGGTTTTAAGACTTAATCAAAATAAAGCAAACCTTGTCTGAACTGCTAGAAATAAAGCAACACATCTTTTAAGTTTTTGTCTCCCCCAGCATTTAGTGCAAATTGCACTGATTAAATGGTACTGAGAGACAAATTAATTAGTGTCTTCTCAAAGTGGCATAGATAACGTAAATGATCATCAGATATTGATCGATTTGTTTCAGACTATGTGTGTTATATATGGAAGATATATTTGGGCAAATGGGGAACCTGGTAACTTTCCATCTAGGCTGCATAGGCAGATAACTGTTTCTTACTCTGGACAGTAGGGAATAGTGTCAAAATGAGGAGACTCTTATTTATTAACCATCTATCTATAGGCATTCGATGCAGCAACTCACATTCCTTTATTTTATCTACTGACTTACCCTCTGAGATAGGCATTAGTGTTCTCACATAGAAATGAAAAAGTTAAGATGCAAAGAGATTTAGCACAATATCCAAAATCTACACTCCGTGAGACATGCAGCCAGGATTGAAATCCAAGACAGCCCTGTTCTCCTGGTGTCAGACCTTCATCATAATCCAAGTAGCGTAACTTCTTATATGTACACAAAGTCCTTAGAGAAGGCAGGACCAGAGGTACAGCTACTACCTCTCTAATAGCTAACCTGCAATTTTGCGGATTCTTTCAATGGTACCAAGGGGACCTGACCACCAACTCTCTGGGGAGACAGAAAAAGGATATTTAATTGGGGTTAGGAATTTAGAACTGAAAATTCCTTCTCCATTGGGCCCAGGTGTCCTGAGGGTAAAGGAGAGAAATGTGAAAAGGTCATGTGATTCTCTTAGTTTCAGAAGGGAAAAATAAGTAGATAAAATGAGGTGACATGAGGGATGAAGTCCCAAGACTAAAGGACAAGAAATATATCTTATTTAAAATAGCTTAGGATACTTACTCTAGTGTCTAGTCCAGAGACTCTGCAACTGGAAATAACTACAAAAAAAATATTAGAGCTGAACTGCCATGATATATTCTATATTTTGAAATGTATTCTGCTCTGATATAACAAATTGCGATATTTATCTTTAGGGAAAAGTAAAAGAAAGAAGAACTCAATCTCTGTTGAATTCAGAGTAACTGTCTTATGACAGGGAAGGTATAAGAGTTTCAGTTTTCCTATCTCTGTAACACATCATGTCTAAAGTCCATTCCAACTCTGCCTACAGCTTAACCTGGGAGAATTAGAGTGAATGACTTCGCTAAGAAGAAGATTTTCTACTTTTTGTTTGTTTGGTGAATTTAGGCATTGGATACAAACAAGCAAAGGGATCAAATAAAAATCAAGAGTTAAGAAAGGTAAGACAAAGATATAAAGGGTTTTGCCTATGTAACTTACTGACCTAAAAATAAAATTCACAATCCCGTTAATTTCTCCAGTCACTCATAGACTCAAAATAGCAAGAGCACTGAGAAGCTAAGGCAGTATGTTAATTAAATGCTGTGTTTCTTTTTATCATAACAAGATTTGTAAGTCAGTAGGATAATATAACTAGCAATAAATAATATGATTTTAACACGTGTTTAAACAAAGTAATTCTCATGCAATCTTTTTTATTATTTTCACAAATGTTGGAAATTGGAAACTCAGATCAAGAATCTCTGGACTAAAGGGTTGATTGCAGAATCTCAGCAAGGGGAGGTGTATTCCTGCAGAGAAATATATTTGCCAGAGTAGAGGGGAGATAGAAACATGTAATTCAAAGAACCAGATGTTAAAATAATGGCATTTTGCTGATAATGCAATTAATGAATGTAAGTTCTAAAAAAGACAATTTTTTAGCAACTGTAATTATATTTGTTCTTTAGGACATACATGGATTTTTTAAATGTAACTAAATGTATTCTAGCCTATTAATGAAGCTCTGAGAATTACAATATCAATTGTTCTGTGTATTAGTGCCTACATCTATAATCAAGAAGGTCATTCTAAACGACCTCAAGTGTTAAGAGAAAAACAGTTACATTGGTTGGGTATAAGTTAGACTCCCTTAGCCTAACTCTGTGATTCTGGGCAAGAGTCATACATCTTTTGTACCTTTTAAGTGAAAAAATAGGATTAAAAGACTGCCTATGTCATAAGATTTGAATAAAATATGGCAGAGAGCCTGGCCCAGTGGCATAGTGGTTAAGTTTGCATGCTCCACTTCAGCGGCCCGGGGTATGCCAGTTCAAACACTGTGTGTGGACTTATGCACCACTTTTCAAACCATGCTGTGACAGGCATCCCACATACAAAGTAGAGGAAGATGGGCATGGATGTTAACTCAGGAGTAATATTCCTCAACAAAAAGAGGAGGACTGGCAGCAGATGTTAGCTCAGAGCTAATCTTTCTCAAAAGAAAAAGAAACATATATATGTAAATATATAGCAGAAAAGTACTTAACACAGCGCTCTTGTGCAGGATAGGAAAGACTAAACATATTTTAGTAGATTTTACTACTTGTTATTTTTACCCATGAATACTTTTCTTTGTGAGTCTAGCACACACACACGAAAAATTTCTATGTCATTTCTTTTCACTATTTCTGATAAAATTATACAATCAGTGAAATTTGCTGGTTGAGGATGAGAGTAAAATATCAATACCTTATTTTTTATTCCTTCTGGTGATTCTGTCCTTTGAAGTTGAAAGAACAAGCTTGTTCCAAGGAAGAAGACCCAGGCTCTATTATCTGTCCAGTAAAGTAGAGAGAGAGGCAATGTAGTATTGAGGAATAACAAATAATTTTGCATTGAGAGATCTACGATCTAGGCCAGGATTCACCACCAATTAGCTGAGAAAGTCCTATACTTCACTCCCTCACTGATTTGTTGTGAGGCTCAGATAAGATAATGAGTGCAACGACACTTGGAAAGCATTATATTACTTTATAAAATTACTAGGTTTTTTTTTTTTATTTTTTAGGGTATTGAGCCCCTATCCCAATGGAAAGTAGGTGTAGCAGAGCATGGGTAAGCACTTCTGTGTATGGCAGTGTCTGTGAGAGTGGAACCAGTTCCTGCCCACTCTTCTCCCCAACTTTGCTGAGTAGATCCATTATCTTCAATGTTAACACAGCTGTTAGGTTACTTTGGTCACATGTTTTCATTTTAGACAGTGTCAAATAACTTCCTGCTGTGAGAGATAAAGGATTTAACACTTTGAGCTATGATTTGACAGTTAGCCTAGTCCATTTTTATCTATTGTTCAATAATCTAAGGTCATAGAAGGGATAGAGGACTGACGTGAAAGTGAAGAATTCCACTGGAGCTGTTGCTAAACTTTTACTTGTAAGATCTAGGTTGGGCATCTATTTTGAGTTATCTTTGTCCTTTTTCTTCTTTTTTTGGTCCTGTATTTGGCTTCATTATAGATTATGAGGGGTGGATCTTATTTCTGCTTAGATGATCTGGAGGTAAATTATCCCCCAGTTCAGTACAGTGGCTGAAATATTCCACCTGCTGCTTGGTGTTTTCTGGTTCTGTTGTAATCTTGTGAACCTGAGTGTTAGGCAGGGGTTTTCACTGCTGTGGCTTGTTCTATTACTTTTGTCTGGGATTCTACTCATTCTTACAATCTGATTATCTAAATAATGGGGGTAATTATTCAAAATTCTCAATATTTAACTAACACCTTTTTTTTTTTTCTGTAGGTAGATGCTGACACTAGGAAATTAGGGCAAGGTTTGATCCATGACAGCTACATGGGAATATCCTGTTTCATTACATGGCCATCAATTTTTAAAGTTCCCCCTATCCCCCAGGAAATTCAACTCTTTCTTCTTGTTTGACACCGTTGATTAATTTTGCTAACTTTCAATATTTTTTATTTGTTCCATTAGTATTATCATGGAATAGTCAGTGGCCTGAATTCGTTTCACCATGTTTCTCCAGAAATTGTGTGTAGAGGGCATGTTGATATATCAATTAATTTATTTATCATAAAAAGGGAAGACAAATACTTCTTAGGGATAAGTTCCTGTAATTTTTAAATAAATAGTTAATGCCAGACCTGATCTTAGTTAATGTTTCAATATCATTAGTTAGTAGATAATACACATAGAACACAGACCCAGTCTTTTAATGTCTTTTGACATGCCATTAAGTCCAACATACTTTTTACTATCTTTTTCACTTTGCACTCCTCTGTAGAATTTGTATATGTATATGTCAGTAAAAAGATGTTTATATCTCTGTCATATATTCATCTGACCCAATACCACTTTCCATATTTTCTCTTATTGCAGCTAAAATGACGGGATATATGAAAGAGGTCCAACGCAGAAATCAAACAGAAGTGACAGAATTTATTCTCTTAGGACTCTCAGATAATTCAGATCTACAAGTTGTCTTCTTTGAATTGTTTTTGTTAATCTACATGGCAACCATCGTGGGTAATTTAGGGATGATTGTGTTAATTAAGATTGATCCCTCTCTCCACAACCCCATGTACTTCTTTCTCAGCAGCCTCTCCTTTGTTGATGCCTCTTGCTCATCTTCTGTAACTCCTAAGATGCTGGTGAACCTTGTGGCTGACAATAAGGCCATTTCTTTTAATGGATGTGTTGCCCAGTTCTACTTCTTTGCCTCTTTCTTAGGGACTGAATGCTTCCTGTTGGCCATGATGGCATATGACCGCTATGCAGCCATTTGGAACCCTCTGCTGTACCCAGTTCTTATATCTGGGAGAATTTGCTTCTTGCTAGTAGCTACCTCATTCCTAGAAGGCTTTGGAAATGCAGCCATACACACAGGGATGACTTTCAGATTGTCCTTTTGTGGCCCTAATAGCATAAACCATTTCTATTGTGACACCCCACCCCTGCTCAAACTCTCTTGCTCTGACACCCACATCAATGGTATTGTGATCATGGCTTTCTCCAGTTTTATTGTCATCAGCTGTGTTATGATTGTCCTCATTTCCTATCTGTGTATCCTCATTGCCATCTTGAGGATGTGCTCATTAGAGGGCAGGCACAAAGCCTTCTCGACCTGTGCCTCCCACCTCATGGCTGTCACTATATTCTTTGGGACAATTCTCTTCATGTACTTGCGCCCTACATCTAGCTACTCAATGGAGCAGGACAAGATTGTCTCTGTGTTTTATACAGCAGTGATCCCTATGCTAAATCCTCTCATATACAGTTTGAAAAATAAGGATGTGAAAGAGGCCCTAAAGAAGATCTTACAGAAATACATCCTGTAAAGCCATGTTACATACCATCCTGTTAAGAAGAAGAAAATATATTTTCTTATTAATTTTATTTTCTGATTACTGAAGCTTTTTTTTCCGTTTTAAAGAAGATTGTTTAAAATGAGGGCTACTTCTTAATCTCCTGTTGTCATCAATGTCTATCCTTAGGCCTACATTATGAATCAACACAGTGGGGGAGGGTGATGTCTGGTAAAAAAAGTATCAAAATACTTGGAATTAGCTAATCCGGGTTTAAGTTCCAATTTACATATTTATCTTTTATTAATCTTAGTTTTGTTATATGTGCATTGATGTCTTTGATGGAGATCTGGGCAAATAGGCTCTGAAATAGATATCTGTCTGCCAGAAGTTTACTGGAGAGTATTTCCAGGAACAATACCTGCGAGGGAGTGATGGAAGCAGGATTGGATAGAAGTTGAATTGTTATGAAGTTGCAACACAGTACTCAACCAGTGCCACATGGAGCTCTGGAACTGAGATGATACTTCAGAGATATCCCAAATTGTGAAAAAAAGAAGGCTATAATGACTAGTTTGTACCTCCATAATGACCAGTTTTGGATATGAGTCACCCACTGGGAGACGGTATAATCTGGGGCATTGCAATTCATTTCAGCAGGGACAATTGCAAGAGCAGAATTCAGCTGTGAAGTGTCAGTTGCAATACACTTAGAAGGTGGGGACATAAATACATCAATGCTGAAAGGCAAATCTGGGTGGTGTACTACATCATCCATAATAAATAATAAAATGATTCCACTCACATGGATGCCAAATGTACCAGGTAAGATACAAGAAAGAGCCTTATCAAGTTTTATGATATATGGTGCCACAGCAATAACAGGAATATTTTACTGACTTTGTGATTTAATTGGAATATTTTGAGGGTAGTAATCAACATAGATTAACTTTTTATCTCTACGTCTCTCATATTTCACATAGTTTTCAATAAATATTTATTAAATTAAATTATCTGTTGCTCATTGTAGTGGGGTGGGGTGCTGTCAATGTAGGGACAATGGGGAAACAATCTTTTTTGATGAGATAGCATGTTGAAGGAAGCCTAATGATTTGGAATCAGGTAAATGCCTACTCCCTGTTTCTTTCAACTCTACTATCTATGCCAGACCCTGAGGGATTATACTAGTGCTCCACATGCTTCAAGTGAGACTACTTCACCCCTGAAAAAGACTAGTTACACTATAGTTTTAGTTATAGGGAATAATACTTGTTGCATCTTTCACTGGAAAAACCAAGTGACACAGAACATGAAAAACAGAACATAGGATTGGCGTGTGGAGGCTGAATTACACCAACACCAAGTTTAGTGTGATGCAAACCCAAAGCAAATTTTGTTATTTGATCCCAGGACACAATCAAAATAACTCGAGTTTGAGGAAAAAATAAAATTGTTCAAATCTGATATTAACAAAATAAAATGTAACAGTCAGGTCTTTCTCTAGAGATGTACTATCTTCAGGGTCGCGTCTAGGGGAAGCTTCTTAATTGCTTCTTTTATCCTAAGGCAGGCATTTAAAGAAAGTTCCCTTGTGGACTTCCACTTTCTCTTTTGCCTGGTATACGTTGTTTACCATCCCTCATGGAGCATTCACTTGTCAATTCTGCATGCTATCTGAGGATATTTCTCTTCATTCTGGGGTTGGTATAAAAATGCATTTATCTAGAATTGTCTGATGAAGCTTGCATCTTAGATTTTACTTTTTACTCTTTATTAATTACCAGTAATTAACATTAATTAGTCTATAAATATTATCTGTGTAGATGTGTATGTGTTTACAAGAGAGAGGGAAAAATAAATTTTCTATAGAGATTTCATTATTTGATTATTACAAACTCTTCATGCAAGCTACAATTTCCAGGAATGCATTTAATAATAATTGTGCCTTGCATATTTATTATGTTAATGTGTAATATCACTTTTCTTTTAACCACACAATGAAATTAATGCTATTATTAATCTTGCATCACGTTAAGGCATAGAGACATCAAAAACATAATGAAACAAGAGTAAAAGCTGCCCAAGTTCATAAAATAAGCTATAGAGCCAGAATTCAGCAAAGGACTGACAATAGAAACAGAATTCTTTAAGAGGAATTCTCCTTATGCCTGGTCTGAGGGAAAAAGTCCTCATTTTCTAGGAATTTAATTTGAAATACAGAGTGAGATAATATGGGAGGTTTGTGTATATATGTTTCCTTTTAGATTGTACGGAAAATCTTCTAAGTGCTTCAGAGGTCCACAAACCCTCTGCTTTTTTCCAGACCTCATACTCCCTAAGATGAGATCTAACCATTCCACTTTCCCCACAAGTTCACCATCATGATCTGTTACCTGGCTAACCACCACTCAGGTTTTGATGTATTCAGCTTTTGTGAAGAACTAACACCAATATCTTTTATATCTTTTTTTGTGCTAATATCTTTGGCACCATGCTGTCAGATTTGACTTTCCAAAGAAGAATTCCTCTATAGCAAATCTTTGCAAAATGCATAAAGGTGAAAACACAGGCAGCTGTAGGTGTATTCTGTTGATTCAGACATCAGCATGGTCTGTTGACATGTTTATAACCTCTTTTTAGATACAAAAATCTCTCTTCTTTGTATTTCCTCTACATCTATGATGATGTCTAAAACATATTTTTCACTAATTTTTCTTTGTGCATGAACCTGTGAAACTTTAAAATTCCAATTTCTTCTTGGTTAGGGAGTTTATTTGTTTCAAAACTAAATGCATTTTTAAAAAATAAGCTAGCATTGCTTGAGCAGTCTATCTGTGACCTGTTTTTCTTGTTCCTGTTCCTGTGGACTGGACATGTTCACGAACAACTCATAATAATGCTCAGCATGCTTGAGACAAATAATCAAAACACGTGTCCTCTCCTTTCCAGAGCTTCAAGGAGCATATCCAAACCTGAGAACACAGCAACACTCTACAGAGCAGATACACAGCAGAGAGGGGGATTACTTTATCAAGCCGTCTTCCTGCTTGGTACGAGCTTTTTTTCTTTTCCCCTAAAAAATGAAAACAATTTTTTGATGAACAACTAGTTTATCGTTTTAGTGGGCTTCCATATTTAAAAATTAGCTTAAAATTAGGTTTATATTTATATAAGAAAGGTTCTACAGAAGTTCAAAAGAGAAAAAGAAACGTTAGGGAGAAGTGAGTCATCACAGGTCTTATATGAAAGCGCAGTAGCAGTTTATAACACATTTACTTCACACTGTTGGGACCAAAGCAACGCATCCATCATATTCACTTAATTGCTAGTCAAAATGCAACTGATTTATAATTTTTCTGCCTTTAGTTTTCATTATTTAGCTTTATGAATGTTGTATAGGAGCTGGCCTGGTGGTGCAGCAGTTAAGTTTGCACGTTCCACTCTTCAGCAGCCTGGGGTTCGCTGGTTCGGATCCCAGATGCAGACATGGCACCGCTTGGTAAAAGCCATGCTGTGGTGGGTGTCCCATGTATAAAACAGAGGAAGATGGGCATGGATGTTAGTTCAGGGCCAGTCTTCCTAAGCAAAAATAGGAGGATTGACAGTAGTTAACTCAGGGCTAATCTTCCTCAAAAATAAAAGAAAGTTGTATAAATGCCACAGACAATTACCATACATATTTGAGAAAATATGTAATAAAAAACCCCAAACAAAATATTATTATATGTTAATACTTTCTGCCCTGTGATTTCATGCTATCTTTTATTGCTCAAACACTTGAAAAAACATTCCTTTAAGACGGTAATTTAAATTTTGTAACATGAATGATACATTGATAGATAAAGAATTTTGGCCAGTTTATTAATACACATGCTTTGATTTGAATGGTGAGCCGAACAGTAACAAAGTGAGCACCATTGAATTAAACTTCAATATAATTTAATGGAAACTCTGCTTTACGCACAGTAGATTGATGCTCAACTCCAAGTCAATGTGATCATGTATATTCTCAAAGCTTCATTTGTCTCTGTAAATCTGTATGTAAATCTGTATGCTTAAAATCAAACAATGTCATATTGACCATGGAAAACCTCTTTGACAGGAGAGTGAATCCAATAAAGTTAACATAAACTTTTGAGGCTGAGTGTGGATGGGGAGAAGACACTGGGATTATACAGAAATACTGGTGTTCTTTATATCATAAAACAAACAATTTCATCTTATTTATTTTTTATATGTGGCCAATTAATATTTTTATTGAGGTATAATCAACATATAACATTATATTAATTTCAGGTGTAGAACATAATAATTCTCTATTTGTACATAATGCAAAATGGTTCCCACAATAAGTCCCGTTAACAGTCATCCTGATGTGTAGTTGCAAACATTTTTTTCTTGTGATGAGGACTTTTAAGATCTATTCTCAGTAATTTTCAAATATGCAACATAGTAATACTGACTGTAGTCACCGTGCTGTACATGATATCCCTATGACTTATTAATTTTATAACTGGAAGTTTGTACTTTTTAACCACCTTCACTCTTTTTGCCCACCTCCTACTCCCCACCTCTGCCAGTCACCAGTCTGTTCTCTGTATCTCTGAGCTTGTTTGTGGGGTTTTTTTGGTTGTTTTAAGATTCTTCATGTAAGCGAAATCATACTGTATTTATCTTTCTCTGTCTGGCTTATTTCCCTCAGGATCATGCCCTCGAGGTCCATCCATGTTGTTTCAAATGGCAAGATTTCGTCTTTTTTTTTTACAGCTGAGTAGTATACCATTGTGTATACTACTTTATACACATCTTTATCCACTCATCCAACAATGGACATTTAAGTTGTTTTCATATCTTCACTATTGTTAATGCTGCAATGAACATGGGAGTGCATATTCCTTTTAGAATTAGTGTTTCCTTTTCTTCAGATAAGAAAGTGGAATTGCTGGATCATGTGGTAGTTCTAATTTTAATTTTTTGAGCAACTTCTGTACTGTTTTCCATACTGCATGTACCAATTTACATTCCCATCAACAGTATACAAGAGTTGCCTTTTCTCTACATCCTCGTCAACACTTATTTCTTGTCTTTTTGTTAATAGGCATTCTAACAGATATGAGGTAATCTCTCATTGTGGTTTTTATTTGCAATTGCTTGATGATTAGTGATGTTGAGCATCTTTTCATGTACCTGTTGATCATTTGTATCTTTTCTTGGGAAAAATGCTTATTCATATCCCTTGCCTATTTTTTAATCAGATTGTTTGTTTTTTTGTTATTGAGTTAATTGTGTTCTTTATACATTTTGGATGTCAACCACTTATCAGATATGTGATTCTCAAATATTTTCTCCCATTCAATTGGTTGCCTTTTCGTTTTGTTGGTGTTTTTTTTTTTTTTTTTTTGCTGTGCAGAAGCTTTTCAGTTGAATGTACTCTCACTTTTATATTTTTGCCTTTATTGCCTTTTCTTTTGGAGTTGAGTCCAAAAAATTATCACACTGTTTATATCATAAAGAAAATAATTTCAGAGATGAACTTACCAACTCCGTAATAGATTTTCAGCATATACATAAATATATTCCAAGGCAGTTTATCCAATTTTAGATAACTTTAACTGTTACTATTCTTAACATTTTTAAACCATTAACACCTCATTTTTTCATTAATTAGCCTGAGACTCTGCAGTATCTAGTCTCAGTCTAGTATGCTTTGGTTGGTAGCTTTCTTTCTCCTGAGAAAAAGTGTCTTTACAATCGGGTGAGTGGTAGGCAATAGATTACCTGTGTTGATAAGAACCTATTTATTTTCACTATGGGGATAAAGTTTATCTTCTCAGCTACTCTTATCTTTCCTGCTCACTACCTAGTGATAACTATGAATAAAGTCCATCAAATTGTTGTTGAACTAAGTATACTCCTGGAGGTTAAAATAAGGCTTTTAGGAATAATCAATTTTCCTATAAACGACATTTAGCATTTGGAGGGCTTATCACAATCCCGTCTCCAAGAAATTCATTGTCCTGTTGAAAGGCTGTCTTGAGAGTCTTACCAGATAGCATTACACTCGATGTTCTACAGAATGTGAATATTCATTGATGCTGATGGAATCTCTCTCTCTTTCTCATATTTTCACGATAAGTAAATTCTAGCTAGACTAAGCATAACAATTCTTTCCCACAAAACTTCTCATAGTTGAACTTTATTAGGTACATTGTCTATCTCTAAGAGATTGAATAAGACACGAAGATTTCTCACTATTATTTGATGAGTAAACACTTGTGGATTTTTCTTCATAATACCTGTTAACATGAGGCAAGGCACTAGTGTTTCCTCAGGAAAATAATTAGTGAACTATTGTTCTGGGAAAAGGTCGATATGATACCATTTATATTTGAGAGGAAATTTGAAAAATATTCAAGAAGCTTTCCTAGAAGTCCACTGGATTTCCAAAGAAGGGTCAATCATTACCCAACTTCTGCCCCCACTATAATTTTGTAACAATATATCATGGTTTTAGAAAGTTTATTTACATTAATACTGCTATGCATACTGACATTAATTTCTCTGTCATTTCTCTTTGAATATTGAGGACATAACAGTTAATGATATCTAGAAGATTATAATTATGTGTTTGATTTGCAAAAGAGTCCATATCCAGAGAATATGCATGATGTATTAATGTGTATAAGTGGTTTTATCCTTGGCTTTGAGGACTACTGTGATCTGTTTGTTTCTCCTCAATTTAAATAAGTGCAAGCATGAGGTTAGATTCAAAGGATTTTTTTATCTGCCATTTAGGGCTGATAAGTTATTTGACTAAGTGGCTTCCACCTCTAATCATGGGGAATATGCTTAGAATGAAAAAGAGGTGAAGTAATTATTTTTGAGCTAAGTCGAAAAGAAATCTATAACCCTTATAAATATCTTACAAATATAAAACTACCAAACACAGCAGTATTGGAAACAAGGAATCTTTAAGAAGTCTTGGGAATTTGGCTAACCACTATATTTAGTACTAGCAGGTTTCAATCACAATATTTCGTATGCCCACTGAGTAATAGGGCCTGTGTATTTACTCATCTTAGTATCCTCTAGAGAGTCTGTTACCTAGCAAGTCTTCAGAAATGATTTGTTGAAAAGAATGGCGAAGTGCAGTCAAATATTTAATAAAGGAAACAATGAAAAGAGGCAGGGATAAAGATATACATTAATAAATAATCAATACTTGATTTCAAAATTTATCTCCTTTTAGCTATCAATGGAGTTAGTAATTAATATTGACTTAGAACTGAGGAAATGCTCAATTTCACTGATGTGACAGAGTTTATTCTTTTGGGACTAACCAGCCATCGGGAATGGCAAGTTCTCTTCACCCTCTTCCTGGTGGTCTATGTTATCACCATAGTGTGTAATATTGGCATGATCATGTTAGTTAAGGTCAGTCTACAGCTTAACAGTCCTGTGTAGTTTTTCCTCAGTCACTTGTCATTTGTTAATGTGTGCTTTTCTTCTAACGTCACCCCTAAATTGTTGGAAAACCTGTTATCAGAGACAAAAACTATTTCTTATGCTGGTTGTATAATCCAGTGTTTCTTCTCCATTGCCCTTGCCCATATGGAAATTTTTATTCTTGTTGTGATGGCATTTGATAGATATATGGCAATTGGAAACCCTCTGCTCTATGGCAGCAAAATGTCAAGGGTTGTCTATATTCAACTGATTTCTTTCCCTTATAGATATGGTGTTTTGATTAGTCTGGCAGCAGCATTATGGACTTATGGCTTGTACTTCTGTGGGAAAATTGAGATCAACCACTTCTACTGTGCAAACCCACCTCTCATCAAAATAACCTGCGCTGGGACCTTTGTAAAAGAATATACAATGATCACACTTGCAGGCATTAAATTCACGTATTCTCTGAGTATAATTATCACATCATATCTGTTCATTCTCATTGCTATTCTACAGATGCACTCAGAAGAAGGAAAGCGGAAGCCTTTTTCCACCTGTGGGTCCCATTTGACAGCTGTCATCATTTTTATGGAACTCTTATCTTTATGTATCTCAGACGTCCCACAGAGGAGTCTGTGGAGCAGGAGGAAATGGCGGCTGTGTTTTATACCACAGTGATCCCTATGTTGAATCCCATGACTTGCAGTCTGAGGAATAAGGATGTGAAAGAAGCCATGAACAAAGTGATCAGCAGAGCATGTTTAACAAAATAAAATAAAATTGAATTAATTTTGTCTTCTATGTTTCATCAGTATTTATTTGGCAACTGGTTATTGCTCATTTACAAAGTCTCAAATTCAGAGGAAAAAGTACATTACCCCATTCCTGTAGTTGTGAGTATAGGATTAATTAAAAAATAATAAATTAATTAATTGAAAAGGATATTTGAACTAAAGTTCATAGGTACATTAATTGAAATTTATCAACTATTTAGCTGGAACAAAAAGCTTTTGTTTTTCTTATTCAAAAATGAAGTGGATGAGGGGCTGGCCCAGTGGTTCAGGGGTTAAGTTCCCACATTCTGCTTCTGTGGCATGGGGTTCTCTGGTTCAGATCCCAGGTGTGGACCTATGCACCACTTGTCAAGCCATGCTGTGTTTGGCATCCCACATATAAAGTAGAGGAAGGTGTACATGGATGTTAGCTCAGGGCCACTCTTCCTCAACTAAAAAGAGGAGGACTAGTGGCAGATGCTAGCTCAGGGCAAATCTTCCTCAAAAAAAATAAATAAATAAAGAGTACGAATTTGGGAAATACTTATCAATTTGCCCACTTAGAGAGTAATTTGGGGCAGAAAAGTGACAGCATATTTCATTTAGTTGTCCAGCATGAGGCCATAAAAATAGTCATCTCTCTGATGGTTATGAGATTGTTTAAGGTTTAAGGCTTCTTTCATTGTGAAGGTTTGGTCTGTCCAGAGAGTACTGCTTTGGAAATAGCAATGTTATTGTATTTAATTCTTTTTTACATTTTTGGTGTTTACAAGCCACAATATGATAAGTGTCTTTCTTTTACAGATTCCAGTAACCACCATATTTCAACTCCAACGTTGCCAGGGACAGAATTGTGCACTTCACATGTGTCCCCGCCAAAGTGTCTTCGGTCTCACTGAAGAGTGGGTAGAATTAGTGGATAGATGTGTCATTTTGAAAGCACAGCTCTCCAGATTCCACTTAATAAATTGTATTTCGCACATCTGCAGCTAAGATATGGAACTTAAATATTTTAAAATAATTTTTGTGTTTGAAAGAAATAAAGCATTTAGAATGGCCTATTGAGAGTTAAAAAATAACATATGCTGCCATAATATATTAACAGGACTTGGTTCACACTTTTATTCTACTTCATTTTTAGGAAGTATAAGCACGAGGCAACAATTTTGTCACTTGGACTTCCTTTGGTCTCTATGTCCCATAAATAAATATAAATAAATATAAGACACAAATAAATATGAACATACATACACACAAAAGTGTATTCATACATATATATATACATAGATGATCTTTTATTTTGTTGTAGGAAACACATAAAGAAATTTAATACATATGTTTAAATTACACATTTAATTAATTGCAAATTCATCTGCAAAGAAGCATCTATAGAACAAAATTGATGCAATATGAGAAAAAACCCTTCTCTTTGTCCAATTTTGAGTTTTCATTTTCCTTAAGAGAAACTAGAAATGAATATGAACTCATTTTCACATACTCACATATATCTTGGGCAACACTTTAAAGCGATTTCCATATAAACACATTGCTATTTTAGATTAAATTATAGTTGTAAACTTTGAACTTCCTAAAGAATTTAAGAGCTAACATACTTACTGTCACTTTTGAGGTGAGATAAAAGTTGTTTGTTTTGGTAATAAAACTATGTATTGGGGAACTCTTGATATATCATATTATTTGCTGATGACTAATAAATTTCAAACGATGTTTTAAAAAATTATTTTGATTGAGGTATCATGGGCGTACAATATTTTATTATTTTCAGGTGTGCAGCCTAGTAATTCCATATTCGTATACATTGAGAAAGGATCACCACAATAAGTCTAAGTTAGCATCTATCACCATATATAGTTAATTTGCGTGTGTGTGATAAGAATTCAAAGTACAAATTTAAAGCATTTTAATAGGTGTTAGCAGGTGGATTTGGATGACCTTTGTTATCTCTTTGTTTTCATATGTGAAATCCTTTCTCTACTTACTTTATTGGAAAGACATTTAGTTAGTTTTTTAAAGAGTGTTCCATGGAGAATTATGATGCCAACGTCAATGGTTAAACCATGTTTCTGGTTTGAGTTTACAAATTTCAAATTAATCTGTTGGTGACCTTGGAGAAGTCACTTTTTGCAATTCATCTAGTTAACTTCTAGCGTGTACTCTCTGATCTTTGAGGTCTCTATTGGCTCATATTTCCATCAGTCTAAATTCCTTGGCAGAACCTAAAGCAATTTTGCCATTTGCTAAACATTCAGAACAATTCCATAAAATACTTTTAAACATGGATCTTATTGCTACATTTATTTCTAAATCTATCAACTTCATTACATTTAAGAATCTCCAACATCTAACCATAAAGCATCTTTCTCTCTTCTGTCAATCTCTCTATTTCTTGCTCCCTCTGACATACACACACACACACACACACACTTTCTTTTTTTCAGATGCACATTTCCTTGAGAGAGTGCATATTACATCAGAATTCCCTGGTGATAATGAGTTCATCTCATAGACTTTCTCCATAATAACTGAGAAGGGACTCAGAAGTTCTGGGTACTTGGCGACTGAAGAATGCAGAGGAAAACTTTGCCTGAGCACAATAATTTTCCCTAATCTTCCAGACTAAATAAATGTAATTAGTATATAGTTTAGAGTCTCTTAACAGCCCAGGTTGGCATTCTGCTTCTTTAACCTACTAGCTACCTAATCTTGGTTGAGAATCTTAAACTCATCACTATCTAACATATGCATATTTTTTCTTCAACATAAGGATAATATTAGTCACAATACTATAGTGGTTGTCAGATCATAATTGTAAACTGATTTGTGGTCAAACTCTCCAAATAATTTCAATTTTTTTAAGTGTTACATATGGGATAGGAATTGTGCTGAGAGTTACATCGATATTATTGGAGATCCTCACATCACTCTGTAAGATAGTAGTTTTCCGGTTCTAGTGATGAGTATTGATGCTGAGAATTGTTACTTACCCAAGATGATGTGGTTGAAGTGGGAGAGCCAAGGTTTTATTCCTGATCTGCCTGACTTCAAAGTCAATGCTCTACTGACACCCAGAAAAGCCTAAATTCAGTGAGACAAATTGTTCACTATAATTGGCTACTTCACCAATGACCTCTACTTGGACTCATTTTCCACCAGTGTTCGCAAGTGATTTACATTGTCGAGGCATCTGACATCTATAAAAAAAACTATGAGATGCATAAGGCATGCATTATGTGATTGTATATCCTGACAGGTGGTGCTCATTATAATATTTTTTTTTTTAAGATTTTATTTTTTCCTTTTTCTCCCCAAAGCCCCCCGCTACATAGTTGTATATTATTCGTTGTGGTTCCTTCTAGTTGTGGCATGTGGGACGCTGCCTCAGCGTGGTCTGATGAGCAGTGCCATGTCCGCGCCCAGGATTCGAACCAACGAAACACTGGGCCGCCTGCAGCGGAGCGCGCGAACTTAACCACTCGGCCACGGGGCCAGCCCCCAGGTGGTGCTCATTAGAACTGTAGCACAACAGAAAAGAAAGTGACGGACCGAAATTTTACGTGGTGCAAACCAAGAATATTTTCCTGAGATGCATAATTGTTGAGCGTGAATGAAAGAGAGAAGAATTCGTGTGAAGGTTAGAGTTTATTCCATGACATCAAGAATTTTGATTTCTTAATTTTATTATAAGAATTATTGTTCCAATTATGCTCCTTAACTCCTCCTACCCCTGAGATATTTCTCGAATTTCACTCAATGTTTCTTCCGTAATTACCCAGACAGTTGCTTAAGGAGGCGCTCTGAATGTTCTCAATGTTGAAGATTCAGTTATAAATAGTGAGAAATTTTGATCTGCTGTTCTCCTTTGCTGAAGGTGGGTCTGCAAATTGTATATGCTTTACAGTACAGATGAATGCAGTCAAATCTTTTAATTTTTATTTATATTTTGAAGAGAAGACTGAGACCTCATTTTTAGACTTATTCATTATCACAGTCTTCTTCTGTGTGGAATTATATTACTGGGAAATATTCTTATTTCTATCCAGAGTTTATTCAAAACATCATAAGAATGCGCTTGTTACAAGCTCATTGTCACAAGCAAACTTACCAATTGCAAATTTTTTATTTATGATTTTTTACCCTTTGACTCTTCTCTACCAAGGCTATTGATTTTCATGTTGTTGTGTCAAAATCTATGTGAATGGAGTTGAAGATCTTGCATCAGTGGGATACTTGGACCAGTAATTATACCTTCACTGTTTTTCTTCAAGAGAAATTATTGAAAGGTTAATAAAAATAGAGTTCCTTATTTGTAAATTATGCATCCCATCTTCTCCATTGCCTTGATGAATGATGCACATGTCTGTAATAAATTGGTTCTAACTCAGAAGTCATTTGGTTGCCTCTTCCCAAGTTTATGTGATCACCTAAACTTAGGGGAGTAGGGAGAAGAAGTGGTCCAATATCTTTGTAGTTTACCCTATTTCAGGGTCGCACTAAGGCTATCCTAGAGCCTCAAAGATGAAATACTAGAAGAGTAACTTTCTTGCATCTTGGAGGAAAATCAAAATGAAATTTAAATGGATAGAAATAGAATAGCAAATGGGTTATCAAAAGACCAGCAATATAAAGTTATTAAGAGTACAAGACTGCAGTCAAATTAATTGGTTTGCATCCCAATCTCATCAAATGGCAGACAACTGACCCAGGGAGACCTTCTTAGTCTTTCAGTGCTTCAGTTTCCTCATTTGTAAAGTGATGATGCTACTATCCTGTGTCATGCAAAAGGTTTAGTAAGCATTCAATAAATGTTGCTATCCCTACTAATATTATACATTTCAACCTGTTGCCCCTACAGCAATCTTTCTTGGATCGTTTTAATAATATTGGAATATTGTAATGTGATATGTGAAGCTGATCTAGACATCAATATGTTTTAAAAAAATCATATGTGTGAATATATTCCTGAATATCTGTTAAATGTCGCAAATAAGCTGGACAGTTTAAGAATTCCAAAATAAATGAGACAAAGAACACTACCACAGAACTAACAATTATGTGTAACGAAGAGAAATACACACATTATACATGAACTAAGATTGGAGAGGTACTAGTTTGTGCTTTTTAGATGCTTTGATGCTTTTTCTTTGTTTTATACTTAAAACAGTTTAATAGTACCATTAATCGTTAATTACAGAGTTATCTATTCATGGCGAGGGACCAGCTGTTTTTACAAAGAGAAATTTCTGACCTTAGCTCTATTTCCCATACAGAGTCTGTAGCTCTCATCTGGGTAAGTATTTCCACACCTAAAAGGAGCCAAAACAGATGAGCTACAATCCAGGAAATCTATAGAAAAGGAAAGTTTAGTTCAGAACTAAAACTTTAGCGTCTACTATGTTATATGTTCAGTTTACATTAAGTATGGTATATTTAACTTCCATATTAAGCAATTTAAGGGTAAAAAAATAATTCGTAGAGATTAATTAACTTCCCAAATGCACTATGCTACTAATTGGAGGGGGTCATGATAGAATCAGAGCTCATATACTTTTTAATATATAAAGGAATATCTCAAGCAGCACTCTTTTTCAACATGCCAAGCTACTATTTCCTCTTCTGAGCTTTTGCATTTGCATTCCCTTCTTCCTTCATATGTCTGCATAGCTGGCTCTTCTTGCCAAGTCAAGTCACCTCTTCAGAGATCTTCGTTGATCACTCTGTCTGTACCTCACCTCCCCTTATTTCTTATCTTACTAGCATGCTGTAGTTTTCTCATAGCAGCTCCACTCTGTAAAATATCTAATTTGTATATTTGTTTATTATTTACTCCTTTTTAACAAGAAGAGATCCTGATGCAAGCCAGAATCTTGTATTACTTGTTTATCTTCATATTCCCAAAATTTAGAATATTTCTAGATATAACAAATATATCTGACATATAATTGACTTTAATATTTATAATATGAATTATTATAAGCAAGTATAAACAGAAGCCCAAGTATAAATCAATACTGTATTCTTCACTGTTCCTATGGAGAATTTAAATTCCCAAGATGATTCTAATCCTACAGACACATCCTTAAGATCCATGTCAAGTTTTTACTTCTTGAAAGAAGTAAACTGGGGAAGTGTATTAAAAGGAGAAAATATTGGAGGGAAAATTTCCCTTGTAGTGACATTAAATTTGAATACAATAATTATAAATTGAATTGATTGCTTCTGAAAACCAGACACAGTGGTTATTAAAACTTGTCACCTAAACTTTGCCTCATGACCTTTATCTATTGACATAATGTTGATAGTGTGTGCTAGGTCATTGAACCACTTGTAGTTTACAACTGACAGAGCCTGAGCTGTTAAATCCCTTTACTGCTAAGAGTAGTAGCAATTAAACAAGCATAACGTTTAGCTAAACAAAATAAGATGACTAGGGATTTCATGTGTTGAAAGCATATGATATCATATGCTGCATCATGGAGGATAATTATGTCAATAACTAGATTGTAACACCAATTACCACTGACAAGTCCTAGCCTGGCTTTAGTCATAATTGAGCCCTGTGGTGATATCATATTGTAATAATTTAGCAAAGTAGAAATGTCTAATTTTAATAATATATGTTATCAATGAATGTAATATGCTATTTTACTGTTAGAAAACTGATAAACATTAATTGTAACTACCTATAAGTCTTATTAAACAAAACATTACACTTATACATTCTCATCTTGGACATTGTGCAAAATCTGCATTGATTTTTAAATTATATGAATTGTAATAAGGATAAATGTGACTCAAAATTTTCCAGAAGGGGCTGGCCCCATGGCCGAGTGGTTATGTTCATGCACTCCCTTTGGTGATCCAGAGTTTTACGGTTCGCATCCTGGGTGTAGAAGTAACACTGCTCATCAAGCCACACTGAGGCAGCAATCCACATAGCAGAGCCAGAAGGACCTACAACTAGAGTATATAACAATGTACTGGGGAGATTTGGGGAGAAGAAGAGGAAAAAAAAAAGACGATTGGCAACAAATGTTAGCTCAGGTGCCAATCTTTAAAAAATGAAAAGAAAGAAAGAAAGCAGAGAAGTAATTGGTACAAAAAAAAAAGTTTCAAGAATAAAATAAAGATATTCATGCTTTTTATTTGTCCTTAGGCAATACACATTGAGCCTATGTGAAGGCAATGCCAAATTTCACGGATGTGACAGAATTTATTCTTCTGGGGTTGACCAGTCGTCAGGAACTTAAAGTTCTCTTTTTTGTGGTGTTCCTACTAGTTTACATGATCACCCTTTTAGGGAATATTGGTATGATCATTTTGATCAGCATCAGTCCCAAGCTTCAGAGCCCTATGTACTTTTTCTTGAGTCATTTGTCTTTTGTGGATGCGTGCTTGTCTTCCAATGTCACCCCCAAAATGCTGGAAAACTTGTTATCAGAGACAAAAACCATTTCTTATGTTGGGTGTTTGGTGCAGTGTTACTTTTTCATTGCCCTTGTCCACGTGGAGGTCTATATCTTGGCGGTGATGGCCTTTGATCGCTACATGGCCATCTGCAAACCTCTACTTTATGGCAGTAAAATGTCCAGGACTGTCTGTGTTCGGCTCATCTCTGTACCTTATGTCTATGGATTCTCTGTGAGTCTAATATGCACACTGTGGACGTATGGCTTGTACTTCTGTGGAAACTTTGAAGTCAACCATTTTTATTGTGCAGATCCTCCTCTCATCAAGATTGCCTGTGGGGGTGTCCACATCAAAGAATACACAATGATTGTTATTGCTGGAATTAATTTCACATATTCTCTCTCAGTGGTCCTCACCTCCTATACTCTCATCGTAGTAGCTGTGCTACGCATGCACTCTGCTGATGGGAGGAGAAAGGCTTTCTCCACTTGTGGGTCCCACTTGACAGCTGTTAGCCTGTTTTATGGGACTCTGATATTCATGTATCTCAGACGGCCCACTGAGGATTCTGTGGAGCAGGGGAAAATGGTGACTGTGTTTTATACCACAGTGATCCCCATGCTGAATCCTATGATCTACAGTTTGAGAAACAAGGATGTGAAAGAGGCTGTCAACAAAGCAATCATCAAAGCAAACTTGGGGCAGTGAAACTGCAATAGATATTTTTATATGATGCTGCTACCTATTATAAATATCGAGGCATAAAAATTCTAGCTGAAGAAGGACTTTCTAAAGCCAACACTTACAAATACTAAAAGGTCCAATCTAATACCCTGAAGCTGTATCCCATGAACGGACTCTAATTACTAAGCTTGCTTTATCCTACATATGTAATCATATTATTGAAACTGACATATTAGTGTTATTCACAATGTATTTAAAATTGTGCTAAGTCTAGTTATAGGAGGAACTTATAAATAAGTTTAGATAAAGAAATGTTAATTTTGAGGTACCCTTTTTAGAGTCAAACATGACGTCCTAGAATATTTTCTATATGCACATGCTCCTTGACCTAGATTTCACATGAAATATATACTTTCTTGAGAAAAAGAATAAGAATTCATCTCTTTTCCAGGACTACAGGATGTTGATGGACCCTGATTTACCTAAAGTGTTCTGTAATATTTAAATATACAAGGATTTTTTTAAAATGAAATTGTATTCAGAATCTTTAACTATTCTCTCAGTACGATCACAAGATTTGTCCTCAGTATGCATTGTTCAATATTTAACAATGTTTATCTTTTAATAGTCCATTTAATTATCCTAATTCTATTCCTAGGTTTGGATCCTGATATACATTTCTTGATGTTAAAAGGGTGAAATATCTCTGATAAATTGCTTTCCTCTCCTCCTCATAATAAAAAAGTGAACTAGTATGAATTTTATGATATTAAAATAAGACCTTTGGCCATAGTACATTGTCCTGCTAAACCTTTGGTTGAAAATGATTTGAAGCTATTGTTTGATTCCGATTTCTTCTCACTAATGCTACATTCTTTGGTTCTTTACTTAGCAGCTTAAATCAAACTTTCAGTGCCTAGAGTGTATCTACAAGGTTAGAAGCACTGTTTAACTGAGTGCTCTTATACTGATCATGCATTCAGATTTGATCAATATAGTTCAAAATATTATCCCCTTTGGGCTAGGTTGAAAATCCTCAAAAGATTACTGTTCCATTTATCTAGATTGGTGCATCTATAGCATACTTAATCTACCTTCCATTCTTGCTACAGGTAGAATACAACGTTGTCTAGCCTTGACTACTCTTGCTAATTTACCAGGATAAAGGAAAATGGGTATTAGAAGTGATTCCTGATGAGTGAGTTTATTTTTGGGTAACTGCTAATCCAATTAAAGGGAATGTACATTTGAGGATGTGAAGGAGGACTGAGAAGTAGCATACAGTTGTGGTAAAAACACTGGCAAGATAGACTAATTCATGCAGAGTACTGTTACTCAGGCTAATGTACTAATTAACTGTGGGCAACTATCCTGTAAATGGATTTGAAGAGAGGCAGGTGGTGGTAGGGGGAGGAGAGTTCTCTTTCATAACTTTAGATTCTGAGCAGGAAGAAAGGGTACCATTGGATAGAATTGGAAATTATGTTAGCAAAGATTTTCATAATTTTGAACTACCCAAATTGGCTTCTAAAGTGTTAAAGTCAAGAGCAAAAAGCAGGGCTGCTCAAGGAGCAACTGCTTTCACAGAGACTGACATTATAACCTGACATTCTAAGATCATATTTTCTGGGATCCTTATGGGAGATATTCCTTAGTCTACTATTTCATTTTTGCTTCTGGCAATAAAGCACTGGCCATTCAGCTATTGAACACAGTTTCCATCTTCCTTTCAGGCCAAGTATAAGACGTTTTTATGAAATTTTGGCAATAAGCTTTCAGTAGAAAGTTATGTATAAGACCTAAGGGTCATCTCCTCAAGGTCAAAGGTGCTAGATTTGGACATTTTCCTCCCCCTTCCCACTTGAAAATGTCACTGAAGTGGTTGCCCTAGACTCATATATGGAAGCCATATATTGAGAGTCTAATTGCTTTACCCAAACCTCTCACTCACATTGTTGCCTGAGAAAGGAATAAAATTCTATCTTATTAAGTCAAGATACTTTGGAGGTTCACTTGTAATAGCACTTAGCCAGAATCCTAATCTTCCCTCCAAGAGTTCTTATAACAGCTTCCATAAACATGATCCTTGGCATCTCACCTCTGCATCTACTACTTTCTAAGGCAAATTTTGCTTTGAGGACAATCAAGTCTCCTCAGATGCTTGCCTATTCTGGTATTGAGTGCATTGCATCTGATGATCTGTCTAAATCAGAAGGAGGTAAAAACTCAAACTTCTGGCCATAGATATTAGTTTATATCATTTTTGCCACATTGCCTAATGAGTCTTTGGACTTGTCACAATCTCCAGTTGTCACATTAGTTGCCTGTGAAACCCTTTTGTCCCAACTTCTAGGCCACTTCTTTCTACTAGCATTTTCAGATACTTAACAACATACTTTCTTAGGATTAATAATTCTTAGCCATTTTCTTTACAATGTGTTTGTAGGTATAGGCTAAGTGAGCTTCCATCAAACATTTTAGCCAATGCACATCTTTAGCTATTGTTACTCATTATGGCTTGAATTGTGTCCTCAAACAAGGTATGTTGAAGGCTAACCCCAAGTACCTCAGAATGACATTATTGGAAAATAAGATCATTGCAGATGTAATTAGTTAAGATGAGATCATATTGGTGTAGGGTGGGCCATTAATCCAATATGACTGATGTCCTTACAAGAAGAAGGAAGTTTGGACACAGACATAGAAGGGAGATGGCCATGTGAAGACAGAGGCAGAGGTTGGATTCATGCTGCCACAAGCCAAGCAGTGCCTGGGTCTCCCAGAAGCTGGAAGAGGCGAGGAAGGATACTTCCCTGGAGCTGCAGAGGGAGTGTGGTCCTGCCAGTAACTGGATTTCAGACTTTAGACTCCAGAACTGTGAGAGAATAAATCTTTTTTGTTTTAAACCATCTACTTTGCAGTACTTGTTAAGGCAGGCTGATAAAACTAATACATTACTGTTTTGTTGCCATATTAGAACTCTGGTTTTCCTATGAGGCTCTTTTTCAGTCTTCAGGGCTATACCCTGGCAGGGTAAGCTATCATCCTTCCTCTTCTTCAAACTTAACTGAATGTTCTTTCGGGAACTGTGTGATTTTGCAACAATCTCACCTGATTCTGGTATGCTCCCCAGAGGAAGGGGCGCAAGATTCCTTTTCAAAAATTCAATAACTTTAAACTCTACTCATACTGCCTGCCAATCTCAGGTTGAGACTTTACTACTTGTGGTCAGGGAAATGGCTCTTTTGTCATTCTGAGTTCTTTCCTACTTTTCAGTTTATCATATAACCTCTGTGCTCTTCTCTTACCTATTTAATGTTATGCTTTGGAATTAGGAAACAAGCAAAACCAAAAGAACAGCAACAAAGATTTTCTCCTTTCTCGAATTTGTGCCCTTGGCAATTGACAATGACATCCAAGATTAGTTTCTCTGCTATGATGCTTCCTCAAATAAAATGAAGAAATCAGGTTAAGAAGTGGAAAGTCATATTTGTAACACTGCTTTCTCTCCAGAATTTATACAATTTGTATTCACTTCAAACACCTGATTGTTGCCTTAATGGTGGTGTTGGGGTAGAATGAGGCAGATATAAAAATAATTTTTGAAATGCGTAGTTTAATATTTCAATATTGATGTCTTCACATAAACCTAAAATCTAAACTTAACCATGCAATCCATACAAAGATAATTTGAATGACTTAAGCTAACCTGGTTAGCACAGGCTTCTGATTTACTTCTATACAGTAATTTCTTTTGCCAATATTTCCCAAAATACAATACATGGTGTAATTTTATATAGTACACAGACATTTAGTTAATTGAAATGTTTGAGTATATATATTTTTGTTATTTTCTATTTATGGTAATTGACATTTTTCTCATCTGCAGTGGTTATATAAAGTTTAGTTTTCAGATTTATTTAAATAAAGTGCTAGTCAATTTAAGAAAAATATGCTAATCAAATAATAAATGTGATATGCCAATGTAGGAAGAATCATAAATCATAACAATAACTAAAAGACAGAAAACACAACCCTATGACAAAGTCAACACAATCTTACACACACACACTCTCTACCTATCATATATGTGCATATATAGTTAGAGTATACACATTATATAGTACAATATATGTATATATTATATACAATCGTGTATATATACCCACATATATAATATACATAATATACACATGTACATATAATATATAAAATATATAATATGTCTGTGTATATATGTATATATATACAATTCTGTGTATGTTTATAAATACAGCAACCTCTTGGGATACAATTGCCTATCAGGCACTATTTCCTATTGGGTTTATAAATACCCTATTTTCATTTTTTTAGAGTTCAATAATTTCTGCAGTTGCCCAAAACTATTAAGTGATTCAAGTGAGACTGAAAATTCAGTAAGTCTGTTGTGAAAGTCTCTGTTGTTATACTATTGGTTAATATTAGTCATATAATATTCAAACAGATTTGGAGGGAACTCAGATATCCATTGTGCTTCCTTCATTGTTCAAGGAACTAAAAATCTAGAATAGAACCAACTTTGAGTTCCTGAGCTTTATGAGTACCACTCACCCAGAAATGAATGGTGTCAAATCAACTTTTCATCTTCTTCCCACCACTCACAGGTGGTTTTGAAGAAGACAGAGACATTATCTAATGTCACTTAGCTAGAAGTGATGAAGCTTAGGTTTGAACTCAAGATTATAAGATTCCAAGAACTAGTTTCTTTCTATTTCACTGAGATACCACAGCTTGAATGCAGACAGATGTTGATCACTGGTCATGCCTGGGTCTGAATTGTGAGCTTTTTGGTGAGATGAAATCAGGAATGACAAAATTAAAAGAGGAAATCAGCTCATGATCGGAAAGGGGTCATAGTAACCCTGGCATGTACCAACAGCGTGGCTTCATTTTGTTCATTTGATAATAAACTTCATTTTGTCCATTGTTCATTTTGTTCATTTTTTATTGTTTATGACTTGCTTGTCAAATGAACAAAATACATTTCCTGGGTCTCTAGATCCATTCTGATACCTATTACAGTAGCACATAGGTCATAGTAACACAGACTTATAATTCACTACATTGATCAATACATTTACTTTGGAATCCATTCACCATCTACTTGCCTCATTTTTGGAGGAGGTCATCCAGAGGGTGAGACTGCCAGTTGACTCTCCAGCTGGACCTGAGCAATCAGAGGCTACTCACTCCCTCTTCTGTCCTGGAATATATGTTCCACTCACCATTCCCGTAATGGGGAATGCTCCAAGGACATAGCTTTGAGAGAGTAAAGCATTGAGAACACCTGGACGATATATGTGACCTCACTCAGATAAGCCCTGTGTATAAATATTTAAGATTCTGGTGGATGGGTGTGGAGATCTCATCTTGCAGCCACCCAAGAGAAGCGTCATATGTAAGTTCCCTTCCTTGTTAAAGCTGCCACCTACAAATCTGGAGTGGACTGTCTCTTTCTTTGGTGTTCTTTGCCCTCTTTGTAGGGAGCTCAGTTTCAGATTTTTCTGGGGAAACTCCTGAGGTTGTGAACTAACAGTTACTTAAAAAATTATTTTAAAAAACCCACATAAACCACTCAAAATGGCTTAATAAAAATAAATGTCGTTTGTATCTTTGTTTTTATTTTTGAATAAAATCACAGTGATATGTTACAAGACTCAAGAGTGGGAAACATAACCAGGCTTCACAAAAAACCGTACTTGGGCCCTGGACACTAGAAACAAAGATAGCTACACTCTTTCGTTTGTTGAACCCACATGGATTTCTCCCATGTAAATTTATTTTTCTTTCTCTACAAACCAGCTTTCTATTTCTCAGTGTATAGGAAAGTATACAATGGAAAACTCACTCAGCTCCAGAAAGCACTTAACCTAAGATTAAGTGATCAGTTGAGACTCACTAGAATTACAAGATTACAATTTCAAATTCCCTTGAAAGACATCTGATTGGCTGGTCCTCAGTCACGTGACCACTCCAGTGTACTGTGCTTATAGGGGTATGTGCTTATAGGGGTAGAATCAGTAGGACAACAGTGGATGTCACATTCCACCTCTGTGAGGAGGGAGATTCTCAGAGGGGAAGGGTTATTGTAAGCAGGAAAACAGTCTAAATCGTGTCCATTTGGTTTGCTTCCTGACTCATTCACTCATTTTTCTGCCATCATTCAGAATGGTTACAGGGGTCATATTAGACACTAGGAGTCAAAAACTGTAGAAGATAAATTCGTCCTACAGTATCCCAGGAATTAAGTATGTCAGATTGGAAGGCTAAACTCTGTACACAAGCCACACTTAAGCATTTCATGACACCTTGGCAGACCGATGAGGCAGAAGTTATATTTACACTAGAGTCTGGTGGGCTTCACAAGAAAAAGAATCAAGATTGACAATTTGTCCCTTATTTATTTTTAACAGGCTTAAGACATTTCTTTTCCAAATTAATACTGCCTTATTCCACATATGCCCTTGTTCTCCTAAGGGCCTGATTCAATTCTCCCACACTTGGAGGACTCCACAAGGTACTTGTGGCTAGTAGCTCATGCTACTGGAATTTTTGCCTTGTTTGCACATTAACTGTCTTAATCACCCTTCTTTGACACTTTAGCTCTCTCTGAGTCTCACTAACTCATATTAAAATTAAACAATTATTTTTGTAATTATTTGATAGATATATGCCCCTTCTACCAGACTATTAAGCACTATCAGGAGGAGAATGTGTTAGTTTTTGCTCTCTATTGATGGTGCACAATATCAAGCACAGGGTAGATGTTGAACATTTGACTTTATAAGTGAAACAGACAAAGTTCTTACTTCACAGTTGAAGGTTTAAGTGGGTTTTAGATTATGTTGCTTTATAATCACCCAACATTGAGCTACATTCTTGGAATCTAACAGCAACCATATCTATCACTTGGTTCTAGGCTATGCCTTCCTGTCCCCAAGACCATTGTAATTTCTTCATATCACCAAAACTTCAAAGGACATTTACAGAGTACCGCTTTGCTAAGGGAATTTAAGGATGTTTGCTTTTTTGCTTTGACAGGGTAATAAAAGGGAATATGGCTTTCCAAACACTAATCCTGACTCACAGATCTGCATAGTGAAAAATAACATTTTTAAAGGACATAATAATTATGTAATTTCAGGGAGTCATCACTAGTGAATCTAGTGGTGGTCAGACACAGAGTGAGGAATAGACAGGGTACAGTTGAGGATCAGGCTATAGCATAAAATGACGGGAGGATGGACAATAAACTTATCTCATCACCTTTCTTGACTCCTTCTCTATCCTCCACTAATTCACAAAACAGAAACACTTTTGAAAGGAGCAGATAAATCTTATTATCAGTTGAATAGGAACTCTCCAGGTCAAAGCTATCAGTGTTACATACTCAAACAGCAGCAATTTGTTAAGAATTTAAATTTTAGGGGGCCGGCCCGGTGGTGCAGTGGTTAAGTGCTCACATTCCGCTTCTGGCAGTGCTTCGGTTCACCGGTTCAGATCCCAGGTGCAGACATGGCACCACTTGGCAGGCCATGCTGTGGTAGGCATCCAACACATAAAATAGAGAAAGATGGGCATGGATGTTAGCCCAGGGCCAGTCTTTCACAGCAAAAAGAGGAGGATTGGTGGTGGTTTTAGCTCAGGGCTAATCTTCCCCAAAAAGAAAAAAGAATTTATAAAGAAAGAATTTAAATTTTACCCCTTTAAACATTTCATCTTATTTTAGACTATATGAAAAATAGAACTTATGTACAAAATAACTTTACTCATATAAAGAATGGTAAAAATGAATTTACTCCATCAAAAGATTATAAAAACAACATATCTACGTGTGGCGTTGTTCCAAGACAGGCATTATTCCAAGTCGTTTCTTAAAGTTTGTTAGAGGCAGGACATAATATTTTTCAATGGGTTCCCTCAAGGAACTTTTTACCTCTTGGTTACTCAAACTCTACATCATGGGGTTCAACATGGGAATGACTATTGTGTAGAACACAGAGTCTCTTTTGTCTGTGCGGAGGGAATGGTTTGATTTTGGCTACAGATAAATGAAGATCAGAGTCGCATAGAATATAGTCACAGCTGTCAAATGAGAGGCACAAGTTGAGAAAGCTTTGCAACTCCCTTCTGTAGATTGGATTCTCAAAATTCAGCCACAGTGTACAAGTAAGAACTATGGGCGGTGGACAAAATGCTGATCATGTTAAATCCAGCAAGGATGAAAATCAAAATTTCTTTGAAGCTGGTATCTGAGCAGGTAAGGGTCATCAATGGGATGTCATCACAATAGAAGTGACTGATGATGTTGGGGCCACAATAGACCAGTTGGGAAGTAACTACTGTGTGGAGCAAAGCAACAGAAAAGCTGTCTAAGTACGGACCCACTAACAGCTGCATAAACAGTTTTTGGGGCATGATCACCATGTAGAGAAGTGATCATAAGCCATTATTGCAAGAAGGAAGATCTCTCATATAAAGAAGTTCAGGAAAAAGCCCAGCTGTGTTGCACATGCATAGAAAGTTATGGACCTGTGGTTGGCCAGGATGGTCTCCAGGAACTTGGGGACTATTGATGAGGATTGAAATAGGTCTACAAAGGCCAGATTACTTAGGAAAAAGTTCATGGGTCTGTAAAGTCAAGAATCCAATCGTATTAATGAAATCATCCCCACACTCTCTACCAAAGTTACAGTGTATGCCACCAAAATGAGCAGAAAGTGAATGATCTCAATCTCTCTATGGACAGAAAAGCCTGAAAGAATGAATTCCATCACCCTTGTGCTATTACTTTCAGTCATTTATTCCAGTTTCTCCACTGCTGAAAAAGGACAAGATAGAGTAAGACAGAAATCATTGGGACTAAGGAATTGTCATCACACACCAATTTTTGTGTGCTTTAGCTCAAAAAACTATTGTTCATTGCAGTAGAATATCAAAACAAACAAATACATCCCATTTCAAACTCTCCTCTCTATCCGTTTATACATTTACAAGGACAAAAGTTGAGGGCCAATAAAAATGAATCAACTGAAAGCTGCACAGTAAAGATAAAAAAACAAACAAATCATTTTTTGTTTGTAAAGATATTTAATATTTTATATTCAGATCATTTAAAATTATATTTGATAAGGATAAGAAAAATTTTTATTTCCAGCTCCCTTATTTTCTTTTTGGTGAAGCAAAACTTGAGTGTACTAATTTTATATCTTTTTAAATAGATATTTTTATTGTAGTTTAACAAATATTTATCAGGCTAAATTAAAAGCTAAGCAGAATATTCAATGGGGAGAAAAAATGAGGCCATTAAAATGTTTCTACTTGTGAATCAGGCAAATTTTGAATTCATATGTAATTAACTTATTTTAAAATACTGCTTTCTAAAAATTAAAAAAATACACTCATATTAGGGCTAGAATATAGATATTTTAAAAGTATAGTTCTCTATATTAACGTGTTCTATAGTGTTGTATTTTAATCACTTCCAACATCTATAATCAAGAGTGTTTTCTACAATCTCTGGTAAAACTTCAGTGAAACAATAGTATACATCCTGCTTTCAAAAGCTAGTAATCTCTTGGACAAGAGAAAGAAGGATTTTCTGGAAGTAATACTCTGTCCTATGATATGTAACCTGCATGGTGTTACTGGGTGTTATGTACCTCTATCCACTTCTGAAACTGAAAAAGCTAACTTTAATTTTGGGAGGAAAGTAAAGAATAAGAAACTCTCAGCATATCAAAATAAAAAAATAAAATGTGTAAAATAAGAACCATAATTCCTTTTCCTGCTCAAAGATATTGCCTAAAGAGAAACTTTTCCTTTTTAACAGTTTGGTGTGAGGGGTCAGAAAGTCTGTCCTTTTAATTTTCTCTTCTCCTTGTACTGACAGCTTAATACTATAACTTGAACATAATATGTTCTCCAAAATCAAAACAAACATACACACACATATGCAAATACACATACATACATATATGTATATGCATATATGAAAACACAAACATATGTACACATACATGTGTACATAAAATCTCACATGAAAATAATTTTCTCCCTTATCTGTTTGCTTTTCACTGAGTGGACTCAAAGCCCACCTTGTGAGAGGTGTGTTTGAACTGCCTTGTCTTCCTGAACTGGCATCTTAACACAGCTATCGGTACTATAACTCACTATTCTGGGAATATAATGAAGGAGGAAATGAGGAAGTATTGATTCAGCCAGCGTTTGCTCCCTTGCAGACATGGGAACATATTGAGTCTGGTCCCACTTTTGGTCTTCCATGATTAATATCACTTTGGGCATTTTAGAAATAATTAGTGGAAGTTTTTGTATTGAGTTTTTTTTTTCTTTTTTTTTTTGCTCATACGCTGGAAACAGACTGATTTTACTTCTCTGTATATCAATAATAAAAGGAAAAAAACACAACTCCCACACATCCTCATCAATTTCAAATTTTGAAAAGACAAGTTCCAATTTTTGTATATTTCTTTCACTTAAGAATGTCTTTGATACACATTTTTTAAACCATCAAATTTTTCTTCTAAGAGAAAGGCAACTCTCACAGAACAAATGCTGTTCTTCCAAAGGAATTGGCTTCTGAAGTTTTATCAACAGATAAAAAGTGTCTTCTCCTTCTGAAGGAAGCCCAAGTCTCAGGGCTCAGCTGAGAGAGATTTTTTATTTTGAGAGGGGTATTTCATTCTCGAGGGTAGACATGAGCTTCAGTTGGAGCAGAGTTAGAGAGGGTCATCTATTTTCTTTTCTTTTCTTTTTTGTTTTTTTGCTGAGGAAAGATGAGGTCACATGTGTGCCAATCTTCCTCTATTTTTATTTTTAGTATGTGAGTCACCAGCACAGCGTGGCTGCTAACAGAGTGGTGTAAGCCCACAGCAAGGAACCAAACCCCAGCCACTGAAGTGGAACATGCTGAAGTTAACCACCAGGCCACTGGGTCTAGCTACAGCCATTTTCATTTTAATGGGGGAAATTATGGATTATTTGGGAGAGGAGGGCTATGGAAATGACCAACCTTACCTGTTAACCTATCTGGTTGGGGAAAATATGAATATTTCCATAGAGTCATTTTCAATGACTCTCTGGGATAGTGAGTGTATGTGAATGTATGATATAGCCCTTTATATAGTGAAGTCCATATTCCTTAGAGAGTTAATTCCTAATGTTCCCCAGACATGACAGCCTCAGGGTCACTGACCCTCTGTAGTGCAACTGTGATTAGAAAGTTTCAATTAGAAAAAGATTACCCTATACAAACAAAAATAGTATTAGGCCGTATTTTAAATCGAATGATCTGACCATGAAAACTCTAGTCCTTCATTATGAATAACCAATTTAATTTGTATAAACAAAACAAAGAAAAGCAAAAACAAATGGAAAAAATTTTAAATATCTCAAACTCGTCTAATATATTGTTACCATTTGTTTACATTTGTCCCTTTTCTCTTGACTTTCTTAGTCAGAGGGAATTTGATAGAATCTTTTGTTTTACCATTTTCTGATAGTGTGTTTTATACCTAGAAGTTATACATTATAAAGCAGACAAACCTCTTTATTTTTTATTTGCTAAGTGTAGACATGAAAACAGTAGCAAATCCTCTGTATCTACATCCTAAAGTGTTAACCTTTAACTTTCTAAAATCACATTGCCTTAATTTGTTGTGTGACCTGAGGCAAACATCTAAGTGATTTGTTTGTCCAAATAGCTAATTGCTGTATTATTAATTATATAATCCATCTCTATCTTATTAATTTACAATTAACTTAGACTTTAGAAATATCACCCAATTTACTGTAATAACTCAATAAAATCAACCAGCTTCTATATATCATAAAATCTTTGAAGTTTAAAAACCTTGATAGGTCCAGGGCATTTTTATATATCCTTACTTTTGTAAGAAAATAATTTTTTCCAGAATATAAAGTGTATATATACTGTGTATAAAATGTTATATAGAGAAAGATATAAAAAATACATGTATAAATCATCCACTAGAAGTAATTGCTCTTTAAGTTTTGTCTTTTTTCTCTTTTTTCCTTCATATTTTTATGCACTTTGTTAAATTGGGCTCATAGAGCATATGAAAATTTACTACTTATAATTTCCATTTTTTAACCAGCAATGTATCATGATTTTACACACTATTTAATATTCTTTCCAAAGCATGCCTTCTAATACATCTGTAACAGTTCCTATTTTAAAATTTTGTGATTTTTTCAAATTAGTAAAATAATGCTATTACAAATTCTATTATTCAACATTTATTTAGAATGATCCAGTATTTTTAGGATAAAATATTAAAAGATAGAAATGTTGAATAAGAGACTGTGTGTACTTTAAAACTTTTTGCTTATTGCTAAATTCCCTTTTTCTAGCATTGTTTCTTGTAAAGTTGTTTATGTTAACATTTTGCCTCCAATTTATGTCCTCTCACTTCTCTAGAAATCATTCCAGTAAGCCTTTTACCTCTTGTTTTCAACTGAAAGTCCCCTTACCAAGGTCACATTATTTAACCTATCAGCAATATTTGCAGAGTTAATTATTCCTTGATTAACTTTCTTCACTTGGATTCTCACACTCCTGGTTTTCCTCCTAGATGTTTCTTCTCAGTTTGAAGGCTGGTTCCTCCTCTTTGCCTTCACCTCTAAACATTAGAGAGATGCAAGCTCAATTCTTTGTCATTTTGTCTATTTATATCTATACATTTTCCTTTGTTAATTTCATTCAGTTTTATACCATTTAACAATGTTCATATGCCAATAATGGTCAATGCAGCTCTTCAATCTAGTATACTCCTCTGAATTCTAGACTCTCATATTCAACATCCTACTTCAAATTTTACTTGGATGTGCACTAAGCATCTTAGATTTAGTGTCCAAAACTGAGTTTCTAATACCCTGCCCCTCCCCACATCAAGCCTGCTTTTCTCAAACTCTTCTTATCTCAGCACATGGAAACCCTATGGTTGCTCCAGGAAAAATCCTTACAGTGACCCTTGACTCCTCTTGCTCATATTCCACACCCAGTCTGGTAGGAATTCTGGTTTGTGCTACCTTCAAACAACCACTTTTTATCAACTAAAATGCTACTCTGTGGTCTTATCCAGCATCCTTTCACTAGGCTCACTGTCTCCACCCTTTCCCTCTCCAGCTGATTTTTAACACAGAGTAATTCTTTTAAACAGTAAACTAGATTATCTCAATCCCTGGCAGAGAATCTCGCAATGATTGGCATTTCACCCAGAGTAAAATCCAAAATTCTTACAAGGGCCCGCTATTGCATAGTGATAAATGATGCTGAGAAAAAAAAATTGTAGATCTTTAGATATTTTAACTCCTTTAATCCTCAGGGCAGCACTTGAGGCAGTTATTATTACTATTTTTCTTTTAAAGATGATTAAAACAGGACACAGGATGCGTCCAAGTACTGTGATGGCACGTAATGGCAAAGCCAGAATTTGGACCCATATCAACTGCCTCCAGTGTTCTCACACTTCACCAATGTGAAAGTGTCCAGGGGTAAATGAGTGGGCAGTAAAGATATCTAAGAAAAAGTATTTCATGTATAGAGAACAAATACAAACACCTAAGGGTGGCATACCCTGGACTATTTGAAGTCAGTGTGGATAGAAGGATGGGAATGGGGGAGATAGAGATTAAGATAATTGAAGTCAGAAAGCTAACAATGGCCAGATTATTCCATTTTACTAATGATTAAATAGATGTACATGAAAGAGGAAACATCATTTTACAATGAGAAGCTTGGCACTATTGGGACTCAAATTGCCAAAAACTTTCTGAGAGATTCATTTATTCTTACAATAATTTATGAGTCCCCCGTATATGTCAGGAACTACAGATAAAGTAACTTAGAAAAGAAACTTCTATTGAGTTATTTTTCTTTTTATTTTGAATTTCTAGCTGAATTTACATAAAGTTAATTTTTTTCTTTACTCAATTTCTGGTGCTTAATTTCTATTGTCTCTAGTTTCAACATTTCTTGTTTAACTACAAAGGTGTTTATGGCTATGCATGAATAACCCTCTACATATGCTCTTGTTTGTAGTGGTTAAGTTTCTATTTAAACACACACACATATGCAATTATTTTTCTGACACTTTTAAACTGAAAATTTGATTTACTCTTTCAATCAAGTTTATTTTACTTATTTTTCCTGGAGTGACTTAATTTGATATCTGTTAATATAATGTTTGGATTGTGATGAGATTTTTTGTGGCCTGTCCTATTTCTTGAAAACAGTCAAACCATAGTTTAGAAGCAGTTTATCATAGTTCAGTTAATAATCCATATTCTGAAGCTATACTGAAACCAATACTTTGTCAAATTGTTGCAACTCACTGATCATCACCTACATCCAAACTGTGCACACGTGTCATGTGCCATTCTTACATTGCTAATATATATACTTTACATTTGATATTTCTATCCTATTTTCATTTAGGTAGGCCTTTACTTAGCTGACTCTTTTGGATTTCTTTATTAAGAGAAGGATTAAACATTCATTAGTATTCTTTAATGCATCTATCATGGCCTTCTGGTATAGCATACTTCAAAAACCTTAATTGTGAAAAAAGTATTAGACAGTGAATTTGAAAAATTTTAATCTGTGACTATATTTCCAAATTATTTGGTGGATTAATATGCAGTGTCTCACCACAGCATTTGGAAGTTCCCAAGCACCTATTGCCTGTTCCTACTACATAATATGAAAGCATTTAGGTTAGACTTTTCATTTCTAGTCACCGTGCAAAAGTTCAAAATCTCTGGGAAAACTAAGAAAAATGCCGTTTTCTGTAGCTACCATTCTTCATCTGTTGCTTTTAATCAAATAATTGCTGGTCATTAAGTAAAAACAAACTGAAATCAGAGTTTGCTTAAGTGTTGAAGATGAAACTGTCTCTCTGGTCCTTGTTACCAAACTTTTCATTGCCAACAGAATTCCCCAGTGTCATTGCTAAAAGTGGGTTTACTTGCTAATCAGTTTCAAAGGGCCTTTTAATGACTGATTTCTCAGTTTTAATATGTCCCCTCAGTCATGGGAACATATTAACTGATGACAATCTCAACAAACACAAAGTTTCTTGAGAGTAATGAATATGCAGTTTAGTTTGAGTGTGTTGAGATCATTATCTGATTACTTAGGGATGCCTTTCTCCTCTACCTTGAAGTATCTCCCTTTGGGAGACAAGATAGTGTAGTGAGAAGACAAGATTTGGAGACAGATCTAGGCTTATGCTCAGGCTTTTCTACTATCTACCCACGTACTCTTGGGAAGATCATAGACTCTGATCCTCAGTTAAGACATGAAAACACTACTTACAGCACAGGGCAATTTTGAGGAGTAAAACTATAATGGATATTGACTTACTATCAAACTTTGAATTGATGATGCTGTAATGATTGCAAGTAGAATGATAAGAATAATAACATTGACTAAAATTTATTGGCTACCTATAACATGCCAGGCAAGGTAGTAAAATGTCTACGTACATTATATTATTATTCCTTACAAAACACTATGATGTAGGAAAAATGTTCCCACATTTCAGATAAGAGAGGCTCAGAGCATCTAAATAATTTGTTATAAGTCACAGCTGATAAATGTGTTAGCTAGAATGGAGATTCAGGGTGCAACTGTAGAATGGATGCTCTTAACCACTCTTCTCTCTTTTCTTTCTCTCTCTCTATACACATACATTTAATTAGCCTAATTATAATATTCTCAAAAATAAGTTATTACGGTGTCTCCTTTAGTACCTGCAACAAAAATCTTGGATGCTAGTTCTATTTGTGGTAATAATAAGAATGTTGCCCTAGATAGATAAATACATATACACATATCTATATACATATATCATTAAATTCTTTTAATATATCTCAACCAAGGCAATTCTTTTTCTTCCTCCAAACAAGAATCTTACTATGAGTCCCATATCACAACGGTATCATAGCCCAGAGAAGAGTAAACTATAAAATTACATCACTAAATTCTCTCATTTTTCTTTAAGGAGCATAGACACCATCTATAATACGTGAATTTTTTTTCATTTTGAATTCCATTCTTTTTCTACTAATTTTTCTGCATATCAGTCTCTTTCAAATTTGCTGCATGTAATTCCATCACGTTAAGCAACTATTTTGTTTGAAGGAGCTCTTGAAATGAACCTTATTATATTAACACTTTAAAGCTATTTCCATATAAACACATTGCTATTTCAGATTAAATTATATTCCTGTGTCTATAGTTGCAAAATTTTAACTTCCTAAAGAATTCAAGATCTCACATACTTAATGTCACTTTTGAGGTGAGATAAAAGTTGTTTGTTTTGGTAATAAAACTATGTATTGGGGAACTCTTGAAATGCCATATTATTTGCTGATGACTAATAAATTTCAAACTATGTTTTAAAAAATAATTTTGATTGAGGTATCATGGGCATACAATATTTTATTATTTTCAGGTGTGCAGCCTAATAATTCCATATTCGTATACATTGAGAATGGATCACCACAATAAGTCTAAGTTAGCATCTATCACCATATATAGTTAATTTGTGTGTGTGTGTGATAAGAATACAAAATACAAATTTAAAGCATTTTAATAGTTGTTAGAAGGTAGACTTGGATGACCTTTGTTATCTCTTTGTTTTCATATGTGAAATCCTTTCTCTACTTACTTTATTGGAAAGACATTTAGTTAGTTTTTTGGAGAGTGTTACATCGAGAATTATGATGCCAAGGTCAATGGTTAAACCATGTTTCAGGTTTGAGTTTACAAATTTCAAATTAATCTGCTGGTGACCTTGGAGAAGTCACTTTTTGCAATTCATCTAGTTAACTTTTAGCTTGTACTTTCTGAACTTTTAGGTCTCTCTTCTGGCTCATATTTCCATCAGTCTAAATTCCTTGGCAGAACCTAAAGCACTTTGCCACTTGCTAAAAATTCAGAATAATTCTGTAAAATACTTTTAAACATGGATCTTATTGCTACATTTATTTCTAAATCTATCAACTTCGTTATATTTAAGAATCTCCAACATCTAACCCTAAAGCATATTTATCTCTTTCTGTCAATCTCTCTATTTCTTGCTCTCTCTCTCTGACACACACACACACACACACACACACACACACACACTTTCTTTTTTTCAGATGTGCATTTCCTTGAGAGAGTGAATATTACATCAGAATTCCCTGGTGATAATGAGTTCATTTCATGGACTTTCTCCATAATAACTGAGAAGGGACTCAGAAATTCTGGGTACTTGGTGGCTGAAGAATGCAGAGGAAAACTTTGCCTGAGCACAAGTTTTTTCCATAATCTTCCAGACTAAATAAATTTAATTAGTATAGAGTTTAGAGTCTCTTAACAACCCAGGTTGCCATTCTGCTTCTTTAACTTACTAGCCACCTAAACTTGGTGGGGAATCTTAACCTCATCACTATTTAACATAGGCATATTTTTTCTTCAACATAAGGATAATATTAATCATAATACTATAGAGGTTGACAGATCATAATTGTAAACTGATTTGTGGTGAAACTGTGCAAACGATTTCAATTTTTTTGAGTGTTACATATGGGATAGTAATTGTGCTGAGAATTACCTCTATATTATTCCAGATCCTCACATCACACCGTAAGATAGTAGTTTCCCCATTCTAGTGATGAGTATTGATGCTGAGAATTGTTACTTATCCGAGGCCATGTGGTTGAAGTGGGAGAGGCAAGGTTTGAATCCTGATCTGCCTGACTTCAAAGTCAATGCTCTACTGACACCCAGAAAAGCTTAAATTCAATGAGACATTCTTCTACTATAATTGACTACTTCACCAATGACCTCTACTTGGACTCATTTTCCCTACATGTTCGCAAGTGTTTTACACTGTCGAGGCATCTGACATCTATAAAAAGAACTATGAGATGCAGAATGCATGCATTGTGTGATTGTATATCCTGACAGATGGTGCTCATTAGAACTGTAGCACAACAGAAAAGAAAGTAACGGACCAAAATTTTACGTGATGCAAACCAAGAATATTTTCCTGAGATGCATAATTGTTGAGTGTGAATGAAACAGGGAAGATTCATGTGAAGGTAAAAGTTTATTCCATGACATCAAAAATTTTGATTTCTTAATTTTAAGAATTATTGTTCCAATTAACTCTCCTTAACTACTCCTACCCCTGAGGTATTTCTAGAATTTCACTCAGTATTTCTTTCATAATTACCTGGACAGTTGCTTAAGGAGGTGCTCTGAATGTTCTCAAAGTTGAAGATTGAGTCATAAATAGTGAGAAATTTTGATCTGCTGTTCTCCTTCGTTGAAGGTAGGTCTGCAAATTGTATGTGCTTTACAGTACAGATGAATGCAGTCAAATCTTTTAATTTCTACTTATATTTTGAAGAGAAGACTGATACCTCATTTGTAGACTTATTCATTATCACAGTGTCTTTTAGTATGGAATTATATTACTGGGAAATATTCTTTTTTTTTCTTCTTTGAGGAAGATTAGCCCTGAGCTAACTGCTGCCAATCCTCCTCTTTTCGGTGAGGAAGACTGGCCCTGAGCTAACACCTGTACCCATCTTCCTCCACTTTATATGTGGGATGCCTACCACAGCATTTTGCCAAGTGGTGCCATGTCCACACCCGGGATCCAAACCGGCGAACCCCAGGCCACCAGAAGTGGAACATCGGCACTTAACCGCTGCGCCACCAGGCTGGTCCCACTTGGAAATATTCTTATTTCTATCCAGAGTTTATTCAAAATATCATAAGAATGAGCTTGTTACAAGTTCATTGTTACAAGCAAACTCATGACTTGCAAATTTTTTATTCCTGAATTTGACTCTTTATTCCCTTTGACTCTTCTCTACGAAGACTATTGATTTTCATATTGTTGCGTCAAAATCCATGTGAATGGAGTTGAAGATATTGCATCAGTGGGAATAATTGGACCAGTAATTATATCTTCACTGTTTTTCCTCAAGAGAAATTCCTGAAAGGTTAATAAAAATAAAGTTCCTTATTCATAAATTATACATTCCTTATTCTCAATTGCCTTGATAAATGATGCACATGTCTGTAATAAATTTGATCTAACTCAGAAGTCATTTGGTTGCCTGATCCCAAGTTTATGGGATCACCTAAACTTGGGGGAGTAGGGAGAAGAAGTGGTCCAATATCTCTGTAGTTCAGCCTGTTTCAGGGTCACACAATGCTATCCTAGAGCCTCAAAGATGAAATACTAGAAGAGTAACTTTCTTGTGTCTTGGAGGATAATCAAAATGAAATTTAAACGGAAAGAAATAGAATAGCAAAATGGGTTATCAAAAGACCAGCAATATGAAGTTATTAAGAGTACAAGACTGCAGTCAAATTAATTGGTTTGCATCCCAATCTCATCAAATGGCAGACAACTGACCCAGGGAGACCTTCTTAGTCTTTCAGTGCTTCAGTTTCCTCATTTGTAAAGTGATGATGCTAATAGAACCTGTGTCAATTAGCACAATGCCCGCAACATCCATCTGTGCTGTTGCAAATAGCAAGATTTCATCTTTTATTGCTGAATAATATACCACAATATACCATTGTGTGTGAGTGTGTGTATGTACGTATATACATACATATACATATATATATATATATATATATATACAGACATACTCACACACCCCCCGCAACTTTATCCATTCATTCATTAATGGACATTTAGCTTGTTTCCATGTCTTGGCTATTGCAAATAATGCTGCAGTGACCATTGAGATGCATATAGCTTTTCAAATTAGTGTTTTTCTTTTCTTAGGATAAGAAAGTGGAATTGTTGGATCATATAGTAGGTCTATTTTTAATTTTTTGAGGAGTTCCATATTGTTTTCCATAGTAGTTGTACCAAATTACATTCCCATCAACAATGTGCCAGAGTTTCCTTTTCTCCACATCCTCACCAACACTTGCTATTTCTTGATTTTTTGATAATAGCCATTCTAACAAATTTGAGGTGATATTTCATGGTGGTTTTGATTTTCATTTCCCTGATGATTAGTGCTGTTGAGTACTTTTTCATGTACTCATTGGTCATTTGTATGTTTTCTTTGGAAAAATGTCTTCAGATCCCCTGTCCATTTTTTTAAACAATTGGAGTGCTTGTTTTTTTGCCACTAAGTTGAACGAGTTCTTTGTATCTTTTGTATAGTAACCCCTTATCAGATATATGATTTGCAAATATTTTCTCCCATTTAGTAGGTTGCCTTCTCATTTTGTTGATGGTTCCCTTTGCTGTGCAGAAGCTTTTTATTTTGATGTAGTTCCATTTGTTTCTTTTTGCTTTTGTTGCTTTTGTTTTTGGAGTCAGATCCAAAAAATCACCACCATATTTTTATCACAAAACAAATAATTTTAGAGATAAATTTATCAACTCAGTATTAGGTTTTCAGCCTACACAGAAATAATTTCCAAGGCAATTTACCCAATTTTAGACAACTTTAACTGCTATTATTCTTAAAAATTTTAATGCATTAGTTAATGCCTCAATTTTTAAATAATGAGCCTTAGACTCTGGAGTTGTCTTGTCTCCAGCTAATATACTTTGGTTGGTAACTTTCTTTGTTCTCTTGAGAAAACTTTTCTTTACAAATGGAATGTGTGGCAAGCAGTGGATTACTTTTGTGATAAGGGTCTGTTTTTATTTTTATATGGCAATGAAGTTTATCTTCCTGCCTGATCTTATCTTTCCTGCTCATTACCCAGTGATAAATATGGATAACCATCAAACTGTAGTTTAAGTGTAATCCTGGAGGTTAAAATAAGCATTTTAGAAATAATCATTTTCCTTAGAAATGACATTTAGTCTCTGGGTGGCATGTCGCAATCCATCTCCAAGAAATTCATTGTCCTGTTGAAAGCTATCTCGAGATTCTTATTGAATAGAATTATACTCTGTGTTCTAAAGGAAATGAATGTTCATTTATGATAATGGAATCTCTGTCTCTCTCATTTTCAAGCTAAATAATTACTAGCTAGACTAAGCATAACAGAATTCTTTCCCATGAAACTTCTTATAGTTTAATTTTATTTGGTAAATTGTCTACGTCTAAGAGATTCAATAGAATATGAAGATTTCTCACTATTATTTGATGAATGAAAACTTGTGAAACTTTCTCCATAATACCTATTAACATCATGCAAGGCACTTGTCTTTTCTCAGGAAAATAACTTGTAAAATATTCTGGGAAGAGGTTGATATGATACCAGTCATATTTGAGAGTATTCAAAATATTCAAGAAGCTTTCCTAGAAGTCCACTGGGTCTCCAAAGAAGGGTCAATCATTCCCCAGTTTCCTCCCCCATTTAGCTCTACAAGAACATACTATGATTTCAGACGGTTCATTTATATTAATACTGCTATAAATACTGATATTAATCTCTTTGCCTTACTTTGAATCTTTAGGAAATAACAGATAATAATAGCTGGTAGATTATAAGTACATGTTTGATTTGAAAAGAGTCCATATCTAGGGAATCTGCGCAATATATGAATGTGTATAAGTGGTTTACCCCTTTATACTTGGCTTTAAGGACAACTGTGATCAGTTTGTCCCTCTTCAATTGAAACGACTGCAAGTAGGAAGTTAAATTAAACATAATTTTTCATCTGACATTTAAGACTGATGAATTATTTGATTAACAGGCTTCCATCTCTAATTGTGGAGAAGAGATGGAAGCCACTATAACCCTCAGTAGATATATTAAGAATATGAAACTACCAAACATGCCAGTATTGGAAACAAGGGATGTTTAAAAAGTAGTCTTGGAAATTTGGCTAATCACAATATTTAGTACTAGCATATTTCAATCACAATATTTTTATAAGTGCTATGTAACAGGGCCTGTGTATTTGTTCATTTTGGTAAGTTTCACAGAGCCTGTTATCTAGCAAGTGTTCGGAAAGGATTTGCTGAAAAGAGTAGCAAAGTCCAGTCATAAACATTTAATAAAGGAAACAATAAAAGGGAGTATGGATAAATATATAAATAATGAATATCTAATTTTAAAATTTCCTTTTAGTTATTACCGAGATTTGTAACTAATATTGACTTAGAACTGAGAAAATGCTCAACTTCACCAAAGTGACAGAGTTTATTCTTTTAGGACTAACCAGTCATCGGGAATGGCAAGTTCTGTCCTTCATCATTTTCCTAGTGGTCTATCTTATTACCCTGGTGGGTAATATTGGCATGATCGTGTTAGTTAAGATCAGTCCACAGCTTAGCAGTCCCATGTACTTTTTCCTCAGTCATTTGTCATTTGTTGATGTGTGCTTTTCTTCCAACGTCACCCCTAAAATGTTGGAAAACCTGTTATCAGAGACAAAAACTGTTTCTTATACTGGTTGTTTAATCCAGTGTTTTTTCTTCATTGCCCTTGTCCATGTAGAAATTTTTATTCTTGCTATAATGGCCTTTGATAGATACATGGCAATTGGAAACCCTCTGCTCTATGGCAGCAAAATGTCAAGGGTTGTCTGTATTCGACTGATTTATTTCCCTTACATATATGGTTTTGTGATCAGTCTGGCAGCAACATTATGGACTTATGGCTCGTACTTCTGTGGGAAAATTGAGATCAACCACTTCTACTGTGCAGACCCACCTCTCATCAAACTGGCCTTCTCTGGGACCTTTGTAAAAGAATACTCAATGATCATACTGGCAGGCATTAACTTCACATATTCTCTGACTGTAGTGATCATTTTGTATCTGTTCACTCTTGTTGCCATTCTACGGATGCAGTCAGTGGAAGGAAGGCGGAAGGCCTTTTCCACCTGTGGGTCCCATTTGACAGCTGTCATCATATTTTATGGAACTTTTATCTTTATGTATCTCAGACATCCCACAGAGGAGTCTGTGGAGCAGGGGAAAATGGCGGCTGTGTTTTATACCACGGTTATCCCTATGTTGAATCCCACGATCTACAGTCTCAGGAACAAGGATGTGAAAGACGCCATGAACAAAGTGATCAGCAGAACATGTTTAACAAAATAGAATAAAATTGAGTTGATTTTGTCTTAGATGTTTCATAAATATTTGTTTATCAACTGATTATTGTTTAGTTATAAGAGAAAGTCTCAAATTCAAAGAAACAAATTAGAATGACCCATTCCTACAGACGTAAGTAGAAAAGATTAATTAAAAAAATAATAAATTAATTAATTTAAAAGGTTATTTGAATCAAAATTCACAGGTACACTAATTGGAATTGTTCAAATACTTAGCTAGAATGAAAATATTTTGCTTTTCTTATTCAATAGTGCAGTGGATGAATTTGGAAAATACTTATCAATTTGCCTGTTTAGAGAGTAATTTGAGGCAGAAAGAAATAATATATTTCATTTAGTTTTCTAGTACAAGGCTATAAAAGTAGTCTCTCTAATAGTTATGAGATTGTTTAACATTTAATACTTCTCTCAATGGGAAACATGGATCTAGTCAGAATACTACTTTCAAAATAGCGATATTGTATTTAATTCTTTTTTCACTTTTTTGGTGTTTAAGAGATGCAACACGGTAAGTGTCTCTCTTTTACAGATTCCGGTAACCGCCATATTTCAACTCCAGGTTGCCAGGAACCAGACTGTGCACTTCTCATGTGCCCAGTCAGACTGAAGAGTGGGTAGAATTAGTGAATGCATGTGTCATTTTCAAAGCACAGCTCTCCAGATTCCACTTAATAAATTAATACTTATGTGGAAATTTTTGCACATGTGACTAAGATTGCAACTTAAATATTTTAAAATAATTTTTGTATTTGCAAGAAATAAAATATTTACAGTGGTCTATTTTTTGTTAAAAATAGCATGTCCTGCTATAATATATTAACATAATTTGATAGCATGCTTCTACTTCATTTCACCAAAGGCAAGCATGAGGCAAAAACTTTGCAACTCAGACATCCTTAAAATCTCTATGTGCTGAGATGAATAAATAAACACATGCATGCATACATATATACGTAAATCATCTGTTTTGGTGCAGGAAAACCATAACAAAAGAAATGTAATACATACATTTGAGTAATTACAAATTTATCCACAATGAAGTAAGTACACAATAAAATTGATGCACTATGATAAAAAATTCTTTTTTATCCAGTTTTCAATTTTTATTTTCCTGAAGGGACAGTAGAAATAAATATGAACTCATTTTCGTATGCACACATATATCTTGGGCAATTCTTTAAAGCTATTTGCATATAAACACATTGCTAATTTAGATTAAATTATATTGCTGGGTCTACAGTTGCAAATCTTTAAGATCTAATGTGCTTAATGTTACTTTTGAGGTAAGATAAAAGTTTTTTTTTGGCAATCAATCCATTTATTCGCAAACTCTTCATATACCAAATTATTTGCTGATGACTAATAAATTTCAAAATGTGTTTTTCAAAAAAATTTTCCTATTGAAGTATAATTGACATATATTATTTTCAAGTGTGCAACATAATAATTCATTATTTGTATGCATTGAGAAATGATCACCATAATAAGTCTAAATTAATGTCTATCACCATACATAGTCAATTTTCTGTGTGTGTGATAAGAATACAAAATACAATTTTAAAGCATTTTAATACTTTGCAGTCTGTTAGCAGGTGGCTTTGGATGACCTTTGTAATCTCTGGTTATTTCCTATGTGAAATACTTTCTCTACTTACTTTTTTGGAAAGTTATTTAGTTAGTTTTTTGGAGAGTGTTCCATCAAGAATTATGATACCAAGATCAAAGATTAAATCATGTTTCTGGTTAGGTTTCCAAATTTCAAATTAATTTATGGGTGACCTTGGAGAAGTCACTTTTTGCCATTTGTCTAGTTAATTTTTAGGTTATACTCTCTGATCTCTGATACCTCTTCTGGCTCATATTTCCATCAGTCTAAATTCCTTGCAGAACCTCACACAATTTTGCCATTTGCTAAGCATTCAGGATAATTCTGTAAAATACTTTTAAACAGATCTTAGGGTTATATTTATTTCTAAATCTATCAACTTCATTATATTTAGGGATATCCAACATCTATCCATAAGGCATATTTATCCCTTTCTGTCAGTCTCTCTATTTCTTGCTCTCTCTCTCTGACACACACACACACGCACACACACACACAGACTTTCTTCTTTTCAACTGTACGTTTCCTTGAGAGAGTGCATATTACATCGTAATTCCCTAGTGATAATGAGTTCATCTCATGGACTTTCTCCATAATAACTGAGAAGAGACTCAGAAGTTCTGAGTACTTGGAAGCTAAAGAATGCACAAGAAAACTTTGCATGAGCACAATTTTTCCCATAATGTTTCAGACTAAATAAATTTAGTTGGTATATAGTTTAGGGTTTATGAACAACTCAGGTTGGCATTCTGCTTCTTTAACTTGCCAGCTATCTAAACTTGGTTGAGGATCTTAACCTCATCATTATTTAGCATATGCATATTATCATTCTTCAACAAAGGGATAATATTACTCACAATCTTATAGAGTTGGTCATATCATAATTGTAAACTGATTTGAGGTGAAACTGCACAAATAATGTCAGGGTTTTTTTGAGCGCTTCATATAGGACAGACGTTTTGCTTAGAGTTACCTCTATATTATCTGAGATCCTCACATCACACTGTAAGATAGTAGTTTCCCCATTCTAGAGATGAGTATTGATGCTGAGAAGTGTTACTTATCCGAGGCCACGTGGTTGAAGTGGGAGAGCCAAGGTTTGAATCCTGATCCATCTGACTTCAAAGTCAGTGCTCTACTGACACCCAGAAAAGTCTAAATTCAGTGAGAGAAATTGTTCTACTATAATTGGCGACTTCACCAATGACCTCTACTTGTACTCATTCTCCCTAGATGTTTCCAAGTGATTTATACTGTAGAGGCATCTGACATCTGTAAAACAACCACGAGATGCATAGGACATGCATTGTGTGATCGTACATCCTGACAGACGGTGCTTGTTAGAACTGTAGCACAACAGAAAAGAAAGTGATTGACTGAAATTTCACATGATGTGAACCAAGAATATTTCCCTGAGATGTATAATTGTCAAATGTGAATGGAAGACGGCAGAAGTCACGTGAAGGTAAGAGAGATTATTTCATGATACCAAGAATTTTGATTTCTTAATTTTATTACAAGAATTATCCTTCCAATTAACACTCCTTAACTCCTCCTACTCCTGGGATAGTTCTAGAATTTCAATCACTATTTCTTTCATAATTATGTGGACTGTTGCTTAAGGAGATGCTCTCAATGTTCTCAGTGTTGAAGATTCAATTATAAATATTGAGAAATTTTGATCTGCTGTTCTCCTTTGTTGAAGCTAGGTCTGCAAATTGTATGCTCTTTACAGACAGATGAATACAGTCAAATCTTTTAACTTTTCTCCATATTTTGAAAAGAAGACTAAAACCTTATTTGTAGACTTATTCATTATCACAGTATTTTATTGTGTGGAATTATATTACTAGGAAATATTCTTATTTCCATCCAAAATTTATTCAAAACTTCTTAAGAATGAGCTTGTTACAATGTGGACTTGCAACATTTTTATTCCTTATTTTTTGCCCTTTCATTCTTCTCTACCAGGACCATTGATTTTCACAATGCTGTTTTAAAATTATATATGAATGGAATTGAAGACATTGCATTAGTGGAAATAATTGGATCAGTAATTATACTTTCACTGTTTTTCTTCAAGTTAAATTCCTGGAAGGTTAGTAAAAATAAATTTCTTTCCTTACTTGTAAATCACACATTCCATCTTCTCAATTGTCTTGATAGATGATGCACATGTCTATAATAAATTGGCTGTAACTCAGAAGTCACTTGGTTACCTGATCCAAAGTCTATGGGATACCTAAACTTGGGGGAGCAGGAAGAAGCAGTGGTCCAGTAGCTCTGTAGTTCAACCTGTTTCAGGCCACACAAGCTCTTCTAGTCCGCCAAGGATGAATTATTAACAGAGTAACTTTCTTCTATCTTAGAGAATAATCAAAATGAAATTTAAATGTAAATAGATGGAATAACAAAATAGGTTATCAAAAGAGCAGCAATACAAGGTTATTAAGAGTACAAGACGGAGTCATTTTAATCAATTTGCATTCCAATCTGGTCAATTGGCAGACATCTGATCCAAGGATAACTTCTCAGTCTTTCCGTGCTTCAGTTTCCTCATTTGTAAAGTGATGATGCTAAGAGAACTTGTGTCATAGGACCCTTACATGCAAAAGTCTTAGTAAACATTCAATAAAAGTTAGCTATTCTTACTAATATTGTAAAGTTGAGACTGTTGCCCCAGAACAATCTTTCTTAGAGAGTTTTAATAATATTGGAATATTGTAAAGTAATACATGAAGCTGACTTAGGCATTAGTATGCTTTAAAAAAATCATATATGTGAATATATTCTTGAACATCTGTTAAATGTAGCAAATAAGCTGAGCAGGTTGAGTTACAAAATGAATGAGACAAAGTATATGATCATAGAACCAATGGTTATGTGTTGGAAGAAAAATACACACATCATGCATGAAATAAAACTAAAGAGGTACTAGTTCACGCTTTGTAGTTCACTCTTGATGCTTTTGTTTTTGTTGTTTTATACTTAAAACATTACAGTAGTACCATTAATCCAAGTCAAACTCTGTTAATTAGAGAGTTATCTTTTCATTGAGTGGGGTCAGCAGTTTTTACAAAGGGAAATTCCTGACTTTAACTCTATTTCCCAACCAGAGTTTGTAGTTCTCCTCTAGCTAAGTATTTACACACCTAAAAGGAGCCAAAACAAATGAACTATAATGAGGGAAATCTATAGAAAGTGGAAGCTTAGCTCAGAACTAAAGCTTTAGTGTCTATTATGTTATATGTTCAGTTCATGTTATGTATGGTGTATTTAATTTCCATATTAATCATTTGAGGTGTAAGAAAATAGTTTATAGAGATTAAGTAACTTCCCAAATGCACTCTGCTACTAATTGGAGGGGGTCACAACATAATCAGAGTTCATACACTTTTTAATATATAAAGGAATATCTCAAGCAGCACTCTTCCAATTTGCCAAGCTACTATTTCCTCTTCTGAGCACCTCCATTTGCATTTCCTTCTTCCTTCATATTTCTACATAGCTGACTCTTCTCACTAACTCAAAAATCACCTCTTTAGAGGGGTCTTTTTGGTCACTCTGTCTGCATCTCACCCCACCCTTACTTCTTATCTTATTAGCATGGTGTACCTTTATCATAGGAGCTCTACTCCCTAAAGTATCTCATTTGTATGTTTGTTTATTGTTTACTCCTTTTTAAAAAGAAGAGAGCATGATGAAAGCCAGAATCTTGTATATCTTGTTCACTTTCGTATTTCCAAAATTTATAATATTGCTACACATATCAAATATTTCTGACATATAAATAATATTGGTAACATGAATTATTATAAGTAGTTATAAACAGAAGCCCAATTGTAAACCAGTAATGTATTCTTCAAACACTGTTCCTATGGAGAGTTTAAATTCCAAAGATGGTTCTATCCTACAGACACATTCTTAAGATCCACGTTAAATTTTTACTTCTTGGAAGAAGTAAACTGGGGAAGTGTATTAAAAGGAGAAAATATGGTTTGGGAACATTTTCCTTGTAGTGACATTAAATTTGAATATAATAATTTGGCATTGAACTGATTGGTTCTCAAAACCAGTGGAATCTGATGTGACACAGTGGTTATTAAAACACTTCACCTAATCTTTGTCTCATGGTCTTTTTCTATTGACATAATGTTGATAGTGTATGCTAGGTCATTGGACCACTTGCAGTTTGCAACTGATAGAGCCTGAGCTGTTAAATCCCTTTACCTCTAACAGTAGTAGCAATCAAACAAGCATAATGTTTAGCTAAACAAAACAAGATGACTAGGGATTTCATATGTTGAAAGCCTATGATATCATATGCTGCATCATGGAGGATAATTGCGTCAGTAACTGGATTGTAACACCAATTACCACCAGTAAGTCTTAGTCTAGTGTTAGTCATATTTGATCCCTGTGATGATATCATATTGCAATAATTTAGCAAAATATAAATGTCTAAATTAAATAATATATACTAGCAATGAATGTAATGGCCTATTTTACTAATAGAAAACTGACAAATATAGGTGGCAACCACCCACAGACTTATTAAATGAAACAATTTTTCTTTTACATTCTTGCCTTGGATATTGTGCAAAATCTGCATTGATTTTTAAATTATTTGAATTAGAATAAGGATAAATTTCAGTCAAACTTTCAAGAATACAACAAAGACTTTTTTTTTGTCCTTAGGCAATAGAGATTGGGTCTATGTGAAAGCAATGCAAAATTTCACAGCTGTGACAAAATTTATTCTTGTGGGGTTGACCAGTCGTCAGGAGCTTCAACTCATCTTTTTTGTGGTGTTCCTACTAGTTTACATGATCACCCTTTTAGGGAATATTGGTATGATCATTTTGATCAGCATCAGTCCCCAGTTTCAGAGCCCTATGTACTTTTTCTTGAGTCATTTGTCTTTTGTGGATGTGTGGTTCTCTTCCAATGTGACCCCCAAAATGCTGGAAAACTTGTTATCAGAGACAAAAACCATTTCTTATGTTGGGTGTTTGGTGCAGTGTTACTTTTTCATTGCCCTTGCCCTCGTGGAGGTCTATATCCTGGCAGTCATGGCGCTTGATCGCTACATGGCCATCTGCAAACCTCTACTTTATGGCAGTAAAATGTCCAGGACTGTCTGTGTTCGGCTCATCTCTGTACCTTATGTCTATGGATTCTCTGTGAGTCTAATATGCACACTATGGACCTATGGCTTGTACTTCTGTGGAAACTTTGAAATCAACCACTTTTATTGTGCAGACCCTCCTCTCATCAAGATTGCCTGTGGGGGTGTCCACATCAAAGAATACACAATGATTGTTATTGCTGGAATTAATTTCACATATTCTCTCTCAGCGGTCCTCACCTCCTATACTCTCATCATAGTAGCTGTGCTACACATGCGCTCTGCTGATGGGAGCAGAAAGGCATTCTCTACTTGTGGGTCCCACTTGACAGCTGTTACCATGTTTTATGGGACTCTCATATTCATGTATCTCAGACAACCACTTTCAGTGCCTGGAGTGGATCTACCAGATAAGAAGCACTTTTTAACTAAGTGCAATTGCAGCAATCATGCATTAAGACTTGATCAATACAGTTCAAAATAGTATCCCATTTAGGCACAGTTAAAAATCCTCGGAAGATTACTGTTCAATTTATCTAGATTAATGCATCTATAGCATAGTTAATCTACCTTCCATTCTCACTACAGGTAGAATATAAATTTGTCTACCCTTGATTACTTTTGCTAACTTACCAGCATAAAGGAAAATGGGTATTAGAAGTGATTTCTGATGAGTGAATTTATTTTTGGGTAATTGCTAATCCAGTTAAAGGGGATGCACAATTGAGTACATGCAGGAGGATTGAGAAGTAGCATACAGTTGTGTTAAAACAACTAGCAAGATGGACTAATACAAACAGAGTATTGCTACTTTGGCTAATTTGCTAATTAACTGTGGGCAGCTATCCCTTAAATGGATCTGAAGAAAGGCAGATGATGGTGGGGGGAGGGGAGTTCTATTTCATAACTTTAGATTCTGAGCAGGAGGAAAGAGTACCTTTGGTTGGTATTGGAATTTACGTTAACAAAGCTTTTTATGTTTTTGAAGCAATCAAATTTGCTTCTAAATAGTTAACGTGAAGGACAAAAAGTAGGGTTGCTCAAAGAACAACTGCTTTCACAGAGACTGACATTATAGTCTGACATTTTAAGACCATATTTTCTGAGATCTTTACGGCAGATATTCCTCAGTCTCTACTATTTCATTTTTCCTTTTGGAAATAATGCATTGGCTGTCCAGCTACAGACCACAGTTCCCATCTTCCCTTCCTAGCCGAGTATATAACCTTTTAATGAAGTTTTGGCAGTGAACTGTCAGTAGAAAATTATCTGTAAGACCTAAGGATCATCTCCTCAAGATTTACGCCACTAGATCTGGACTTTTTCCTTCACCTTCCCACTTGAAAGTGTTGTCACTGAAATGGTTGCCCTAGACCCATATATAGAAACCACGTATTGAGGATCTAATTGCCTTACCCAAATCCTTCATTGAAACTGTTGCCTGAGAAACGAATAAAATTCTATATTATTAAGTCACTGTATTTTGGGGGTTCACTTGTAATAGCAGTCAGCCAAAATCCTACTCCAAGTGTTCTCACAATATTTTCCATAAACGTGATCCTTGGCATCTCACCTCTGCATCCTACTACTTTCTAAGGCAAATTTTGCTTTGAGGATGATCAAGTCTCCTCAGATGTTTCCTTATCCTCCTGGTATTGAATGCAGTGCTTCTGATGCTCCATCTAAATGAGAAGGAGGTGAAAACTCAAAATTATGTTCTTAGATATTAGGTTATATCTCTTTTGCTTCATTGCCTGATGAGTTCTTTGACTTGTCACGGTCTCCAGTTGTCACATTACTTGGCTATGAATCCCTTTTGTCCCAACTTCTAGGCCACTTCTTTCCGCCAGCATTTTCAGGTATTTACAAGCTTCTTTGTTGGACTTAGGAATTCTTAACCATTTTATTTGCAATCCATACCAACGTAGGTATGGCCAAAGTGAGTCACTATCAAACATTTTAGCCAATGCACATCTTTAGCTATTTTTATTTATTATGTGTTGAATTGTATCCCCCACAAAGGTATGTTGAAGCCCTTACCCCAAGTACCTCAGAATGACATTATTTGGAAACAAGATCATTGGAGATGTAGTTAGTTAAGATGAGGTCATACTGGTGTAGGGTGGGCCATTAATCCAATATGACGGATGTCCTTATAAGAAGAAGGAAGTTTGGACACAGACATAGAGAGAAGATGTCCGTGAAGACAGAGGCAGAGACTGGATTCATGCTGCCACAAGCCAAGGAGTGCCTGGGGCTACCAGAAGCTGGAAGAGGCAAGGAAGGATCTTTCCTTAGAGCTTCAGAGGGAGGCAACATGGTCCTGCCAATATCTTGATTTCAGACTTTAGACTCCAGAACTGCGAGAGAATACATCTTTTTTGTTTTAAGCCACCTAGTTTGCAGTACTTTGTTAAGTCAGACTGACAAAAATTATACATTACTGTTTTGTTGCCATGTTGGAACTCTGGTTTTTCTGAGGCTTTTTTTTAGTCTCCAGGGCTATCCTCTGGGAAAGTAAGCTATTGTCCTTTCAGTTCTTCAGACATATCTGAACATTCTTTTCATAGGTGTGGTTTTGCAACAACCTCACCTGATTCCGGTATGCTACCCAGAGCAAGGGATGCAACATCCCTTTTCAAAGATTCAATAACTTTAAATCTTCCTCACATTGTCTGCCAATCTCAGACTGAGACTTTACTACTTGCGGTCAGGGAAATGGTTCTTTTACCATTCTGAGTTGTTTCTCACTGTTTGCTTTACTGTCTAAGCTCTGTACTCTTCTCTTACCTATTTAATGTTATGCTTTGGAATTATAAAACGAGCAAAACCAAAAAACGGCAACAAAGATGTCTTCCTTCCTTGCAAACTCAAAGCCCTCAGGGACTGACAATCATGAATTTCAAGATTAGTTTCTCTCCTGTGGTGTCCTATCCCCCAAAAAAGAAATCAATTTAAGAAATTGTAAGTCATATTTGTAACACATTGCTTTCTCTCCAGAATTTATACAATTTATATCCACTTACAACACCTCACTGTTGCTTTAATGGTGGTGTTGAGTAGGATGAGCCAGATGTAAAAATAAAATATATAGTTTAACATGACAATATTGATATCTTCACATAAACCTAAAATCTAAACTTAATCATGAAACATGTACAAAGATAATTTGGACGACTTAAGCTAAACTGGTTATCACAGACTTCTGATTAGCTTCTATACAGTAATTTCTTTTGCCAGTATTTCCCAAAATGCAATACATAATTAATTTTATGTATTATAAAGACATTTGGTTATTTGAGATGTTTGAGTGTTTATATTTTGGTTATTTTCTATCTATGGCGATTGGCATAGATTTTTCTCATCTCCAGTGGTTATATAAAGTTTGTTTACAGATTTATTTAAATAAAATGTTGTGGTTATATAAAGTTTGTTTACAGATTTATTTAAATAAAATGTTAAGTCAATTTAAGAAAAATATGCTAAGCAAATAATAAATGTGTTATGTCAATGTAGGAAAAATGAAAAACATAACAATAACTAAAAGACAGAAAACACAACTCTATGACAAGTCACCACAATTTCACACACATACACACACACAGACACACACACACTCTCTCTGCATGTGTATATAATTACTGTATACATATTATACATTATAATATATGTATATATTATATACAATTATTATGTAGCATATAGACTATACAGCAACTTCTTGGGGTACAATTGCCTATCAGGCACTACTTCCTATGGGGTTTATAAATACCCCCACTTTAATTTTTTTAGAGTTCAATAATTCCTTCAATTGTCCAAGACTGTTAGATGATTCAAGTGAGATTTAAAATTCAGTTAAGTCTGTTGTGAAAGTCTCTATTGTTATACTATTGGTTAACATTAGTCATATAATATTCAAATAGATTTGGAGGGAAGTCAGATATCCAGTGTGCTTCCTGCATTGTTCAAGGAACTGAAATTCTACAATAGAACCAACTTTGAGTTCCTGAGCTTTATGAGTACCACTCACCCAGAAATGAATGATGTGAAAGCAACTTTTCATCTTTTTCCCACCTCTCACTGGTAGTTTTGAGGAAAAAGACAGAGACATTATCTAATGTCACTTAGCTGGAAGTGATAAACCTTAGGGTTGAACTCAAAGATCATAAAATTGCAAGAACTAGCTACTTTCTATTTCACTGAGATGCCATAGCTTGAATAAAGATTTCGATTGCTGGTCGTGCCTGGGTCTGCACTGTAAGCCTTTTGGTGAGATGAAAGCAGGAATCACAGAATAAACAGGGGGAATCAGCTCATGATAGGAAAGGGCTTATAGTAACCCTGGCACATACCATCAGCATGGCTTCATTTTGTTCATTTGATAAGGAACCTGATTTTGTTAATTGTTCATTTTGTTCATGTTTGTTCATTTGGTTCATTGTTTATTGTTCATGACTTCATTGTCAAATGAACCAAATGGATTTCCTGTGTCTCTAGATCCATTCTAATATCTATTACAGCATCTAATATCTAACATCTATTACAGTACATAGGTTATAGTAGTACAGTCTTGTATCTCAATACATTGATTTTAGAATCCATCCACCTTCTACTTGTCTCATTTTTGGAAGAGGTAATCCAGAAGATGCAACTGCCAGTTGACTTTTCAGCTGGAACTGGGCAATCAGAGGCTCCTAACCTCCTCATCTGTCCTGGAATGTATGTTCCACTCACCATTCCCACGGTGGGAACTGCTCCAAGGACATAGCCTTGAGAGAGTAAGATATTGTTGGGACCACCTGGGTAGTATATGTGACCTAGCTCAGTTAAGGCCTCTATATAAACATTTAAGATTCTGGTGAATGGGTGTGGAGATCTCCTCACAGCCAGCCAAGACAAGCCTGATATGCAAGTTCCCTTGCTTATTAGAACTGCCACCTACGAATCTGGAGTGGTCTGACTCCTTCACCCTCTTCACCATCTCTTTTCACCCTCATTTACATGGACCAATGTCAGAAACTCTTGAGGTTGTGAACTAATATTTATTTAAAAAAAAGTTATTTCAACTTAAAACCACAGATACCGCTCAAAATGACTTAATACAAATAAATAGTGGTCAAGTTTTTCTGTTTTTATTTTCAATAAAATTACAGTGGTATGTTATAAGACTCAGGAGCAGAAAATGTAACCAGGCTTCACAAGAAACCAGTACCTGGGCCTTGGACACTAGAAACAAAGATAGCTACACTCTTTCATTTCATGAGCCCACATGGATTTCTCCCATCTAAATTTATTTTTCTTTCTCTACAGACCAGCTTTCTGTTTCTCAGTGAACAGGAAAGTCTACAATGGAAAACTCAGCTCCAGGATGCACTTGACCTAAGATTAAGTGATCAATTGAGACTCACTAGAATTACAAGTTCAAATTCCCTGGAAAGACATTTTATTGGCTTATTCTCAGTCATGTGACCACTCCAGAGTATGGTGCTTATAGGGATAGAGCCACTAGTACAACAATGGATGTCGCATTTCACCTCTGTGAGGAGGGAGATTCTCAGAGGGGAAGGGATCATTGTAAGCAGAAAAACAGCCTAAATTGTGTTCATTTGGTTTGCTTACTGATTCATTCAATCACTTTTCCACCATCATTCCGAATGGTTACAGGGGTCATATTAGACTCTTGAGTGAAAAATTATAGAGGATAATTTCATCCTACAGTATCCTAAGAATTAAGTATGTCAGATCAAAAGCCTACACTGTTTATCTAAGCCAAACTTAAGCATGTCATGACACATTAGCAGACTAGTGAGGCAGAAGTGTTATTTGCACTAGAGTCTGGTGGGCTTCACAAGAAAAAGAATCAGGATTGATAATTTGTCCCTTATTTCTCTTTAACAGGCTTACGACCTTTCTTTTTCATACTGGTACTGCTTTGCTCTGCATGTGCCTGTTCTCCTAAGGGCCTGATGAAATTCTCTCACACTTGAAAGACTCCACACAATACATGTGGCTAGTAGCTCATGCTACTGGAATTTTTCTCTTGATTGCACATTAGCTATCTTAATCACTCTCCTCTGACACTCTAGTTTTCTCTTAGGCTCACGAGCTCATATTGAAATTAAACATTCATTTTCGTAATTATTTGATGGATATGTGAATCTCCTACCAAACTATTAAGCACTATCAGGAAGGGAATATATTTGTTTTTGCCAAGGATGCCACAGAATATCAAGCATATGGTAGACATAGAACATTTGAATTTACTTGAAAAAATAAGTGTTACATAAAGCTGAAGATTTAAGTGGGTTTTAGATTATGTTGCTTTATAATCACCCCAACATAGAGCTACATTTGTGGAATCTGATGGCAATTTTTCCTTTTTTAACACTTTTGTGTGAGGGGCTAGAAATTCTGTCCTTTTAATTTTCTCTTCTCCCTGTATTGACTCAGCTTAATACTATAACTTTTACCTAATATCTTCTCCAAAAACAAAACAAATGTATATATGCACACACACATGCATATTTATATACAAATACTCATACATAACATGTATACATGTATGTATATGCATACATACAAACACCCACATATATACATATACTTGTGTACATAAAATCTGACAGGAACACAATATTCTCCCTTATCCATTTAGTTTTCTCTTGGTGGAGTCAAAGCCCACCTTTGAGAGGTGTGTTCGAGCTGACTTGTCTTCCTGAACTGACATCTTAACACAGCTATTGGTACTATAACTCACTATTCTGGGAATATAATAAAAGAGGAAATGAGAAAGTATTGATTTAGCCAGCATTTGTTCAGTTATAGACATGGGAACATATTGACTCTGGTCCCACATTTGGTCTCCCATGATAAATATCACTTTCAGTGTTTTAGAGATAATTCGGTGAAATTTTTGCATCGAGTTACTTTTCTCTGCATATACACTGGAATCAGGCTGATTTTCCTTCCATGTGTATTCATAATAAAGGAAAAAAACCCAAAACTCCACACATCCTCATCAATTTCAAATTTTGAAAAGACCAGCTCCCGTTTTTCTATATTACTTTCATTTATTTGTTAATTTCATTCAGTTTTATACAGTTTAACAATGTTCATATACCAATGACGCCCAATATAACTTTTCATCCCAATACAGTCCTCTGAATTCTCGACTCCAATATTCAACATCCTACTTGACATTTTACTTGGATGTGCACTAAGCGTCTTAGATTCGGTGTCCAAAACTGAGTCCTTAATATCCTGCCCCTCCCCACCTCAAGCCTGTTCCTCTCAAACTCTTCGTATCTCAGCACATGGAAACCCTATGGTTGCTCCAGGCAAAATCCTTAGAGTGACCCTGAACTCCTCTTGCTCATATTCTACACCTAATCTGCTAAGAATTCTAGTTGGTGCTACCTTCAACGTATCCAGTCCAACTATTTCTTACCAATTAAAATGTTACCCTTTGGTCTCATCTAGCATCCTTTCACTAGGTTCACTGTCTCCACACTTCCCCTCTCCAGTTGATTTTTAACAACCAGTAATTCTTTTAAACAATAAATTAGGTTATTTTACTCCCTAGTACAGAGTCCTGGAATGATTGCCATTTCACCCAGAGTGAAATCCAAAATTCTTACAAGGGCCCACAATTGTATAGTGATAAATGATACTGAGAAAAAATTAAGTCAAGGAAAGGAAGTAGCAGTAGTAGTAATTAATGCTTATTTAGCACTTAGATAATTCAGGCATAATTCTAGACCTTTACACACTTTAACTCATTTGATCCTTAAAGAAGCACTTGAGGCAGTTACTATTACTATTTTTCTTTTAAAGATGACAAAAACAGGACACAGGATATTATGTGACCAAGTACTGTGATTCCACGTAATGGCAGATCCAGAATTTGGACCCAGATCATCTGGCTCCAGTGTTCTCACACTTCCCCACTGTGAAAGTGTCCAGTGGTAAAAGAATGGGCCGTAAAGATATCTAAGAAGTATTCCATGTAAAGGGACTAAATACATATACGTAAGGCTGGCATGCCCTGGACTACTTGAAGTCAGTGTGGAAAGAAAGATGGGAATGGGGGAGATAGAAATTAAGATAACTGAGGTGGGAAAGCTAAGAATAGCCAGATTATTCTATTTTTATTAAAGATTAAATAAATTTACATTAAAGAGGAAACTTCATTTTAAGCCTGGCACCGTTGGGACTCAAATTGCCAAAAACTTTCTGAGAGATTCATTTATTGTTACAGTAATTTATTGAGTCTGCAACTTATCTCAGGAACTACAGATAAAGCAAGTTAAAAAAAAGAGACTACTACGGAGTTTCTTTTCCTTTTATTTTTAATTGCTAACTCAATTTACATAAGTTTTTTTTTTCTTTACTCATTTTCTGGTAGTTAATTCCTGAAGTCTCTAGTTTCAATCTTTCTTAACTACAAAGATGTTTATGGTTATGTGTGGATAATCCTCTGCATATGTCTTTGTTTGTATTCTTTAAATTTCTATGTGAACACACACATTGAAATACTTTTCTGATAATTTTAAACTGAAATTTTCATTTATTCTTTCAAGAAAGTTTATTTTATTTATTTTTCTTGGAGTGACAATTCAATATATTTTAGGATACTGTTTGCCCTATGATGAGATTTTTGTGTCCTGTCCTATTGCTAGAAAATCATCAAACCATAGTTTATAATTATTTTATCGTAGTTCAGTTTATAATCCATATTCTGAAGGTATTCAACCAATACTTTGTCTAATTATTGCAACTCACTGACCATCACCTACATCCAAATTGTACACACATGGCATATGCCATTCTTATATTGCTGATATGTATACTTTACATTTGATATTTCTATCTTATTTTCATTTGAGTAGGCTTTTACTAAGCGTACTCTTTTGGCTTTCTTTATTCAGGGAATAATTAAATATCCAGTATTCTTTAATGAATCTAACAGGGCCTTCTGGTTGTAGCATATGTCATCAACCTTAACTGTTGAAAAAAGTATTAGTTTGAGACTGAATTTGAAAAATTTTAATCAGTGATTGTATTTCCAAAATATTTGGTACTGGTTAATATGCAGTGTCTCACCATAAAACTTAGATGTTCCCAAGGGTCTATTGCTTGCTCATATTACATAATATGAAAAGAATAAGGTTAGTGTTTCCATTTCTAGTCAGGCTGCAAAAGATCAGTGTATCTGGGAAAATTAAGAAAAATGCCGTTTTCTGTAGCTACCATTCTTCATCTGTTGATTTTAATTAAATAATTGCTGATCATTAAGTAAAAAGAAATTGAAGTCAGAGTTTGCTTAAGTGTTGAAGATAAAACTGTCTCTCTGTGTCTTGTTACCTAACTTTTCATTGCAAACAGAATTCCCTGTTGTCATTGCTAAAAGTGGGTTTACTTGCTAACCAGTTTCAAAGGGCCTTATTAAAATGACTGGTTTCTCAGCTTTATCATGGGGACACATTAACTGAAATCAATCTCAACGAACATAAAATTTCAACTAGAGGTTAATGAATATGCAGTTTAGTTTGAGTGTGTCTGATTATCTGATTCCTCAGGGATGGCTATGTCCTCTACCTTGAAGTATCTTCCTTTGGGACAAAATAGTGTAGTAGGAACAGAAGAGGATTTGGGGCCAGATCTAGATTTGTGCTCAGGCTCTTCGACTATCTACCCATGTACTCCTGGGAAGATCACAGACTCTGAGCCTCAATTAAGTTGTTAAAACATTACTTACAGCATGGGGAAATTTTGAGAAGCAAACCTATAATGGATATCAAATTACTTTGCAAACTGAAATTTTCTGATGCTATAATGATTACAAGTAGAATGATAATAATAATAACAGTGACTAGAATTTATTGGATACTTATTACATGCCAGGTAAGGTACTAAAAATCTACATACATTATATTATTATTCCATGCAAAAATACTATAATTTAGGAAAAATGTTCCCATATTTCAAATGAGAGGCTCGAAGAATTTAAATGATTTGTATCAAGTCACAGCTGACAAATGTGTTAGCTAGAATTGAGATTCAAGGTGCAACTGTAGAATGAAGACTCTTAACCACTCTTCTCTCTCTGTCCATATATATGTCCATATAAATATATATATATTTAAATTGACTTAATTATAAAATTCTCAAGAAAATATTATTATAGGATGTCTGTTAGTACCTGTAACTAAAAATCTTGGATACTCGTGCTATTTTTAATTGTAATAGAATAGGAATATTACCTTAGACAGACAGACAAATATATATATATATGTATATACATATATCATTAAGTTGTTTTATATATATAAACCAAAGCAATTCTTTTTCTTCCTCCAAACAAGAATCTCACTTTAACTATTAATTCCATATCACACCAATAACATAGACCAGGAAATAGTAAACTATAAAACTCCATCTCTAAATTCTCTCATTTTTTAAGAAGCATACACATCATTTATAACATGCATTTTTTTATTTTTAATTCTGTTCTTTCTCTATTAATTTTCCTACATGTTAGACTCTTTCAAGTTTGCTGTATGTTATTCCATCATGTTAAGCCATTATTCTGTTTGAGGGAGCTCTTGAAATGCATCCAATTATCTTAATCTTGTACATAAGACATTTCTATAGCTTCTCTCTACTATAGGATTTACTCCAAACTCATTAGTATGACCTACAATGCTCTGTGAGATCATGGTTCTGACTGTCTTTCTAACTTTGCCTCCTGCTTTTTCCCTTCTTGTCCACCACACAATTCATCTCCTCCTTGATTGTGGATGTACTTCTTGGCTTTGCACATTCTGTGTCATTGAAATAATTTTCCAGAATATTTCCTCCCTCTGTAATGCCGAAGTCCTTCTCATCCTTCTAACACAATCTCAAAAGTTAACATTTTAGTGGGATTTTCACCAAATTCACTCAATCTTCTCCTTTGCCGATCCCTCAAAATGGAAAAAAGAATGTTGATCAATTATTTCACAGTATACTCTGTGCCTTCCTTGTGGCACTGCTATATTTTTCATGCTGTATTATAATATATATTTTCCATATCTGTCTCCATCATTAGACTCTGAGCTACCTGAGGGCAGGGAGTCTGACGGAGCCATAAGTTTAACACCAGAGCAGCAGTATAGGTTATTATTTTAATATTTTCAGTAAATAGTGGACTAATTTGAATAAAATTATCTAAAAGAAACTAGCAATGTAGTAGAATATTATTATTTTCATTAAATTTCTAAGCCAAAAATTGTATTTCTTTAGTGCTTTATTTGAAAATATTTAATGTATGTATTAGTTAAATATACACACAAAAAATAGATCTCACACTATTATAAATATGCAATTCCTCATTGTAATTTTTACATTTCTAGTATATGAGTGCCATTTTTGTTAAAATTTTATTATTCTGATTCATTGATTTCCTTGGGTTTTGCTGATCACATTATTTGTGAAGCATGTTTTTATTTCTTCCTTTTAAAAATCCATACCTTCTATTTTTCATTTGTGCAGATTTGCTGGCCTCTCCAATAATATTTTAATAGAGATATACTGATATTTCAATCCCTGAATTGGTGCAACTACTTATGAATTGTTTAAAAAATTATTAAATAAACTATTATATAATAATTTTTGCAATGAAAAATTTCAAACATATACAAAATTGGAAGAACTTACATAATAATCCCCCAATAACAATTTCCCAGCTTCAACATGTCAGTTTATGGTCAGATATGTTTCATCCATACCTTTTACCCCATCCAATAACTCCCAAAGTTATTTTTAAGTATATAACAGATTTCATAACATTTCCTCTGTTGATGGTGTCCAGGCAAATGCCATCAGGAACAAATCTCTAGACAAAGTTGTATTACTGTTGCTTGTCTCAACAAGGGAGATTATACACCATGGAAAACAGGAGCATCTCAGTAGGAGGTCTTAGGGTCCAAGCTTGTTACAGGATTTCCCTGTGTAGTTATGTAGGGGAGGGTTCAACCAAACATGGTTGCACTCTGGATTGGGTGCTTTCAGATAGTGGCAGAATTTTTACGATTCAGTGTATTAATGGTTCTTGTTTAGAACATGGACAATTTGGAGTACAGCTAAAGTTTTAATTGTTAAAGCAGCAACAGTCCCCTGTATTAGCCAGATGAAAATGATGTTTGATTATTTTTGTGGTTCTGCTCCGACATTATTACTGAGTGATCCCGTTTTTGTCTTGTTTCATCACCATTACCGCCTAAACTTCTTCTATGTTGGTGTTCTGTGAAATTATTTATATTCTGTAACAGAATACTACAGCTTAGGTTTTAGGGCCAGATCGGATCCCAGTGGACAATTGTCAAGAGATGTTTTATTCTTTCCTCGCATCCACATGTATTTCACTTCAAATATATAATTTTGATCACATGAATAAAAAGAGTTAGTATTTTGCATAGATAGTAAAGACCCATGCATCTTACAGAGAATTTATTATTTCTAAGAATAGTAATATTGTCCATTTTCTAAATCCTGGTTTGTTTCATTTTTCCAAGGTCTTAGAATGCACCCACTCTTACTTAAATACATAAAGGTGATCTTTCTTTCTAACAAATTTCCAACACATTTAATTATCAAGAAAAAAGGGATGAATTGCAATGGGGTTAGAGAATTATCAATCAGATTCCAGAGAATCAACTTCTATAATTCAAATAAAGACACATAAACAAGCAAGAAATAGTGAGATACCTAGAATCTAACAACAATGCAATCTTATCACCACTTCAAGGATATAAGAGGCACAGAGAAAATTAGGAGCCCAATGAGAACAGGGCTGTGGATGAGAGGCTGCCGGGAGGGAGCTGGATATAGGGATGCATCTACTGCCAGAGACATTGTGCCAAAGCAGGGGGTAAGCAGGAGCAAGGACAAAGTGCCCTCCTTCTCATTGTACTGTCTCATCTTCTGTCATAACTGCCTATTGGCTGCATTCAACTGGCTCCAGCAATCAAGCATGCCTGGGGGATGCAGTCAACATTCCAGTGCTTAGAGCAGAGCAGGGAAGAAAAGTGTAAATTAGTGATTATATCTCTGGAGTCAGTCAAAAGCATGGCTCTTCCATTTATTTTATGTGTCACCTGAGCAAGGTGCCTGACCTCTCTATACTTCAGATTCCTTCTTTGTAAATAAGAATAATAATAGTACTTATATCACAGAATTGTTGTGAGTGTTAAATGTGCTAATATATAGGTTGCTTGGAAGTATGCCTGGCCCAATATGAGTGACCTTAAATAAGTATTTGTGGATATTATTGTTATTAAAGACTGTGATGCTCTTTTATTCACTTATAGCCACTTATAGCTAGACACTGAAAGAGATAGTTATATAAGATTGAGAAGCCTTATTTCACTCAATTGTAAATGGTAATATTAAACTAGACGACTTCAAATGTCAGATGTGCAAATAATTAGTTGTAAGACATTGAGAAATTGAAAACAAGGGTTGGAACACAATAATTGCTATCTGATGGTAAGTTGTGTTTGTTCATGCTTATAACATATTTTTCAGAGTATTTTCAGAGTACTTATTTGTTAAATTATATATGAGATTAATTAGTTAAAAAATATTTATTTAACATTTTTTAGTATATTGGGAACTGTACTAGTAGTCAGGAACTCAGCAGTGAGCAAGATAGACATAGTCCCTGTCTCATGGAGCTTACAATCTTTTGGGAGAGAGGCCTAAAAGAAAATAGTTACACAAAGGAGCATGTATCATAAACTTTGATCATTCTTTCCAAGTAGGGGTACATGATGATTAGAATATACAGAGGAACTCAACGTAGTTTAGGTTTGCAGGGTGGGAGTAGGGACATCATTTAAGAAAGAAGAGATAATATACCAAGTTTTGTAGGCAGATGGAAACATAAAAACTGACATAAAACTAGTGTGATTAGAGCAAAAGTGGATTTGAAAGAGAGAGCAAAGCAGGGCTACAGAGGAAAATCTGGGTCAGATCATGCAGAATCATGCAAACAATTGTATCAATTTGAGAAATATAGTTGAGATTTATTGATTATTGAAGTTGAGGGCATAAAAAAGGAATCTAGAATATAGACGACTGAAAAAAAATAACAGTAGAAAAGTAAAGACTGAAACTGAAATCAGTAAGTTAGGAGAAAAACAAAGAAAATGTGATCCCTATTAAAAGTCTGATGACATTTTTTCCAGTCCTAAAATTCACGTGGAACTAAAAAAGACGCCAAATGGCCAAAGCAATCCACATGCAGAAGAATGAAATTAGACCCTTATCTTACACCATTCACAGAAATCAACTCAAAATGAGTTAAAGACTTACATGTAACACGTTAAACTATAAAACTCTTGGAAGGAAACACAGGGAAAAATCTTCGTGGCATTGAGTTTGGCAATGATTTCTTGGATACAACATCAAAAGCACAAGCAACAAAGTCGAAATTAGACACATGAGACTGTATCAAACTGAAAATCTTCTGTGCAGCAAAGAAAATTCAAGAGTGAAAGGACACCAACAGAATGAGAGAAAATATTTGAAAACCATATGTCTGCTAAGGGTTAATGTTCAATTCATATAAAGGATTCCTACAACTCAAAAGCCAAAAAAAAAAAAAAAACCACCCACAAATAGCACAATTAAAACGTGGGCTGAGGACTTGAATAGACATTTCTCCAAAGAAGACTACAAATGTCAACAGGTGTATGAAAACATGATCAACATCACTAATCATTAGGAAAATGCAAATCAAAACCACAATTCGATTATCACCTCACACCAGGTGTCTATTAGGATGTCTATTTTTTATATATATATACATATAAAGAATGTGGAAAAATGGATCCCTTGTACATGATTAGTGGGAATATAAAATGGTACAACTGCTGTGGAAAACAGTATGGAGCTTCCTCAACAAATTAAAAATAGAATTACCGTATGATTCTGCACTCCAAATCCTGGGTATATACACAAAATAATTGAAATCAGGATCTAGAAGTGATACTTTGATTCCTGTGTTCATTGCAGCATTATTCACAATAGCCAACATATGAAAACAACCTGATATCAATGACTGAATGGATAAAGAAAATGTGCTATATACATATAACAGAATATCATTCAGCTTCATAAAAGAAAGAAATCGTGCCATATGTGACAATGTGGATGAACCTGGAGGACATTGTGTTAAGTGAAATAAGACAGTCACAGAAAGTCAAATATTGCATGATTTCACATTTATGAGGTATCTAAAATAATCAAACTCAAAGAAACAGTAGAATGGTGGTTGCCAGGGACTGGGAGGATGGCTGACTGAGAGTTATTGTTTAATGGATAGAAGGGTCAGTTATACTAGATGAATGAGTTCTAGAGATATGCTGTACAACATTTTGTTTATAATTAGCAATACTATATTGTGCACTTAAAATTTTGTTAAGAGGGTAGATCTCATGTTGTGTTCTTACTGCAATTAAGAAAAGAAACAAAAACAAAGGAATTGTGATATCACAAATGACAAGGAGTGAGACAGTGTACAACATTTTCAAATTTCAGAGGAAATCCAACTAAAATTTGAAAATTTTTTATTGTATTTTCGATAGTCAAGTAATTTAAGAACTGGCTCCCTTGGTGGAGGGAAAAGCTGGATTGGAAAGGCCAAAAGAATATGAGAACCTGGAAGCAGTAGACAACTTTTTCAAGAATTTTGGCTACTGCTATGAGTTGTGTTTTACACACACACACACACACACACACATCTACTCTTTATATATTAGATTTGAAAATGGTTTTCTAGTTTGAAATTTGTGAAGAAAATGGATTTTACCATCAATAATAATGTAGCTCCCTTCTTGTGTAAATTCACCAAGTTAGAATCTGAAACTGTGATAGAAGCAATTCTGTTATTTTAGGTAGTTTTTTGGAGTATCTTGATTTAATTTATAGTTCTGATTTGTCTTACTTTTTAAGCAACTATCTTTTGAATAGTTCCTACTTACTGTAGGGTTTACTGGGTACTTTACATACATTACTTCATTCAATACTCACAAAAATATACAAGACGCATCATTTTTACTTGACTTTACAATTGAGGAAATTGAAATTTAAAAATAATATGGACATTGACCAAGGTTTCATGAGTAAGTAACTCAGAATTTAATTTCTGGTCTTATCCTTTAGCAAAACTTGAGTTCTTATTCAGGTGAACCAAAGCTTATGGTCTTTTTATGTTGTTTCCAGTAGTATAGACTACCTTTGCCCTCATGCAAATTTTCTGATTGGTACAGTTGAAGGATGGTTCCTTCAGGAATATAGATAATTAAAAGATTATTTTTAAATCTGCAATATAAATTGTCCAGCTCATTTTACTTTGAGAGAAACATAGAAGGAAATATTACAGTTTTCAGATATCTCTAGAAGTTAAGTTAAGATACAAAGGGATCTAGAACTAATATATCACCCAACCAACTTCAGAATGAGCTCATCGGGAGCCAAAATCATTACTAAGCAGGTGAGTCATGTGGAGTTTGTATGTGGAATGAATCATGAACCCTCTACCCATAACCTGGATTCCCTTTAAGAATCTCTCTCCTTGGTAAGATGTGGTATCAGATAGAATCAGTCTGCTTTTAGTGATAATACCTCTAACATCCTGACTGCATTTCTTTCTTTCATACTCTCTGATTTTTAGTACTTTCTAAAGGATATCTATTTGTACTTAAAATTCTACTTCATCTCCAAGTCTCTCTCTCTCTCTCTCTCTCTGTCTCTCACACACACACACACTCCTTAAATCACCTCATATTGAGTTAACCAGATAATCTCTTAGAATTACCCTCCCTCCTGCTGTGATCTCCACAAAATAGAGTTATTACAGTATGGCTTTTGGAGGAGAAATACAAGGGCAGGTGAGATCTTCTGTCAAAATACTCTTATGAGGTTGGGTCACCAAGAATGACTCTACACTTAAATGTTGGTAACATCATTTTTTAGAGTCCATCCTTGGCCTTTGGAAACAAACAAAAGGTAAAAATTTCCCTCTTGCGGGCCAGCCCTGTGGTGCAGGTGTGAAGTTCGCATATTCTGCTTTGGCAGCCTGGGGTTCATCAGTTTGGATCCTGAGTGCTGACGTACTCACCGCTTATCAAGCTATGCTGTGGCAGGCATCCCACACTATAAAGTAGAGGAAGATGGGCATGGATGTTAGCTCAGGGCCAGTCTTCCTCAGCAAAAAGAGGAGGATTGGGAGCAGATGTTAGCTCAGGGCTAGTCTTCCTCAAAAAATAACCATAAATTCCTTCTTAAATGAAGAACGGATACTCACTTAAATGTTTGAATCCTGAAATAAAATAGAAATCTACAGTCAGCCCTCTTTATCTACTATGCTGCATCCCTGGATTCAAGTAACTGGATTGAAAGGCCTACACTGGTTATGTCTGTATTGAACATGGGCAGACATTTTTTATAATCATTCCTCCCTAAATAACATAGTATAACAACTATTTACATAGTATTTACGTTGTATTAGGTATTATAAGTAATCCAGAGATGATTTCAAGTATGTGGGAGAATGTGTGTAGGTTATGTACAAGTCCTGCATCCCCAGATTTTGGTATCTGTGAGGGTTCTTGAGCCAATCCCCAGGAGGATACCAAAGGATGATTGTGTTGGTATTTCCTTTCTCTAATATTTCTTCTCAGAAAAGATGCTTGGTTTCAAACAGGACTATAAGGTAATCAGACTCAAACCAGGTCATCTTAAACTTTTTTCGTGTCATGTTATATCATTTATTTGTATGTACATATTTTGGAAGGGTGCATCTGATGGCTTAAGAAGTCACAATGTCTGCACACCTGGGGTACACTGGCGTTACACAGTGTGCCTCTGCAGACTGGTTGGTAAGCTCTGGTAAAGAAATCAAGGTTAGTGCAACCCTGGAGTGAAGGATGCTTGGCTTCAAAAAGCCATGTAGACACTGATAAAGCACATGGCATGATCTGGATAACACTAGGCAGTGAGTCAATCAAGAAATATCTTGATTAACAAAGCAGAGGATAGGAGAGAGGACGTTTCCCAATGACCATTTTCTTCTTCCCTATGATTGAATGCTTTCTGCGCAAAGCATTTCTGTGCAAAAGTAACATACTCCTATTACTAAAACTATTTCTTTGGTTATTTTACCTTCTTACTTTACCTTATTTCTCTTAAAACTCAAATAGACACATTCTTGTGGACATAAAATTCTACAGATTCTACATGCTGCAATAGTAAAATATTTCTGTTTGAGTTATAATCACGATTGTTCTTAGTACAAAATGATTAAAGTAAACAATATATTTCTAATTTTGATAAATAATCTTTAAATACAAATTTAACTTTCATTTGAAATTTGCCTTAATTCTGAGATGAGAGAGTCTCTTGATGAAAGGAATTATCTAAATGACCCAATTTTTTAAATCCCTGAATATTTTTACACCTTGGAGCAAGGAATCATAAGATTCCAGATAAGTGAGAAATATATTCATTTATAAAGTGTGAAAAGTATGGATTTTGAAAAGGGAGGACAAAAAAAATCAAGAGCACAGGTGCCTTCCCAGGCATCATTTTCAGAAAGAAACAGATATGGAAATGGAGGAATTGAAAATTATTTTTAATTATTCAATTACTTAATTTAATTATTCAATTATGTCTTCATAATGCTTGGTTAGTCTTTTCATTTGAACACAAATAGGCATACTCCAATTTGAATTCCACTGGCACAGTGGAGTCATGTACTCAACTAATTCAGCCATAAGTTAGGCAAACAAAACTAAAAAAGGAATAAATAAGTTTGAAAGTACGTCTGAGCTCTGCTTGTCATTCTAACCACTGAATTTCTTCTTTAGATTACTGGTTCTCAAACATAGCTGTACACTGGAACCACCCAGGGAGTTTTAAAAATGATGAAACCTGGGAGCTACCTAGACCTTCTGATTAATTTGGCAGGGGGTACCTGGGCATCAGGATGTTAAAAACTCCATAGATGATGCTAATGTGTGGTAAAATTTGAGGCAAAACTCATGTAAGGAAAGACAAAATGAAACAAGAAATAATCGTGCTTATTAAGGAAATCTTTGGGTAAAATGCGTCAATGATTTCAAGAACTTTCCCTCAAAATTGACAGAGGTATGGAAATGACTGAATAAATGATGAGGTTGTGGGAAGGTGATTGCTTCAGAACAACCTGTAGAAAGTAATGGGAGGCTACGAAGAAAAATTCCTTTTAAAAAATTAAAGGAACTGATAAAATAATATAGAGAGTTATAAGGTAGATGCAAAATCATAAGTGCTGTATTTTATGAACACTTAGACTTTCAAAGGTAATTTTGTTTTCATGAGATTTTTAAGTTTTTTGAATTTTGAAATTCAAACTCCATTTCAATACGCAACTCCACAGTAAACATTGTTTTGCTACCATCAATTTGGTGCTTGTATATTCCTCTTGATAGTAAATATCCACCATGGTTAACATTCTCATTGAGGGATTTATCTTCTCACATAGTTCCCTCTGATTTGGTTTGATGTACTCTGGAACCACCGTAAATCCAGAAGTTATATAAAAGAGATACAAAAGAAACTAATGCACAGATGACCTTTGTTATTTTAAGTAAAGTATTATGATAAATCATAAATAAACCTCTTCCTCTGACACTGTTTTTCAGTGAAGGTGGTCTGCTTTACTTTTACTTTGTATGGTAGCCTTGCAATTATTCTCAATCATATCTTCACAGCTGGAATTGATATAAAAGACTGTGAGAAAAAGTTGAGTATGTTCAAGTCTCATACGCAAGTAAGATAACCCTTAATTCTGAATATTCTTGATTGAAACAATTGTTCACCAGGAAGGAAAGCATTGCATAATAACTTTTTAAAAGCTCAGGCTCCTACAATTTTATCTTGGCATAATACATGGAAAGCTTAGCAATCTTCAGTAAACTACAGCTTTCATGTTTGTCATCTCTAAGCTTTAAACCTTTAGCTTGGTACTATAGCAACATGGATGCATCTGCCAATCTTGTTTTTCTGTCCTGGTGATTGAAGCTGAAGGAGTAAAGTACGATACTTAGGACAGCATAGCTTGATTAAAAGGAATATGTGCTGCACCATCACACTCACACTATACCATCTATTCTCTGTGACCATAGCCAAAACCCTGGGTTTTTACAATTGTTAGTCGTGCATAATGAGGTAGAAACTTCTTAATACCCTTAGCAACAGACTATCATAAGTTAATTCATGTATTGTACTAAGTAGAGTATCTGATAAGAATGGCACTCAATTGCAACAGATAAATACTAATAGTAGTAATAAATACAATTTGAAATATGAAGAAGTTAGATATAACTCTCAAGCCTCCTTTCCTTCTTAACATTTTATGGTTCCACTTTGTGGGAAATAAAGCCAGGAGGAAAAAATAAAATTTAAACAGGATAATATTGGGTTTAATAAGACTAGTCTTTTTCAGACATGTAGTCCACCTCTTTGGCAGACATACAAATAATTACAATGATTCTGAAACACGTCAAGAACTCTACTTACCGATACGTGTATGTTTCCATACAACTTTGTCTACCACTGAATACGTCCTTAGGATATATTGCTGAGAAGTGAAACTTATTAGAGTAAGTACCTTGGATATATTAAGCCTTTGAAATATATCGACACATATTTATGGAGAAAGATGTTTATTCACCTGCAGTTTAGAGTAATAAGTTATCTGGTACACTACTTAGTTAATGTTAACTCTTTGGGCAACAAACTTCAAAATGTGGTGAATAGTGAATTGGAAAAATCATGTCTGTTTAATTTGTAAGCAAATAAAATTGTATGTTTTCCCTTCTTTCTGATTAATTTTCTTTTGGCTTCTATAGCATCAAGTATTTATTCTTTATAAGTGGGAAAAGGCATATAGGAAAGTTAAGTCAGGCAGTCATAATAGATGATTTTAATTTTTTTGAGTCTGTGGGAACATGCACACAATTGAGAATATAAATTTAGTTTTATTTATAAATTATATATTTTTGTGCTGCCATATTTATATATGCATAGAAAAGATTCTTGCAGCAAAACACTAAAATATTAGTGCTATTTGTCTCAAGTGGTTTCTTTTATATAATATTCAACTATTAACCAGCATCCTCTCATCTTTTCTAAAATTACAAAACGAAATAACTGTTAAGAAGACTATTTTGAAAGTAAAAGACTTCTTTCCCTGGGGCGAGAATGCCATGCCTTTAGAGAGGTAAGGTTCACTTTGTGCCCACATGATGGCATAATTCAAGGTGATAAGACACCAATGATCACTTTCCCCAACACTGGCAGAAGTCATGAGAAGTGTCATTTTTATTCTCCAATGGCAGCAAAATCCGCAAAATCCACTAGAATAAATGGCTGAAGTTAATATCACTTATGTCACTGAATTCATTCTCAAGGGAATTACAGATCAGCCAGAGCTTCAGGATGAAAAGATTATTGCTCACATAATGAGACTTTCTCGGGTGAGCAGTATAAGGTCACATGCTGGTCTGAAAATGGCTTGATGGAGCAGGTAATGGTGATTTGATTTGTGAACACGTTTTCATTTTTCTTGGGTAAATACCTGTGACTGCAATTGTTGGGTCATCTAGTAAGTATATGCTTAACTTACGACATACTGACAAATGCATGTGGCTGTAATACTTGGGATTCCTACTAGCAATATATGAGGGTTCCTGTTCTTCCACATTTTAATCAACTCTCATATTGTCAGCCTTCAAAACTTTACCATTTGAATGGGTGAATAATGGTACATCATTGTGGTTTAATTTGTGTTTTCTGATGAATGGTAATGTTAGCATCTTTTTTATGTTCTTATAGGCCAAACACATGTCTTCTTTGGTGAGGTGTCTGTTCAAATTTTTTGTCTAGCTTTCATTGTGTTGCCTATATATACATTACAGAGTTGTAAGAATTCTTTCTACATATTCTATGTAGCCCTCTGTAGGATATACGTTTTGTAAAATTTATCTCCCTGTATGTAACTTCCCTTTTTGCTTTCTTGTCTTTCAGAGACAAATATTTTTAATACTAAATGATTACATATCAAGCTTTTCTTTTCTATTTTGTGCTTACTGTTTCTTAAGAAGTCTTTGCCCAAACTGAAGTCATAAGTTTTTCTGTTTTCTTGTTTAATATTTAAATAAGATGAGTTTTAAATGTCTCTTGAATTCATTAATATGTGGAAAACCTGAGAACTTAGCCCTTGTTTTGTACAGTACTAGATAGAGAGAAACTATATGGAAATGGTTAAAGAGTGAATCAAAAATGAAAAATGGAGTCAACGAACATAAACACTTTTTTCAAGAACTCTGGCTACTGCTTTGAGTGAGGTATTTAAAGGAAAAGTAAAAATACATAAAACAGTGAACTGCCTCCTAAGTTCAGACAAAACTAAATACAATCATTTTTAATATGTCCAATATTCTCTTTTCAATGTTAGTAATACAAAATTAAAAAAAAGAAAAAATCTTGAGCATGTATAGGCTTTTTCTTTGTTTCACAATGTACCCTCAAATTGTTGCTATAGAATACACTAAAGGTTTTTGAACAATAAACATAAAAAATCACATTTTTTTTTATGTTTAGAGGATTCATAAAGAGAGTTAATCTAAATGGAAGATGTAAAAATGTTGACATCAAATCTGGAATAAGTCAGAGCAAGTGGAAAAGTGATACATGTTAGAATTAAAGGGCTTCCAGAGATGATAATGATTTCTGAGGAAAATGAAAAGAAAAAAAATCATCTTTTACAGATAATCAAGTTGAGAAACAGGAAGATCAAATAAACAGTCAGGAGCTTAGTACAAACTGTAAGCACCACAATGTGGAGAAATAATCCACAAGGCAATAGATTTGCACTGACATATACTAGTAGGTACTTAGGGGATACTTATAAACGTACATCTGGGGAGTTTTGTACCAGTATAGAATATATGAGTGAATAGAGGAGAATTCATTAACATAAGGTGCTCACCCATTTAGGATGCATTATTTTGGCAATACCACCTGAAACTTGCCCTAACTATTTGCTAGGCTCCTTAAAGCTTATACTCAAAGATGTCTGGCACTACATGCAATAGATATGCCAGACCTTCTTTTGCATAGGAATAAAGAAAAGGGGAAAATATTGAAGAATGTGAGAGTATGATAATGAATTTACCATGTATAAAATGAAAAATCTCTTCCTGGGCTTCTTCTCAATCAACCCCTAACAGCTGATGAGCTCAGCCAAGGAGTCCTGCTGCAACCAGGCCTTCAGCCTGGGCTTGCACTCCAACCAGAACAAGCTGGGCATCTCAGCCAACTTCTTGTCCGTGTTCATGTAATGCCTGGGCAGCCTGAAATTTGAGGTGGTGTAGATGGCTCTCAGGAAACTGCCAGAGTTTACCTTCCTCTAACAAGATCACACAGCCTTATTGCTGCATCAGGCCTTCCTGTTGGGCCTGTATGGCCAGATGGACACCAGAGCCCAGATCTCTGAGGCCCTGAGGATCCTGCACATGCAGGCTATAATGTGAGCCTGTGCAACAGTCTGACTGCTTGTCATCCCTAAGTTCCTCAGCTCATTAACTGGGGTTTCCCCAGCTAAGTTCAGGATGCCTTGGTCAATTGGTGGTCTCCTTCCAGAGAAGGGGATTCAACTTTGTTTTTTCAGTTTTTTAAGATTTTAATATGCTTACAAAATCAAAACTGCACAGCAAAGTATATTCAAAATGTGAAAAGATGATTGACTTCTATACCTGTCAGCACCCACTTCATTTCCTTCCTTCCTTTAGGTAACCCTTGTTGTTCATTTTGATTTTTTCTCTCAATTTTTAATCAAATATAGTAAAATACACATACATTTCTGTAATCATATTTTTGTCTTACACTGTGTAAAGTATGCATTTTTGTTTTCAATATTATGTTGAATTTTTTCTTTTTAATATTATATTCTGATTATCTCTGTATAACATACCTAGAAATCTTCCTGTATTCTAGAATGTGTCCTTATTGATGAACATTTGGACTCTAATCTGTGTCTAATATAAGTAATATTTATATTTACTTATTTGGAATAGTTTCTTAGAAGTAAGATTATTGGCTTCTGTGATTTTGCTAGACTTTGACAAATATCCCTCCATAGAAGTTATATAACTTTTCATTTCTATCAATATTATATTATGGTCTCTATTTCCATTCATCTAGACAAATTTTTCCATTTTGAAATCTTTGTAAGTGAGAAACAGTATCTCTCGTCATTGTACATTTAAATTGAAAGAGACTATCAGTTAGTAGGTATTCTTCTTCTCCAGTTACACAGAAATTTGACTTTTCTTTCTTCAAATTTGACATTTGTGACAGCTAAACCTCTACAATAAAAAGAATATAAATTTTTCGTCAAATGATGATTTTAATAATTTTTGGTCAAATCAAACTATCAATGAGATGAAGGTTTATGGAGGTCATTGGATAATTATAATTTAAAAATAAGAAAACTAGGGGCTGGCCTCGTGGCCCAGTGGTTAAGTTTGCGCACTCCGCTGCAGGCGGCCCAGTGTTTTGTTGGTTCGAATCCTGGGCGTGGACCTGGCACTGTTCGTCAAACCACACAGAGGCAGCATCCAACATGCCACAACTAGAAGGACCCACAACGAAGAATGTACAACTGTGTACCGGGGGCCTTTGGGGAAAAAAAAGGAAAAAAAATAAAATCTTAAAAAAAAAAAAAGAAAACTCACTCTCTTATGAGGCCCAGAGAATTTAGATCACATAAGCAGAACTTGGGGTCCAAACTGGACTATCTGAATGTTTCGAACATTCAACAAAATTTCTGAAAAACGTTTTATGCTATCAAAATTGTTTTCAAAATAAGAATTAAACAAATTAAAGAGGCTTTGTTAGTTTCTATTTTACATTAATGGGAATTGTGTTTTCAAGCTAAAGGCTATACTGTAAAACATTTTTGAACTTTATTTTGGCATCGCGTCTCTTTTCGTAGATCATCGCCATGGGCTTGTAACACCATGGAACACATTTCAGAAAATCTATTCTGGGAGCACATAACAGCGCTGATGCTGGCAAAGTAGAATTTGGCAATATTTGAAACAAAAATGATCATAAATAAGACCTGTGGTGGTTGTGATTTAAACATCTTCTGATAAGGCTGCAGTTCACTTCAAGCACAGTAAAAATTACTATGACAAATACAGAGGCTCACTTTTCTCTCCCATTCCTTTAAAGTAGCCAACTTTCAAATGGGAAACAATTAAATTGAATCTGAAAGAACCAGATTCATTCTCGTCACTCAATAGGGTTGAATCCTTAAGAGGAGACTTTGATATGTTTCAATAACTTGACTGTAATATTATGGCCCATCATAAAGTTTTAACAAAGATCTAGTCATTTTAAGAACCATTATACAAAATTGAGATGTACTGTTTCCTAAAAAAGTATGGTATATTGTTTTAGTTTGTAACAGGTGAGAAATACAATCTTAGTAATAAGCCCTTATAAAGCAAAAGCCAATTTTGTTAAAGTAGGTTTTATTGAAGAAGGATGGATGGTTATATTTATTTTCTCAAGAAAACATATATTGCTTATAAGTATGATTTGTAAAAAGTTATAGCTTTTTAAAGTTACAAAGAATTCCAAATTGGGGCACCAAAATAAGAATTGTATTAAAAGATATTGTTGAAACAAATATTAAATTAAAATTAAACAATAAATGCTGCAGGATTCTTTTTATTTTAATTTTTTATTTTGACATTACTTTAAAATTACAGGAAAAATCCTCATATTTTACAAAGAATTTTTGTAAATTCTTGACCTCAATTCCCCAAATATTAAGATTTTACTACATTTTATTCCTGAAGTGTTTGATAATCAGTTGAAGACATGGTGATTCTTTACTCTTATAGACTTATAAATTTTTATTTACTAAAAGCAAGGACATTCTCTTAGATGACCACAATACTGTTATAAAAATCAGTACAATAACATTGATACAATATTATTATCTAAAGACCTTATTCTGCTCTGAAGGGTGTGTCTCACTGTCAAAATTCAAGTTGTTCTTTAAGTGTTTTTAAGTTAGTTTTTCCATCAGTGCTGATGCCAATGTCCCTGTCAGGTCATCAGAACCAATAATTTGTTTCAGATTCATCTTACTAGAAGTGTGTGTATGTGTGTGCATTTTACAGACAATCTTAATGACTTCTAGCTGCTTTAATGATCTAATGTAGATATTGTTGTTACCAATTAAGGCTCATGAATTGGAGCATTCAAGTTAAACTCTATGAAAAAAAGGTTGATTTTAAGCAATCTATGAAACAAAATTAGCCTACTATTTGCAATTGATTTTATTTCATTCTCAGGTATTTCAATATTAACAGGAGTTACAGTTTTCATAATAATAGAAAATAAAATCAGAAAATTAATGTATTATCTGCATCAATATTAAAACATTTTTAATATTATGACATTAGAAAGCATGTTACTGATGGTATGCTAATGCAGAAAACTTGAAGTCTACTGTTTATTGTTGTTTCTTTTTTTGCATCCCAGCCCTGAGGGATTTCAGTTAGACCTCAGGTCATTTATTTTATAGTAGAACATACCTTTTCCATAATTCTCTTCAAAGCATTTTTGACTTCCTTGTTCCTCAGGCTGTGTATTAAAAGATTTAGCATAAAATTACCACAATATAGAAAACAGGAGCAATTGTGTCAGCATTCAGAGAATGGCTTGTTTTGGGTTTCATATAAATGCAAATGATTGTACCCTAAAATATAGTTATGGAAGTCAGGCGGGAGGCACAAATAGAAAATGCATTTTGTCTGCCTTCAGCTGAATTAATCCTCAGAATGGCAAATATAACGAATATGTAGGAGAAGAGGACAATAAAAAGAGAGACAAAGGTTTTAAAACAAGCAGGTGTGAACAATATCACTTCTTTGATATCTTTGTAATGCATTTTATGACAGGCCAGATAAATCAGGGCAACATCATCACAGTAGAAGTGATTTATTATATTTGAATTACAGAAAGACAAGTGGAATATAGGAATTGCCCATAGCAGTCCCACAGAAAAACCAAATATGTATGAACCACCGTTTGAATACAGACCCTTCTATTCACAATGATGGTATAGAGTAAAGGGTCACAAATGGTCACATGTCTATCATATGCCATGGCTGAGAGCATATATATTTCACAAATCACAAACATGATAAAGCAAAACACTGAGTGGCACAAGCAACTAAGCATATTCTTTTAATTTCTTGGAGGAAGTTCACCAGAGCATTAGAAGTGACAGAGGGAGTATAGCTAGGTTGCTGAGGAAAAAATACATAGACGTGTGAAGCTGAGGACTGATATAAATTAGCATAATTAACCCAAGGTTACTAATAACACTAATAAAGTAGATCACTAGAAAGATACCAAAAAGAAGGACTTGACATTCTGGACTGTCTGTAAGTCCCAAGAGGATGAATTCAGTCACTTCTGAATTATCGCCTTTGGCCATGGACTATGCATAGAAGCATATCAGACTGTTTTCTCCAGAACATCCATTCTGGATAGTCTTCCACTTCTTGGGTTAAGATTTTAACTCATTCTTATTTTACGATGACTGTATTGGAAAGATGATTCTCATTGGTCCTATGGGCCATTCTCAGGTTTCAGTTCTGACTGCTTTTAATCTGAAGGTTATTTGCTACAGACAGAAATTCCAACATGCTCAGTAATCCAGTGGATTGTTAAAGAAGACAGAATGTCTTGAATTAAATGTGGACTCTCATATACACAATGAAAATCCAGTATTTTAGGCATAGCAGAATAAATATTTCAATGATAAAAGAGATGATAGCATATTTCAGAGTAATATATTAAGATGAAATACTAGACATTTCAACTCAACTCAGGATTATGACTCTGACTAAAGTTTATTTTTACTGTGCTATCCAATGCAAGGGAGGAAGGGGTAAAAATATCATTATTTATAAAGTATATGATAATGTATCTGAACAAGTAAGTTCTGTAGAAAGATATTGTTAGATTTATTATGATTATGGTAAAATCTTCTCTTAAATCATTATATGATGAAATAATACCATAATAAAAATATGACATCAAAGAAATATGAAAATAAAATTTTCAAGATTCTATTTAAAATAATAAACAAAAAAATTAAAATATAGTGTTTAATTTACTATTAAACTTGGCAAAATGCTGGTCTTATATATTCATGTTATTTATGTTTAAGTTGAATAAATTCATAGTTTCATATTTCTTAGTGGAATGACATTTAGGAAAGAAGAAAATTCTGCACAATTCAAATATGTAATGAATGATAGATAAGCCTAAATAAGTCTATGAAATAAACTTGCAAGAACAGTCAGAACAATAAGCCATGCATATTTTTTTTATTATTAATGTTATGATAGTTTACAACCGTGTGAGATTTCAGTTGTACATTTTTGTTAGTCATGTTGTGGGTACACCACTTCCCCCTTTGTGCCCTCCCCCCACCCCCCCTTTTCCCTGGTAACCACCGATCAGATCTCCTTATCAATATACTAACTTCCACCTATGAGTGGAGTCATATAGAGTTCGTCTTTCTCTGACTGGCTTATTTCGCTTAACATAATACCCTCGAGGTCCATCCATGTTGTTGTGAATGGGCCAATTTTGTCTTTTTTTTATGGCTGAGTAGTATTCCATTGTGTATATATACCACATCTTCTTTATCCAATCATCAGTTTCTGGGCATGTACACTGGTTCCACGTCTTGGCTATTGTAAATAATGCTGTGATGAACATAGGGGTGCAACGGACTCTTGAGATTTCTGATTTCAGGTTCTTAGGATAGATACCCAGTAATGGGATGGCTGGGTCATAGGGTATTTCTATTTTTAACTTTTTGAGAAATCTCCATACTGTTTTCCATAGTGGCTGTACCAGTTTGCATTCCCACCAACAGTGTATGAGGGTTCCTTTTTCTCCACAACCTCTCCAACATTTGTCACTCTTGGTTTTGGATGTTTTTGCCAATCTAACGGGTGTAAGGTGATATCTTAGTGTAGTTTTGATTTGCATTTCCCCGATGATTAGCGATGATGAACATCTTTTCATGTGTCTATTGGCCATATTCATATCTTCTTTTGAGAAATGTCTGTTCATGTCCTCTGCCCATTTTTTGATCGGGTTGTTTGTTTTTTTGATGTTAAGCAGTGTGAGTTCTTTGTATATTATGGAGATTAACCCTTTGTCGGATAAGTGGCTTGTAAATATTTTTTCCCAATTAGTGAGCTGTTTTTTTGTTTCAATCCTGTTTTCCCTTGCCTTGAAGAAGCTCTTTAGTCTGATGAAGTCCCATTTGTTTATTCTTTCTATTGTTTCCCTCAACTGAGGAGTTATAGTGTCCGAAAAGATTCTTTTGAAACTGATGTCAAAGAGTGTACTGCCTATATTCTCTTCCAGAAGACTTATTGTCTCAGGCCTAATCTTTAGGTCTTTGATCCATTTTGAGTTTATTTTGAAGTGTGGTGAAAAGGAATGGTCAATTTTCAATCTTTTGCATGTGGCTGTCCAGTTTTCCCAGCACCGTTTGTTGAAGAGACTTTCTTTTCTCCATTGTAGGCCCTCTGCTCCTTTGTCGAAGATTAGCTGTCCATAGATGTGTGGTTTTATCTCTGGGCTTTCAATTCTGTTCCATTGATCTGTGGACCTGTTTTTGTACCAGTACCATGCTGTTTTGATCACTGTAGCTTTGTAGTATGTTTTGAAATCAGGGATTGTGATTCCGCCGGCTTTGTTTTTCTTGCTCAGGATTGCTTTAGCACTTCGCGGTCTTTTGTTGCCCCATATGAATTTTAGGATTCTTTGTTCAATTTCTGTGAAGAATGTTCTTGGGATTCTGATTGGGATAGCATTGAATCTGTAGATTGCTTTAGGTAGTATGGACGTTTTAACTATGTTTATTCTTCCAATCCATGTGCATGGAATGTCTTTCCATCTCTTTATGTCGTCGTCAATTTCTTTCAAGAAAGTCTTGTAGTTTTCATTGTATAGATCATTCACTTCCTTGGTTAAGTTTATCCCAAGGTATTTTATTCTTTTCGTTGTGATTGTGAATGGGATTGAGTTCTTGAGTTCTTTTTCTGTTAGTTCATTGTTAGTGTATAGAAATGCTACTGATTTATGCACGTTAATTTTATACCCTGCTACTTTGCTGTAGTTGTTGATTATTTCTAATAGTTTTTCTATGGATTCTTTGGGATTTTCTATATATAAGATCATGTCATCTGCAAACAACGCGAGTTTTACTTCTTCGTTACCTATTTGGATTCCTTTTATTTCTTTTTCCTGCTGAATTGCTCTGGCCAGCACCTCCAGTACTATGTTGAATAGGAGTGGTGAAAGTGGGCACCCTTGTCTTGTTCCTGTCCTCAGAGGGATGGCTTTCAGTTTTTGTCCATTGAGTATGATGTTGGCTGTGGGTCTGTCATATATGGCCTTTATTATGTTGAGGTACTTTCCTTCTATACCCATTTTATTGAGGGTTTTTATCATAAATCGGTGTTGGATCTTGTCAAATGCTTTCTCTGCATCTATTGAGATGATCATGTGGGTTTTGTTTTTCATTTTGTTGATGTAGTGTATCACGTTGATTGACTTGCGGATGTTGAACCATCCCTGTGTCCCTGGTATAAATACCACTTGATCATGGTGTATAATCTTTTTGATGTATTGCTGTATTCAGTTTGCCAGAATTTTGTTGAGTATTTTTGCATCTATGTTCATCAGTGATATCGGCCTGTAGTTCTCCTTCTTTGTGTTGTCCTTGTCAGGTTTGGGGATCAGAGTGATGTTGGCTTCATAGAATGTGTTAGGGAGTACTCCATCTTTCTCAATTTTCTGGAACAGTTTGAGAAGAATAGGTATTAAGTCTTCTTTGAATGTTTGGTAGAATTCTCCAGAGAAGCCGTCTGGTCCTGGACTCTTATTTTTGGGGAGGTTTTTGATTACCGTTTCTATTTCCTTACTTGTGATTGGCCTATTCAGATTCTCCATTTCTTCCTGATTTAGTTTGGGGAGATTGTAGGAGTCTAGGAATTTGTCCATTTCTTCCAGGTTGTTCAATTTGTTGGCATATAGTTTTTCATAGTATTCTCTTATGATCTCTTGTATTTCATTGGTATCTGTTGTGATTTCTCCTCTCTCATTCCTAATTTTATTTATTTGCGATTTCTCTCTTCTTTTCTTGGTGAGTCTGGCTAGGGGTTTGTCAATTTTGTTAATTCTTTCAAAGAACCAACTCTTTGTTTCATTGATCCTTTCTATTGTCTTTTTTGTTTCAATATCGTTTATTTCTGCTCTTATTTTTATTATTTCCCTCCTTCTACTGACTCTGGGCTTTGTTTGTTCTTCTTTTTCTAGTTCTGTTAGGTGTCGTTTGAGGTTGCTTATGTGAGCTTTTTCTTGTTTAGTGAGGTGAGCCTGTATTGTGATGAATTTCCCTCTTAGGACTGCTTTTGCTGCATCCCAAATGGTTTGGTATGTCGTGTTCTCATTTTCATTTGTCTCCAGATAATATTTGATTTCTTCTTTAATTTCTTCAATGATCCGTTGTTTATTCAGAAGCGTGTTGTTTAGTCTCCACATTTTTGCACCTTTCTCTGCTTTTTTCTTGTAGTTGATTTCTAGTTTCATAGCATTATGATCAGAAAAGATGCTTGATATTATTTCCACTCTCTTGTATTTATTGATGTTTGCTTTGTTTCCCAAAATATGGTCAATCCTTGAGAATGTTCCATGTGCACTTGAGAAGAATGTGTAACCTGCTGTTTTTGGATGAAGTGTTCTATATATATCTATTAAGTCCATCTGGTCTAATTTTTCATTTAATTCTATTATTTCCTTGTTGATTTTCTGTCTGGATGTTCTGTCCATTGGTGTTAATGGTGTATTGAGGTCCCCTACTATTATTGTATTGTTGTTGATGTCTTCTTTTAGTTCTATTAAGAGTTGCTTTACAAATTTTGGTGCTCCTGTGTTGGGTGCGTATATATTTATAAGTGTTATGTCTTCTTGGTGGAGAGTCCCTTTTATCATTATATACTGTCCCTCTTTGTCTTTCTTTATCTGTTTTGCTTTGAAATCTACCTTGTCTGATATTAGTATAGCAACACCTGCTTTCTTTTGTTCATTATTAGCTTGGAGTATTTTTCTCCATCCCTTCACTCTGAGTCTGTGTTTGTCTTTGGGGCTGAGGTGTGTTTCCTGGAGGCAGCATATTGTTGGATCTTGTTCTTTATGATCCATTCTGCCACTCTGTGTCTTTTGATTGGGGAGTTCAATCCATTTACATTTAGAGTGATTATTGAGATGTGGGGGCCTACCACTACCATTTTGTGTCTGGTTTTCCGGTTTTCTTCAATTTCCTTTGTTTCTCGTCCCATGGTTTAATCTGTTCTGATGAAGAGCTGCTACTCTCTGTTGTTGTCCTTCCACTTATCTCCTCTGCTTTTGGTTTTGTAGCCCCTTTCCTTTTTTGGATTTTTCAGGAATGAGGGTTTTCCTGAGGATTTCCTGAAGAGGAGGTTTTGTGGCAATGAACTCCCTTAATTTTTGTTTATCTGGGAAAGTTTTTATTTCTCCATCATATTTAAAGGATATTTTCGCTGGGTAGAGAATTCTCGGCTGTAGATTTTTGTCCTTCAGATTTTTGAATATATCATTCCACTCTCTTCTAGCCTGTAAAGTTTCTGCTGAGAAATCTGCTGATAGCCTGATGGGGGTTCCTTTGTAGGTTAGTTTCTTTTGCCTGGCTGTCCTTAGTATTTTCTCCTTGTCGTTGACTTTTGCTAGCTTCACTACTATATGCCGTGGAGTTGGTCTTCTTGCATTGATAAAGTTTGGAGATCTATTGGCTTCTGTCACCTGAAGATCCATCTCTCTCACCAGATTTGGGAAGTTCTCAGCCATTATTTCTTTGAATAGGCTTTCTGCCCCTTTCTCCTTCTCTTCTCCCTCTGGTATACCTATAATCCTTATGTTGCATCTCCTAATTGTGTCTGATAATTCTCGGAGAGTTTCTTCATTTCTTTTTAGTCTTGCTTCTCTCTCCTCCTCTGCCTGCAGCAATTCTATATTGCCATCTTCCAAATTGCTAATTCTTTCCTCCATATTATCGGCCCTACTGTTCAGAGCATCTAGATTTTTCTTAATCTCCTCTATTGTGTTCTTCATTTCCAATATTTCTGTTCATATCAAACTCTTTTGTGACATGGCTCCTGAATTCGTTGAGTTGTCGGTCAGAATTCTCTCTTAACTCATTGAATATTTTAATGATGGCTGTTTTGAAGTCATCATCATTTAGGTTATATATCTCATTTCTTTGGGATTGTTTTCTGTGTATTTGTTATTTTCTTTCTGTTCTTGAGATTTAATGTATTTTTTCATATTGCTTGATGTTGTTGATTTGTGCTCCACATAGAGATAGAGTTTAGTTGCTCCTTTCACTTGTTTAAGCTGCTGCCATGGGGGAGCAGCTGTTTATACTGCACCAAGCAGGAACCCTGTCCGCAGTTGCTAGCTGGGCCTGGGCCCCTCCTTGTAGTCACAGTCGTCCTTTGGATTCCCTCCTCTGCCGTGGGGGCAGTCACAGGGGGCTTCAGGCTGCTGGTGCCTACCGTTGCAGCCCACCTAGACGTGCTCCCTCCTTGGGGTCTGCAACGGTGTTATGGGCTTTTCCAGCGGCCAGGGGTGGATCACTTATATTTGTCGCTCCGTCGCTGTCGGCACCCACAAAATCTCACTTGTCCACTGTGGGTCGCAGGAGAGCTATTGGCATCTTCTACAGTCTGTGGTTAGTTCACCTAGCTATGCTACTTTTGTCCTGGGGTCTTCCAGCCTTGTGGCTGCCGGATGGGTGCTTTCTACTAGTGCTGTGCAGAGGCTTTCCCTGAGGCTGCTGTGAGCCTGTAGGGTTTCCCCCTCAGCTATGGAGCTGGGTCACTGGAACTCCCCCCAGCCCCAGTCCTATTCCCCAGGAACTCGGGGAGCCCTTTGCCCTGTCTTGGGGGATAGCCGGAGATCCTGATTTCAGTGGTAGCTGGTCAGCTGCTGCCCTGCCTGATATTCTCCTCTCCGGGACCCTCCCGGTATTGTGGATGCTGGGCGTGGCCCCTCCGCTAATAGCAGACAGAGAGTTTTGTCTGCTGCCTGGGAAGAACTCTGGAGCTTCCCCTCTGGGGCATGGAGCGGGCCTCTGGAGCTTCACCCTGTCCCAGTCCTCTCCAAGATCTCCGGCAATCCCTAGCCCCA